>NC_051160.1:170123381-170423380 GCF_013339745.2 Dermacentor silvarum
AAACACCGCCGTCAAGGCCAGCCGGACTTCTACAGCCGATCGAGCCACCTCGCCGACCGTTCCAGCTGATCGGGATGGATTACTGGGGTCTTTTCCGACGTCGACGTCCGGGAATAAATGGATCGTCGTAGCTTCGGACTACCTCACCCGCTACGCCAAACAAAAGCCTTGCCTAAAGGCAGCGCCGCCGGGGTAGCCAGATTCTTCGTTGAGAACACCCTCCTGCGTCATAGTGCCGCAGAAGTCCTCATCACGACAGAGGTACGGCCTTTACGACAGAACTAACTCAAGCCATCCTGCAATACAGCCACGCAAGTCATCGCCGGACCACCGCCTACACCCGCAGACGAATGGCCTCACCGAGCGCCTAAATAGACCATCGCCGACATGCTGGCAATGTAAGTCGACGTCGAACACAAGACGTGTGATGCCATCCTTCCGCACGTGACCTTCGCATACAACACGGCCGTGCAAGAAACGACGCACGTGGGCCGTTCAACCTGGTCTACGGAAGGAACCAGGCAACGACGCTGGATGCCACACTACCGGACGTCACCGACGAAGAAAATCTCGACGTTGCCAGCTATTTGCAGCATGCCGAAGAAGGTCGACAGCCGCCCGCTGTGCATCAAGAACCAGCAGAGGACCGACAGGACACTACAATCTACGACGACGCTACGTCAAGTACCAGCCCGGCGACCGTGTTTGGGTCTGGACTCCGATACGCCGACGAGGACTTAGCGACAAACTGTTGCGTCGCTATTTCAGACCATATAAGATAATCGGACGTATTGGCGCACTGGACTATGAGGTCGTGCCAGACGGCATTTCGCAAACAGCGGCGCCGGCACGACCTGAAGTCATCTACATGGTGCGTCTTAAGCCTTTCTACGCCCGCTAAAGAACTTCGGTACTTTGTTATTTTGATTGTTTGTTGTTGTTGTCTCTCTCTCTCTCACTCTCTCTCTCTCTCTGTACGCGTGGTTTTGCTTTCGCTTTCTGTTTGTAGCATCGGGACGATGCTTTTAAGGGGAGGGTATTTACACGTATACATGTTTATATTTCACCGGTGACTGCTTTTCACCGGCTAACAAATATTAAACGTTATCGCTAGGCGCAGGACGCGCCTGAACGTATCGGAAGTTTCTCGAACGTTATCGATGCTTCTATCCGTTGTCTCTGTCACCGACGCTCATGTAATCTGATTGTATGAGCGACGCGAAGTATCTAGAACTTTCTGGAAGACATGCGGGTACCAGGGATTATTCTGGGACCTTCAATGACTCATGTATAAAAGCCGACGCGTTTCACCGCTGATCAGATTTCGACGATCGCCGATTGTATTCGCCGCTTTCGTTGTGCTTCAAATGCAGCTTGCATTTGTGGGCACATGTTCGCCCTATAAAGAATCATTTTCGTCATACACAGTTTACGACTGTTTACTTCAGTGTCACTACTACGTACGGTATGGGAATCTGCTCATCAGACTATCTGAAGTAGAGCACTGCACGGGCCGGTTTTCAAGTCCGGGCCTGACCCGAGCCCGAAAGTACCATACTTTGGCCGGCCCGGTTCTGTTCGACCCATTAGCCTTTTTGCTATACGAAGCTACCTCGAGTTCTCGATTATTGTGAAGATACTGTCGTGTGATCAACGGCCGCCGGGCGGTCTCCAAGCTGCATCAAAGCAGGTTTTTGCCCTGCATCCCTTCTTGCTGGTTACTTGATAATTTAACTGTGAGAGAAATAAACATTTCATTACTAGCCGAACACCCACAGACTATTATGTGAATATTTGGTATGAAAGAAACCATAGAATCGACAGTTAAGAAAATAGGGAGGGATCAGGCTAACAACCACCGGGAGTGGCAAAACCCCGGCTACATTTAGGGATGAAGTTGTAGAAAAGCACATCGGTTGATCACCATGCTCGTGCTTAAAGAGTGCGGCAACATACTGTAGCGAAGGCATAGGTGACCACTACCGTACACCCGCGGCCCGTCATTTAATCTCACTTTTGAATATCGTATAGTCATTCGGATAGAGTGATGGAACTCGAGCCATAATTTTGGCGCGAATGTAAATTTAGATTCGCTGGTTGCTGGCTTCAGGAATACGATAATACACGGCCACTAGAAGCTTTTTTTTTTCATTAAACAGAAATTGTTCACCCACAAGGTTAACGCTCATCGTATTTTCACACGGAACATGCCATTTTTATTGCTTTATTCGGCTTCATTATTATGTCAGTTTTCAATCGACAATTTAGGCATCCTTGTTTAGAAATATATGCAAATTTAGACTCTGTCTAATTGTGTTTCAGTACAGTGCATCTACAACGTAGGCTTTCCTTGTTTTTTTTCTCGGCCCAGATTAAAGTATGATCTGCTTGCTTATTCACGTAAATTCGCAGACAACGCACCTAGTACTTTCAAAAACTTATACAAGGCTGCGAAAACGAGGGTCGAGCTACTTAACGAGTGGAAATAGCATTCAAAATAAAATTTACTGAGGCATAAAATGCTCTGCATTCTATTTGTTTTCATATTCCTCCCCAATGTCGAGAAATTTTGCAGCATCCGCGTAGACTTAAAGCATTTGTCTACGAACAATATACAATTGAAAGTCTAAGTTTAATTAGTTGGGCTAATTGTGAATTAACCTACGGCAGAATATTCAAGTCGCTTGAAAATATAACGAAGAAAATTAATGGAAACCAGTAGTAAGTTGCCCTTGTGTGTTAAGATTGCCGGTGTGTTAAAAAGTTGCACATGAACTTTTCAGAATTTATTTGCTACAGTTTTATCGAGGTACTCTAAGTAATTCTTGCACCCGCCGGGGTGGCTCAGTCAGCTAAGGCTTGCTGAGCACGAGATCGCGGGATTGAATCCCGGCCGCGGCGGCCGCATTTGGATGGACGCGAAATGCAAAAACGCCCGTGTGCTTGCGTTGTAGTGAACGTTAAAGTACCCCAGGGGGTCAAAAGTCATCCGGAGCCCTCCATTGCGGCGTGCCTCATAATCAGAACTGGTTTTGGCACGTAAAACCCAGAAAGAAGAAGTAATTCTTGAAAACTTACTAATTTTTGTTTTTTCTTTAAAATGATCGCGCCGAAAACCTAGATTTTTTGTGTAGCAACAAAATATTGCAGTATACTCTGCCTCTAGGCACGTCTTCCGCTTTTGAAAAATGTAACGAGCTCTATCGAAACTCATCTCATTGATTCCCGTTAAGGATAGCTCGGATACCTGAAACAGTCTAATGAATGTTTTTGCAGCGAGTCTCACTCCAATCCCATAGTTTTCCATTTCTTTAGCGCGACTACAATGCATATATATTTCTAACTCTTTGTCAGGTTGATTAGAATCTATGATGACTAGCAACTCTTGAAGTGTGCCTTTCACCGCTATTCCCACCCATCCAAATGTGTTTCCTCTTGTCGATAGGCGGCGCCACTGTCGAAATCATACCGCTACCTCCATCAAACTTCGGGTCGTCCGTCACATGCCTGAGCACGATCACCTCTAGGAATTCGAGATGTTAATAGGCTGGGAACAATGTGGACAAGAGTTCGTTAGTGTCGGGAAGATGAAAGAATTCCTGCAGAACCCATGTTAAGATGATTATCGAAGTTAATGCGATTAACATTCACACAATCTAGCGAGCAAGAATCGACACACCGTGTTAGCTAAGACACCTTTATTTAGAATCCGTAGTGTTTCCCCTGATGTTTCAAGTGATTCGGCTATATGCGGCCATGCACTGTCTCCTGATTGACCCGCTTTGTTATGACCATCGCTCGCCAATGTTACCTCACGATGATAGAACAAGGACCGCAGGCCGACGGTGCATGCAGTGACGACGATGGAATTACGAGGTAGGATTGATGTCGATAGAACGACGAAGGCATGACGACGATGAGATGATATGAAGTGATGGCGATAAATAATTGCGACGCAATACAATGCCATGACGCCGGTGTTCTAATCTCGATTGATTGACAATAATTGCACAATACTAGCGGAATTAAATAGAAATTATGCTGATGGAACCTGAGGTGGTATGACGACCAAAGCATTTAGTAATTTTTAGCCAACCAGACACGATTCTGAATAACATACCAGCCTTCTCCCTTTTTTTCTCCTATTCCTTCCCAAGACGCTTTACAAACATATCCTAGGCCGTTGAGCTCAGTACGCCGGTGCTCTAGCTCATTAGGCCACGATCACACGTTTACAAACGTATCTTGCCAACACGTATATTATTCAAGCTCGCACTTAGGGGGAATATTCAGCTTGGGCGCTCCTATCGAAATACATGGGAAATCGGCAATAGTTTCTCAGAGCAACCGATGCACCAAATGATGAGTTATATTGAATTTAGAAAATAAAGTTATAATGTAGTGATTGCAGAAAGGAATATTTATTATAGGCTGTCTACTTTTTTACGTAAAATTTTAAAGAATTCCCAAATTTCCAAAAGAAAACTTGACTTATAGAGCTATGTACCTCAGCAGCTAAAAAAGATTCTGTAAACTGCACCTAATAATACATCCAAAGCGGATAGCAATCATATCATACAACATCCTGAAATATACCACTATGTTGTGAATGTTGCATTTGCAAAACCCTTCCAAACATTATAACAAATTCACGTAAGTTTTAAGGTATAGCAAAAAAAATTGTTCGCTTTTGATGCTCCAACGGGTGCAGTTTATAGAAATGTCATATTTGTTTTTAATGGCTGAGTTGCGGATTTTGAAACTTCATGCTTCTATTTTTTTTTTCAAATTTACGAACATCCTGCGATTCTTTGAAAACATTACACTATATAAACGTAAATTCTATTTGCTGCAGTCTCTGCAATTTAACTTTCCCTCTTAATGCAACACAATTCATTCAAATCGGTTCAGCGGTTTTCTCATAAAAGCATTCCTGCATTTTACGTGTATTTAAGAATCCGGCATCGAAGATAGGCCCGAGCTAAAGCTTCCTCTTAAACACGGATCACGCCAGTTCTACAGGAAACCCATGAAACAGAACCCTGACGTATATGCAAGACCGTGGCCACAGTGGTGCACTAATAAAACGTCTGCTCAAGCAGACGTTTTATTAGAGCAACGCGGGAGCCTTTATCTCGGCCAGACATCCCCAGAATGCGGACGACTTTTCTGGCCAGGTGTCTAGCAAAACCGTCGATTCATTGTCAGTAGAGCAGGTAGCTGACCGTCTTCGAGATAACGCTGATACACAAGCACGCTCGTTTCCAAGCACCGAGGTGAAGCGACAGCTTCAGGGTGTGTTTCTTTTATTGCGCTTTCTTTAGTTGTGCGTCATAGCCTACGTCATAGCGGGAATTTCGAATTCTTTAAGGTCGATACGCCACGTGGTGGCGAAAAAAGGAAACTGTACGAAATGTCCCTAATTCCTGGTATTGAGATTTTTACAGAGGGGCCTTGTGTGCGCGTTATACGGAGCATTGACAATCAAACGGACAGCCCTTTTTGAATCTAGAAATTCAGAATGTTGAAATTGTGGTGGTTCCCCAGACTAGGTAGCAATAGCACAGTTTTGAAAGGAAAAGTGATTATACAATAACAGTTTTACTTTCTCAGGCAAAAGAAAACTGTGCGCGATAATATACCAACCGTGCGAGAAAGACGGAACAAACAGAATCAGACTGCCAATCCAGGACATGTTTTCATTAAAGAGTACACCAAGACATTTCACAGCAGGAACCACCTCAACTTTTGATGGACCAAGAAAAAGCACTAAATCAAAGTTGACTTTCTTGCTTTTAGCTCTAAATAAAACCGCTTTTGTTTTTGACGTTTTATAGTTAGCGAGTTGTTCAAACTCCAGGTATGCAGTTTCGCGAGTACGTTATTTGCTCTGGTTTGAATTTCCGATAAATCTGATCCTAAAAAAACAAACTAGTATCGTCAGCATAAACTATAAATTGGGTATTTTCATCTATTCTTACTACGTCGTTAATATTACATTAAAAAGTAGAGGCCCTAGGATGCTTCCCTGCGGTACTCCGCTGTTTAGGGACCGAAAGCTTGATTTATAGTTAAGTTGTACCTGCTGCTTGCGATCACTCAAGTAGCTTTGCATAAGTGTAAAAAATGCCCCACGGAATCCGTATGCTGTAGCTTTTTAAAAGTGTGGTATGATTAATCGACCAAAGGCTTTTGAATAATCGATAAATATTCCAACTATGTAAAGTTGACGCTCAAAACCACCTAGTATGATTTCTTTTTGAAGAAGTAACGCGGATTCTGTGGAACGTTTTTTACTAAAGCCGAATTGAAACGGCGTTATGATGTTATGGCGACTCAAAAAACTATTCATTCTTATGTGTATTAACTTTTCAATAGCTTTGGAAAAAATGGGCAGTATGGAAATAGGCCTGTAGTTTGATACATTATTTTGTCACCGCCTTTGAAAATAACGGTAAGTTTAGCAACTTGTAGCTGTCTCGGGAAATCACCAGAAGAAAAGATTAGATTGATCACATGTGTTAGGGCTGGCGCAATGATGTCAAGTACATACTTGACCGGTCGAATTTGTAGATCATCAGGGTCGGGGCAGTAGCTATTTTTGAGGGATAAGAACATTGCTACAACTTCTGGCTGGGAGACGGAAACAAATACGCAGATTCACGTGTTCTCGAAGGCATATATTCCATGCAGGAAGTATTATGCACACTGCTTGCGACAGAGGCAAAAAAATTGTTAAAAAGGTCAGCTAGCTTACGGCCAGTGAATGTATCGTTATTTAATTTAATCTCAGTGGGGCCAGTTTTCTTTAGAATAACCTTCTAAGAAAGAATTCAGCCTTTTCCAGACAAGTTCCGGTTTTCTAGATACTTCGTGATTAAACAAGTTATAAAAGTATCGTTCTTTTTGTCTGCGCAAAAGGTTATTTTTTTATTCCTATGTTTCTTAAACGCTTGTAAATCGGAGGCGCTTTTTCACCTAAGGAACCTTTGAAACAGTGCATTTTTATCGATGATAAACCTTCAAGCATTCCGAAGTAAGCCACGGCTTTTTGCCTTCGGGGACGGGTCTTTTGATGTAAGGAAAACTTACGGTGAAGGCTGTTTTAATTTTGTCTATTAGTAGTTCATACGCGCGAGTTGCGTTACCACTGCTATAGATGGAGCGCCAGTCTGTAGCTAATAAAATTGAACGAACGAAAACGCTGCAATGTCTCCTGGTTTACGTTACGGTATGTGACAGACCTTTCATGTTTGTTTTTTGAGTTTGGTTTGTTAAAGCTTTGTATTATGTATATGGGCAAATGGTCACTAATATGTGATCCGAGAACTCCTGAGTCAATTGTCTGATTTGACAGTTTGTTACAAAAGCATCAATACATGTTGACGTACTTAACTGTATACGTGTCGGTTGTTTTATCACGTTTACCAACGCATTTACTACGAGCATTTCCGTAAGTTGAGCCTGTGGCGCTGAGTTGCTCAAGAAATCAATGTTAAGATCACCTCGCAAAATTAGTTTGTAATATTGTCGTTAATCCAAGCAAGAAATTCGTCTAAAAAGATAAAAATGAAGGTAGCATCCCTCCAGGTGGGCGATACATAACTGATAAAATACCATATATCCACTTTACCGTAAGAATTTCGTAATCATCTGTAATTCGAGAATAATTCGAGAGCAGTTCGCTTTCAAATCTGTCTTGAACCATTAACGTAAGACCACCGCCTTTTTTACCGCGACGATTTAGAAAGTGAGACTTATAACCAGGCAATTGCAGTACCTCCAGTTCACTTGTACCAAGTTTCGGTCATCATAACTACGTCAAAACGAAATTTAAAACTTTCTATAAAGGTTGTGATGACGTCTTCTTTGTTCCGGGCCGACTGGGCATTAATATGAAGAGCTGAAATATGGCCGCTAACAGAGACAGGTATATTTAAATCACTTGGCGATTTGAAATTTGGATCCATCATTCAAGAGTGGGATTTAAAAAAATGTACAAGGGAAAGCTAATGATGAACACCTTCGTGCTGCAGGTGTTCATCGATCTTCACTAGGTCAGCGACACATATTATTTGAAGCGCATTCGAAGACTCAGTCTTTCTTACAAATATTTTACCGTCTGTGGTCCACACAAACCGCCATTTCTTTTCCTTCTTTTTCTCAATGGTCATGGCAAGCAACTTTTTGAGCTTTGGACAAAGATGCTCATTTATGTATATCGGAGATTTTCCAGAACAGCCGACGTCGACCACGGAATGACGAAGCTTTCGTGCCTTGCGAAGAACAGAGTCGCGTTTTGACCTTTTTGAATTGAACAATGATTGGCGGGCAGCTATCTTTTTTATTATTATTATTTATTTATTAATACCCACAGCGCCCATTCAGGCATTACAGTGGGGGGGTACAGAAGAAAAACAAGCATAAAATAAAAATTGCAGGTTTGCAGAAATTTGTGTAAATGAAAAATAGATTATTATACGTCGACACGAAAGCATACGGCCGCATTGCGCACAGCCACGTAGAACACAGGCGCGTTGCAGATCTCGCATGAAAAAAAAAGTACAGAAAGCACAATGATAACAAAGATTCATAATAAAAAGGCAAAGAACAAGCGAAGAATAGCATCAACACGCGGTAGTGATAAAGGGTACAGTACAACAAAAAAGCAGCATAAAAAAAGAATATCATTTGCAACTAAGATACTGTATCGGTCATGGTGATTGTTAGACATAACCGCGATATATATCAAGCGTTAGTGTTTAAAAGATTTTATCGTTTTAATGCAGAAAAGAACGTGTTGTACACGAGATTTCTACAACTGAGGAAGGTAGTCGGTTCCACTGACTGATGGTTCTTGGAAAAAAAGAGCTGCTAAAGGCCGATGTATTACATTTGTATTCTCTAATCTTGTGTCCATGATCTTTGCGTGCTGATGTGTAGTGAGGCTGGTTAATGTATACGTCACGGGCAATTCGAGTATGAAAATGATATATGCTGTGTAAAAGCTTCAATCGAAATGACGCTCTTCGGTGCTGCAAAGATTCCCATTTTAGCATCGCCTTAGATTTCGTTGCACTAAACTGCCTGTCGTACATTGGTATATCAAGTACATATCTTGCCGCCATGGACTGAACTTTTTCTAGCTTATCTTTGTTAGTTACTGTTAAAGGATCCCACACACAGCACGCGTATTCCAGCGCTGACCTAACGTATGATTTATATAGTAACTCCCGGGTTTGTTGTGGAAACGCACGTGTATTTCGTCGTAAAAATCCCAAGCTCCGGCAAGCTTTGCCAACAGTATAATCCACATGCCGATTCCATGATAAAGAGGGGCAAAAGTAAACGCCTAGGTATTTAATTCACATACCGTTTTCACCAGAGAGCAGTTTATTGTGTATTCAAAATTTCCAGGTTTTTTTCTTCCTGGAGAACCTCATGCATACCGTTTTCTTAAGATTCAGTTTCATTTCCCATCGCTCACACCACGCGTGTATGGCACATAAGTCGTTTTGAATTATGAAGCAGTCATTTTCAGAGGTAATCTTACGGTATAATATGCAGTCATCTGCAAATAGCCTAATATGGGATTGTACGTTTTCATTAATGTCATTGATATAAAGTAGGAAAAGAGGCCCCAGAACTGATCCCTGAGGTACCCCTGACGTAACATCAGTTATTGCAGATTGTTCGCCGTTTACGACTACGTATTGTCGCCTCTCACGTAAATATTCAGCGATCCACGCAATAACTTGAGGATTAATATTAAAACTGGTTAGTTTTTGCAGTAGCAAGTAATGTGAGACGGTGTCGAACGCTTTTTGAAAGTCGCGAAAAATACAGTCGACCGATGATTTGTCGTCCAGCGCTGCCGCTAAGACATGTGTGAACTCTACTAGTTGTGTGACGCACGATAGTCCCTGTCTAAATCCGTGCTGATTTGGGTTAAATAAAGAATTACTATCTATATGTTTGACTATGGCGGTATAAAACGTGTTCGAGAACTTTACTGCACACGGAAGTGAGTGAAATGGGACGGTAGTTATTGATAACATTGCGCGGGCCAGTTTTATGTATAGGAGCGACCGATGCCATTTTCCAATCAGCGGGAAGAGAACTGTGTTCTAAGGATTTTTCAAAAATAAGTTTCAAGTACAGAGACACTGTATGAGAGCAAAGCTTCAATAAAACTAGGTAAACAATCAGGGCCCACGGCTTTTGTACAATCTAAGTCACGAAGTAGTAATTCAAGGCCTCGAGATTCGATTACTATACTAGGCATGGGTGTGGATACGTGTGTCAACAATTTAAGATCTTTCTGAGGATCTGTTGGGGCAGAGAAAACTGATGTAAAATAAAGATTGAACAACTTAGCCTTTTCTGAGGCTTTGCAAATGATAGTATCGCCACTGGTCAAAGCTGGAATTGTTGTCTTTTTTATTTCGTTTTATATGCTTCCAAAGTTCCTTCGGATTTTGCTTTATTTTACTTTCTATTGTTTCAAAGTAGGCTGTTTTTGTTTGGACTGTAGCATTGTTCACTTCATGCGTTGCCAGTTTTAGTTTACATAGGTTCTCTTTTGAAGGGTTTCGTTTGAATGAACGGTAAATTCTTTGTCTACGCTTCACTAAAACATCCAGTGCTTTAGTGTACCATGGCTTACTTCTATTACGCCTTCTAGTCAATACCCATGATGGCACAAATCGGTTTCGCAGCTCAAAAATTGTCTTTAAACAGAACCCATAGGTTTTCTACTGAATACTCATCCGCAAGCGTTTCGAACACAACGAAATATGCTTCCAGTGAAGTATTGATTGCTTGGACATCAGCCTTGGCGTAATTGTACATGCACCGACTCTTCTCACTGTAAACACTTACATGTTTCATATTATTTCGCATAGCACGACATCATGATCACTTATCCCTGGTAGTAATTCAGTGTTCTCGACCATTTCTGGCATATTTGTGAAAAAAGATCTAGGATATGACTTCCTCGCGTAGGTTTCAACACGGTTTGTCTTAATGAAAGGAGGTTCATAAAATCAGCAATTTCAGATTTGAAACTAGGGGAGCTTCCAGAGGATATCGGTTGTTCATTCCAGTTGAGATCAGGTAGATTAAAGTCCCCACCCACAATGACGTAATCGGATGCAATTTTGTAGCTGTAGCAGTGAAATGACACAATTCTCTAGCTGAACCAGTTGGCGGTCGGTAGAACGAGCAGACTGATAGTGATTTGCCGTTCGAGAGTTTCAGCTGACAACAAACTGCTTCACTCTTATCTATAACATTTATGCGTGTAGAAGGAATGCGCTGGTCTACCAAGATAAAAACACCACCTCGTGATAATTCCTATCCTTGCTATCCTATTCCTATCCTATCTATTCCTATTCCTATCCTATTCCTATTCCTATCCTTCCTATCGATAACATGTAAAGTTATCAGGAAATACTTCAGAGCTCGCTACGTCTTTATCGAGCCATGATTCGGTACCAATAATTACACTTGGTTTGACCATGCGCACTAAGTTATCGAAAACATCAACTTTGTTTTTAATGCTCCTACAGTTGACTACCAAAAAAGAAAGTGAAGTCGACAAGGATTTATTGGGTCATTTGCACGGCACAACCTTGTCTGAAGGATCATCATAGATGTACTTGATGCCGTCTATGTAAAGGATGTCATGCTTTAGTTGCACACGTGCGTCCGTGCTTTTATGTTCCTGAGCGAACCGCCACAAATTTCGCCTTCTCTTGCGCACTGGCTCGGAAAAGTCTTCCGACATACTGATACCTGTATCGTTCAAATTTTTGGTCTTTCTTAAAATCAAGTTTTCTTTCAGTGACCCAAACCTTGCAATCAAGGGTCGAGTTTTTCCTTCTCGAAATTTTCCAAGTCGATGGGCTTTTTCTATCGATTCAGGGTTAACTTGTAATTTCGTCGAGCATACTTCCTTCAGAAGTGATTCAGAAGATGACCAAGATTCGCGAACATTTGTATCAGGTATGCCGTAGAACACAAGGTTATGCTGCCTACTACGATTTCAAGATCATCAATTGTTTTGGAGCAACTGTATCGTCCTGTGCTGTGTATCGTAGTGTACGGTGCACTCCGTAATGGCGGCTTCTAAGTTTGCCAATACTGACATTTTTCCTTCCATTGACGACACACGTGCAGTCAAATCATTCATAGCTGCCTTCTGTTCCGCTTGATTCATCTCAATAGTATTAAGCTTTCGAACAATCACGTTTTGCCCATCCAAGATTTTCTGTAGTGTCGCATCAGTGTCAGGGCCGGGATTCACTTCAATGTCACCACAGAGTATTAACAATAGGAAATAAAAGGCAAAACGACGCAACAACAAAATGCGACGCCGTGAGTGGTTTCTGGCATCGGAGTGCATGCGTACACAGTTATACAGGATGAACGAACACGGTGGCACACATCAATGTCATTTTCGCGATGGGTTCATTATCGCATTTCCAAGCACCTCAAGCATTTGAAACAAGTTTTCATTTGTAGCAAGTGGTACATTCTTTAGTTCAATGTTTTGTTACGGGAATACTGTTCTAGCGCGATCATTCTCTGTCAGTGTCAGAACCGGTTCTTTAGTTCACATAATCCTTCAGACGTGCCTCATTTCGAGTTCTAAGTTCCCGATTTTCTTCCTGCAATTGTTTGCAGTGGTCAGTCATGTCTTCAAACTTCTTGTTAAAAACCTCGAGGCTTTTTGTCATCTCTCGATGTTGATTTCTAAACTCTCTTTCAGAGCCGAACATGTAGCCTGAAATTCTTTCCGGAAATCCCGGACAAGCTTCTCTATATCGTCAGACTTATTTCTAGACGACATGGCTCACAAAATAGAAAAGAAGAAAAAAGCACTGTGGCAGCACGGCACAGCGGCAAGTAGCGGACGTCAGAATAAGCAAACAAAGATGTGAATGACCTGTAATATTTCAAAAGAAGCGTGTTTCAGCGGACATGCGTCAGATGCTGCCGCCACTGCCAAAGTGTGCAGGAAAACGGTTGTCAGGACTTGATATAGCCCGTGGTTCAGGGGCGCTCCGAAGGGTGCGTTGATAGCAGATCTATGGCAGGGAAATCCGTGCGGTGATATGGTGGTCACAGCATCGGCAATCACGCTGCAAATGGCAGAAGCAACCGGGGGTAAAGTTGAAATGCTTGAAACGGGGTAGGCCAAAGATGGGGTACGAGCACCACAGTCTTGCGACGAGTGCCCGACGCTTCCACGGGTAAAGTTTGCAGACGAGGCAGAAAAGCCACCGTACCTGTAATATTTCAAAAGAAGCGTGTTCATGCGGACATGCGTCAGATGCTGCCGCCACTGCCAAAGTGCGCAGGGAAAACGGTTGTCAGGACTTGACATAGCCACTGGTTCAGGGGGCGCTCCGAAGAGTGCGTTGATAGCAGATCTATGGCAGGGGAAATCCGTGCGGTGATATGGGCTCACAGCATCGACAATCACGCTGTAATATTCAAAAGAAGCGTGTTTCAGCGGACATGCGTCAGATGCTGCCGCCACTGCCAAAGTACATGTGCACTGTACCTGTGCACTTTAGCTGCTCATTAAATTTCATCAATGTTCTTGAATCTTCCTTCAAGACTAATTTTGGTCTCTGCTTCCCTGACTTCAAAAAAGCCCCTACCCATTGGAACGCCGCACTGCCTCATTTGTGGTTTTACCAGGGCTCCCAAAGCCAACCGGCCTACCGATCTTTCGTTAACTTCCACCCGACACGATATCCGATTTTAAGCATAGAATTGCATTTGCGAACTTTGGCGCTGGCACCACTACTCCTTTCATAATTCCACGCACCACCTCATACTTATTATGGCCCTCAATATTGCTGCATTCCGCTTCCCCTTTATATTGAGGTTATCTTGGTGGGGCGCTTGGGTAAGTCTTCTTTTGTTTATGTATACGCCGACGTATTTATATTGCTTGACTATGGGTATGATTTGCTGTTGAATTGACACCACGTAATTACTCGTCTCTTCAAAAAGATCGTAATTCCCGATTATCTTGCTAAACGTAAGGCCTAGATTTGTCATTGCGTCGCCACAGATATTCGCAAGTGTCTGTAAATCTCTTTTATTGGACACTATTCGCACTATGTCGTCCGCATACATCAGTACAGGGACCTTGTGTTGCACCATTTGTCCAACACATTATCATGAGCGAGGGAGAGCGAAAAAAAAAACTGCGGAGGAGCCGCAGCTCCAAACATCATCGACTGGCTGATGAGGAAGACGATGTAGGCGGGCGGTGGCACGAGCGGACCGGACGAGGGCGAAAGCGGATGAACCAATCAGTAGTGGGCACGAAACCATGGGTACGAGGAACTAGCAGAGAGAAGAAGACGAGACTGGAACGCTCGAAGAAGAGATCGCTCGGAGACGGGGGTTCAAAGATCGCTGGTGTCGAGGTCGGTATTTTCGGGGTCCAGACCCGAACCCGAGAGCCTCGACAGTACCAACACGACCCCGGCTGTCCCTGGAGAGATCCGCCAAGCGTAGGGCTCGGTTATTCCTGCTGCAGCTGCTGCTATTGGCGTTCCTGTTCCTGCTGGCGTTCCTGTTCCTGTTGGCGTTCCTGTGGCTGTTCCTGAGCCGCCGGTGTGGAGAGCAGAGGTCACTGGGGGTGACCAGAGGCCTGGGGCGACGCTGCTGAGAGTCGCAGGGGCGAAGCCGCGAGCCAAGGAACCAGTACGTGCGCTGCTCATCTGTAGCGGTTGCACTTGGACAGCCTTCGACTCTGAGAGGCTGGGACTCTCATGCCCCGGGTTGGCTCTGCGTGCGTCCGCATCCCTCGTATGCCACTGCCCGCCACGCCACTACTGCCGTCAACGCAAGCGCCAGTGCATAATGTCAACGCACTCCGAGTAATTAGGACTTTGATGATTGAGTTTGTATTGAGATAGCAATTATATGGACACTCCAAAGCAGATTTCTGCCGTCGGTGTCGCCGTCGTCGTCGCCGTCGCCGTGAGGTCCGTATGGACGTCAATGGAGATGAAATCGTCGCCGATGATAAGTGGTTCTTGAGGGAAAGGGAAAGGTTGGCGCTATCTTCTGCAGCCCTTGAGGGAGCACCGCGCCGAACGCTGTATGTGCGAGTGAAAGGGCGCGAGGGACGCGTGCTTTCACGGGGAGTGAACGCACGGCAGAGAACAAACGCGCGTTCTGCGCCGTGCTCCCTTAGGCATGCAGAAGTAGGCGTCTCTTTCCTCCTTTACAATCACCATATACATAGAGAAAGAAAAAAAAGTTAAAGAGTGGACACTCCCATAGACCCCGGCGGCCCAATCGACTCTAGCGCACCTGGGGGTTGGTGAGAGCAACTGGCCTGCGCTTCCCGTTTCGGTTTCACTGGCGCGAATTTTGGATTACTGTGCGCAACCGACGTTTGGCTATGGCGAAAGTTAATGATTTCAGACCACTTTTCTCCGCCAAATAGCAATGCTATTGTTTGTCGTTTTGATTTAGCGATTTCCTATTTGTTTTAGCTCAAAACTGTGCGTGCGAATTGAGGTCATGACGTAATCTTTATTTCGACTAAGTTATAATAGAAAGATATGCAGGTAATCATAATTCACTACGGCGCTACGGCTTTATTCATCGCGCTTTTCTTTTGGAACAAGCGGTCAATCTATATATCAATCAAAGAGACAGAGTACCCGCAATGTTTTTATTCCAAGGCAAGGTAGAGGCTGAGCATATAAAAGCACAAAATGAGAAGAACATCGCACAGAAATGCAAAGTAGACAACAAATGCATCTAGACTTACAAATAAATTCTAACAAATAGAGTGAGAACACAGACAACGCACACATCGCTAGAGTTGGCAGTAGCCGACAAGCTGGTGAAGAATGACGCACTGGGCAAGTGGGTAAGGATCTATATGGATCTATGGCAAAAACTCAGCGCACAAAGTTGATAAAGAAGGAAGAAGTGACGTATACACAGTATAAAGTCCCGAGTCACGACTCGGGTTAACAGAAGTAATGCACAGAAAAGAAAAAGCGTACAGAAACCACACGACACAATATATCAGAAAAGCAAAAATACAGTGTGTTGGCTGTTCTTAAGAGCAACTTGCCCAAAATGAGAAAAAAAAAGCGAACTTGATGCTTCAACGTTGCCTGTTCGTCCTCGGAAAGGTAGCGCAGCTTGCCCACAATGTGAAAGACAGACTTTATGCTACAACACTTGCAGACCTGTTGCCTCTTCTTATGTGTCGCTCTCATCAAAAACTTGGAGCCCAAGTTACTTGCGTCTGGGCGTTGCTGTGACGCTTCCAAGTTGAAATAGATGGTAGTCATCACTTATCCAAAATTGTGGACCTTAATTGGTGCTACAAAGCGGTATCAGAGGGCTAACAGCCGAAGAAAACCACTTTCACTAATTATTTTTCAAAAAGGCTGCACACAGTGCATTATCACTGTCATTGTTTTTCACAAAGGATGTACACAGTGCGTTATCACTGTCATCATTTTTTACAAAGGCTGTACATATTGCGTTATCACTCTCATTGTTTTTCACAAGGCTGTACATAGTGCATTATCACTGTCATTGTTTTTCACAAAGGCTGTACACAGTGCGTTATCACTCATTTTTTTACAAAGGCTGTACATAGTGCCTTATCACTGTCATTGTTTTTCACAAGGGCTGTACATAGTGCATTATCACGGTCATTGTTTTTCACAAAGGCTGTACAGTGCATTGTCACTGTCATCATTTTTTTACAAAGGCTGTACATAGTGCCTTATCACTGTCATTATTTTTCACAAAGGCTGTACACAGTGCGTTAACACTGTCATTATTTTTCACAAAGGCTGTACACAGTGCGCTATGCCTCACAAGCTATGATAATAAAGGGGCAGCGTCCGCAACCCCATCAACAGCTGCAGTTTTGGACAATCTTATGAAAAGTTTTGATGGGCGTGGTGAGGAGGTTGACGAGAAGCTAATATACGAAAGGCATGAAAATGTGAACCATGCCCACTTCATACTGTGTTCCTTACCCGCTTGAATATATTTCAACACGCGCTTTTGCTATCGTTATATTACTTGAGCTGGAGAGATAAAGTGCACATAGTGACCGACGACCCACACTAACGTGCAGAGTTCGCCCGCATATGCTACAAAAATACAGAGAGGCTACCAAGCATAATTTCTTTTAAGGTCATACTCTTCATAGTGGGTAAACAAAAGAGTGGACATAACGAAGGAGTGGTTACATTCATCATCTAATGAATGAGGTCTGATGTAACGATGTAATGATGTAATGATGATGATGTAATGATGAGTGATGTAATGAGGTCTGATGTAACGAAGTAATGACTATAACAAAGCTATTGCAGGATTCGGTTCAACTGAATACTTTTGTGTAAAGCAGCCGCTAATTGCTAAGCTTTGAACTTGTCAAGCTGTATACCTGAAATTGAAGACTGGAACCTAACCCTATCTAAGTTTCGGTTCACAAAACACACATGCCAACATAAACGAACCCGGCAAAACATTTTCAGAAACTTCTCGCGACACCCAGCAGAGCAGAAATGAAAATCGCCAACACTTGAGAGATGGTGATACAAAACATCAGACACTTTCAGGGGATGTGCAGTGGCCTCAATAATGGCAAGAAAGTGACATTCAAGTTGTTGTACGTATTCAAAAGCTGCTTCCGATGGCACAGTTAGATTTCCGAAAAGTTTGCTGGGGACGTGGTATGCTTTGAGCATTGTGAAATACTTATGGGTCCCCTTTAGTGTCTCGCTGTCGTCTATCAATATCTGTGGGCAACTGCAAGTATCACGTGCATTCCGAAGAAAGTATTTGATGAGAAAACCAGCTACATAATATGTAGCGGAGTCATCAATAATATGGGAGTGAATGTTGGTCGCAAGTTCAGAGAGATCGTCTAGAGCGGGAAAGTCGTCAGGCTGTAGCTGTGCACACTCCTCATTATCCACAAGAGACGCACTAGCGAGGGAGAATGGCGAGAGCTCCTGAAAGAGGTCACATTCATCATCCTCGAACATTTCCGTATTCTGACAGTTTGAAGAGTTTTCTTATGCAGATGTGCTTCAGGCCACAAATAAATTGTGCTACATTGGGGTTGGTGTTGCAACCTTGCTTTTGCCTTATGTGGCCAAATATGTTCTCCAGAGGATTCTGTTGAAGTCTGCGTGTTAGCAGGTATTCAAAATTGTAATTTTTGGAGAGGTCGTCCCACAGTTGACAAATAGCCTGAATTGTGATTTGCCAACCAACGACGGTTTGTGGTTGACGTCTGCCATCAAACGTCCATGATGCAATCCAGGGAGGCTGGCCTCGAAGGAAGTCAATCAGCTCTGAATCCTCTTTCACGATTGCATGCCTGAGCTTTTGCGAAGTTTTATTTTTACTCGAGCTGTTCAAGGCATCGAAAATCCTGTTCATACGATCACAAAATTGTGCTGTAGTGATGGCCGAGGCAGGCAGCACTTTCGCATACACCAATGCCGTGATAGCAATCGAAACTGATGCACTGAGGACCTGCGTTGCTCTGCTGACCTTCATATTAGAAAAAGGTTTCTGATGAATGTGCCTTTCAGTCAACTTTGGAGCCAATCGCAACCGCAACTCATGTGAGGATCGGTAAAGGCTTACAATGTGGGACCAGTCAACGATGTCATCCCCAATATATAACTTGTGTGCTTGCACATTATTGCGCGTTGTTTTAATTAAATGTGGAACATCAAAGATGAAATATACCCGCTCACCATTAACTTCAAAAAAAGGCTTTGCTACAGTCACTCTTAGTTGGTTAGCGAGACTTACATTTGAACTGCCCTGGTCACAAATGACTGCTTTCACTGCAATGTTAATGCTCCTAAGCTCCACAATGAGTGACACCAGCAGGTTATGCATAACAGATGATGGTGTTGATGTGTGCCCTATAGTAAAAGCAACCGGTTGAACCCACTTTTTCGAAACACCAACAAGAAGAACTACCATTGCTCGATCAGCAATGGTTGAAGTGCGATCAGTGCCATCATCTGTAAAACCCTGGACAATGTCCCGTGCAGCATCATAACACAAATTCTTTTTGAGTGCTATTTCATCTAAAACTAAAGCACACACTCGGTCCCGTTCATTCCAAGCTTAAGTATTTGTTGCAATGGAAGAAATGATTCCTGGAATTGTGCCTGGAGTCATCTTTACATTGGCTAGCCACCTCCTTAATGAACGCCGGGAGGGCAAAGAAAAATATGGAGCCAGAAATCGGTATGCTCGCGGACCACGGAAGTTTAAGTGAAGAGCAAATTTCTTGAACCACACGGGAAACCGCTTGCCCTTGCCTTTGGGCCTCAAGCGAACATGTGCAGAAAGAAGTTTAAAAACCTCCTCGGTGACGTGCGGTCGGATAATGCCAAGGGCCTTTGAAGTCGATGACGGTGCTCGGTGAGGCTGCCTCAGCAGTCTTTTGATAGTTTTCCGCTGTGCTGCTACTTTGGCTTGCAGACGTCGAATGGTTTGCTTGTATTTCTTTGATGGAGACCTTGCAGCTGGCACACAGGAAAGCACTGCAATAAACGAAAATTGATTTAAAAGCGAACAGCAACTAATCCCGTACGAGCGCTTTCTTCGCTTCTTTTTTACCCAAGGTGCCCAACTTTCTGTGGTGCAAAGTTTTCGATTCCACAAATTGAAAAAAAAAACATTAACAATGGCACCCTAATAATGAAAATCACTGAGAGCCCCCCATGACATTTTATTGGTGCTAGTTTGCTCAGAATGTCCTAAACATAAAATTGCACATTGAAAACAGCTGCAATAACAGCATAATCACCATTTGCTGTAGGGCACTCAGGCGTGGAGCTGTTGGAGGACACATCTTCTGGAGAGTCTTGTGAAGCTTCTTCAGTACCTCGGACACTGCTGTCGGAACAATCTTGCGAGCAGCCTGCGGAAGTCTCTATATCAATAGTCTGTTGAAGTGAACATAAGTGTTGAAGCAAACAGTAAACTCACCAGTCACACATGTTCCCTTTGTGACAACTGAGCGACTGCCCAAGGTTTCCTCCAGCAAGACGCAGTCAGCAGGAACTCCTTCACCAGCTACATGGGAGCTTCCACCTGTAGAGGTTTGGTCAACAGTCAACTCAGTTCGAAAAAAAAGACAAGTCGACACACCCTGCTCCTCGGGGCACTTCAATGTGTGGGAGCCGCTTTTCGAAGCCTCTGCCGCAGACCCTAAAGAAATGAAACAACAACAATTTGTCAGTAAGAGGCTTAAAATAACAAAAACTGAAGCACATCCACACCTTGCAGTGCGGCTTCTGCAGTCATGTCCCAGTCACTACTTGAAGCGATGCTCAGAGAACCTGCATATATGTGTAGTTGGTACAAGTTACAAAGCTTTTAGCACAGGGAAATTTAAACCGCCCTTTCAAACGCATGAATTGGTAGGTGGAAGAAAAGAGAATGCATCAACAGAGAAACAAGCAATTTGTGGTTTGTGGAATTATCGACAGTGCCAGCTTTCTTTGATACGAGGTATATGTGTACATGTGCATGAAGGCTTCAAGTTAACGTTAAATAGCCCTTCAATGTATTTCAAAACAAGTTGCACAGGTCAATAGCATAAAAGAATGACAGGAATGTAAAGCTGTTAGGAAGGTAATAGCCCACAATTCACAAAATTTAAGACTTTCGAAGTGTTACTTCTACTGCGAGGTTTCTCCATCGGCTACAAATATCTTCCAGGTTAACTGTCACCACTGATTCAAAAGAAGTGGCTGCTATCGCAGATAATTGAGTTTCTGTCAATCACTTACATGGTGCAATTGGTTGCACACTGGGAACAGCCATTCTTGTAAGCCTTGTGTGCCCAGGGTCCATGAAACTTTCAGCAGTAAATGGTCGCTGCAAACCCTGTACGTTGCGTACAATAGGCTGGCCGGCTTACTCAGGAGATCATCTTGTCCGGCATACTGCATCCATGCTGTCATCCTGCATCGGCAATGAACTATCAGCTGAAGGCGAAGTGCTCGAACAGTGATTTTGTTATTGTTAGCCTCACTGAGCAAGCACGAAAAGTAAGCTTGAAGACATGCAAACCATACAAAAGCTTTAGCGCACCTGCCGTCCCGTGGTATGCGGAAGAAACTCGTCCCTGGCTTCTTGTGGGTTCTGCCATTGTTCAAGCACCACGAAACACAGCAGTAGCTGCCGTAGCTTGGACCGCCGGACGGCATGGCATCAGCGCGGTCTGAAAATGTCAGTAAATGCACACCAGGATTTATTCGTGGTCCGAGGCTTCGGGAAACGCGTCGTGAAGCATGCGAGGTCCAGCGACCGCTCCTCAACAGGGAGTTTTCGAGTTTTCGAATAGCGAAAGCAAAGCTTGCGGGCGTAGCGTTGCGGGCTTCACTTAAGGGGAGCCCGTGAGCGTACGACGCGTTCGCCGCTACGCCGCAAGCTTTTCGTACGCTAT
Source organism: Dermacentor silvarum (assembly GCF_013339745.2). Classification (NCBI taxonomy): domain Eukaryota; kingdom Metazoa; phylum Arthropoda; class Arachnida; order Ixodida; family Ixodidae; genus Dermacentor; species Dermacentor silvarum. The sequence continues at coordinate 170,144,887 of NC_051160.1, forward strand.
TCGAAAACTCCCTAATGTTTCGCACCGAGCTCAGCGCACAGCACGCGTCGCCTCGGCTTGACACCGTGCCCCAGTTTGCTATACTAGGGCGAAATCTTGTACGCCTTCTTGTACGCGTTCCACGATGGGACGGAGGCGTTCCGTTCCATCGAGCCGAACGCGATTCTACATACGTTGCACAATGTTCACGTCTTGCCGCCGCATACAGCCGCAAACTGTTTTTTTAGCAAACCTCGCCGTCCTCACAAGCTCCAGAAAAAGATTACAACTGCGCGAATAAGACACCACGTAAGAAACACAGAAACGCCCACCCACAGGAAGCGCAACGCGTGTGGGCGTGTTTATGTTTCTTACATGGCGTCTTATTCGCGCAGTTGTAACCTTTTTCTGATTCAATGACCCAACTAGCCCAACAACATGTAATTCAACAAGCTTCGCTTGAAAACGTACCTGACCTGCTGTCTCACACACGAAAACACCGAAGCAGCCGACGTTGACGAAACCTTCCCGCTGTCATGCCTATGGTCATGCCTGGGCTTGTCGCATGCTGGTATGGCGAGTACTCTCGGCGCGAAATCGTCGATGCTGCTTATGGCAGTGCGGCTGAACAAAAATAACCACGTAAGGTGCGTTGAATAAATTGTTTTTATGTATAAATAACATGTCAAATATAGGCGCATAATTATTATTTTGTAAAAAAACATTCTGTTTAATTGATGATAACTTTTGTTTTTCGCACTTGCGTCCTCTGGCGTTTGGTGAGAGCACTAGTTTGTTACCTGGTCGTGACGTACTTCCTGAGGCCAGATTTCGCGGAGTGTCCTCTCTTAACTTTTTTTTCTTTCTCTATGCCATTATGTAGAGCAAACGCGCCTTCTTCCGACGCGCGAAAGGCTTGGGGGGGGGCAGGGGGAGGGAAGGGAGGCGACGTTTAGCTGCGGCACCAAGTGCCTATTTATATCACAGGCTCCGGCAACAGTCACCAACGCCGCACGCATTTTGTGCGAACGCGGGCAAAACGCCGACGGCGTCGACAACAGTTCTGCGTGTTGCCGGTGCTGCTCCATGTCGAATTTTATACAGCTGATAAAGGTACTATCATTACTCCGTATAGCTCTCTACAAATTTGCTATCGCAATTTATGCTTCGCCTTTCAGGTGAAACTGCGACATTTTCTTTATTTGTTCAGGACCGAGAGGCGGTTGAACTTATCCCGTGGACTAACGTGGCTAGTTGTACTTTTGTTTGTTCTTTATGTACTTTCTGTGTGCTGTGTACTGTTCTCTTGTTTTCTTTTTTGTAATGAATATTAATTTTGATTTTGGAAAAAAATGACTTCTGCTTTCCTGAACTGAGGCTCTGCCTCAGTTTAACAACCCACACCAGAGGAACCTGTCATCACAAAATTGGCGTCCGCTAGGACAAGACAAGACAAAGCCATTTGTTCCAGTTTGCATTAGCGTGTAGTCATCGCGATGAGTTTGTCAGAGCTTACGGCGTTGGGCGAGCGTATGGGTCTGCAGTAGAGCACTGCACGGGCCGATTTTTGCGGCCCGGCCCGGGCCCGTTTTTACATTGGGCGGGCCCGAGCCCGATCAAAACTTTTATGGCGAGACCCGGGCCCGGCCCGGGCCCGGAAATAATCTACGTTACCCGCCCGGCCCGGCCCGCCACCCCTTTACCTCAAGCCCGAGCCCGGCCCGAGCCCGGCTCGAAACCGGCCCGAACCCGGCCCGAGACCGAAAAATACATGTTTTTAGAGTTGAGAAGCCCAAGAATAACTCGCAGAAAGCCCGAGCCCGGCCCGGGCCCGCGTCAAAAAACCCGAGCCCGGCCCTGGGCCCGGGTCAAAAAGCACATGCCGTGCCCGAGCCCGGCCCGAGCCCGGGAAAAAACTGCTCTACCCGGCCGGGCCCGGCCCGCGGGCCGGGCCGGTCCCGGGCTTTCGGGTAAGCCCAAGGCCGTGCAGTGCTCTAGTCTGCAGGGCGCGGAATTGAGAATGTGGGTAGATGAGAAAGCAGACAGGGCGCAGGAGGAGGCTGCCAAAGCACGTGAGGAACGGCTCGCGGAGCGCGAGGCAACCAAGTAACGTTTAGAGCTTGAAGAGAGGGCACTGGAGCTACGCCTTAAGTTAGCCGGGGCAGGAGGTGTCACAGAATTGGCAACTTCTAGCCGCATATCGAAGATAAGTCGTTCATTTTTGAACCCTTACAACCTGATTCCAGTGTTTAATGAGAATCGAGACGACTTAGATGCTTACCTAAAGAGATTTGAGTGTGTTGCCAATGGTCAGGAATGACCTAAACAGAAATGGGCTACGGCACTGAGTTTGTGCTTAGATGGGGAAGCGTTGACGGTGTTTCGCCGCTTGTCGCCTGAAGAGTCGATGGACTACGACAAGGTAAAAATGGCATTGCTCCAGCGCTTTCGTTGTACTGCTGAAGGCAACGGAGAAAAATTTCGTCGAAGCCCTACGATAATGAGACAGCTAAGCGGTACGCTACTAGGCTTTTCAGTTTTTTCGACAGATGGGTAGAGATGAGTGTCCAGGAGAAATCTTCTGACGCGGTTTGGGACCTAATAGTCGCTGAACAGCTTTTGAATAACTGCCATAGTCTTCTTTCACTGTTTCGTCGCGAGCGGAACTGCTAGACGGTTGAGAAAATTGCAGAAGCGGCTGACCATTTCATGGAAGCCCAGCGACAAAACAACCTGCTTGTTTTCCGGGAGGAACAAAATGAAAGCAAAGAAAAAGACGGTGGTCAAACGGTGAGGTCCAGCATTAAATGCTTTCTATGTGGCAAATCAGGACACAAAGCATCAGATTGCCACCTAAGGGTCAACCAGCCCAATTGCGAGTACTGTCGAAAAAGGGGACATGACGCCCAGTCCTGCAAACGAAAAGGTGGTAATGCAAAAGAAGCATCGGCTTCTCTTTCTTCAATAAATCAATCAATCAAGTTTATTTTCACTCTGTAAAAGATACAGAAAGAACGACTGTGACAAAAAGCTGTTTGTCAGAACAGCTTCACTAGGTCACAGCCTGTCGAAGTTCAAGGCAAGAAAGAACGAGTCAAAGTTTCACAAGGAAGACGCGACAGAAGTGTCTCCAAATTAACCAATGGGAGTTTACAACTTACCTGTTGTGCTAGGGGAAATCTGTGGAAAAACGGTATCGGTATTACGCGACACAGGCTCCATCAGTCTCGTCGTACGCTGGTCTCTCGTCAAGGATGACGCGATGACCAAGGCACCGCTGCTTCTCGCTGGTGGAAGCACCATTGAAGTGCCGGAAGCAAAGGTTAACATCTCTTCGCCACATTTTTCAGATCTTGCCATCGTGAAATGTTTGAGAAGCCCACTATACGATGTAATAGTTGGGAATGTTACAGGATCACGGGACCCGACCGATCCCGACTCAGCCTGGAAGCCTCCTAGCAGCACCATCAACCTCCTTGGAAGTAGAAGGACGGACTGTGGAACAAAGCACAACCCAGTTATGGTGGGAGCTAAAGTTGCGACGGAGCAGCGCATGACCGCCTTGGACTTGCTTCAAGTATCATGGCAGGCGTTCCAAAAGGAACAAGAACAAGATGTCAGTTTAGAAGTCTGCAGGAAGAATACCGTCAAAACGTTTCCTGGCGCGGGATCAACGGCACAGTCGTTTTACATGGATAAAGGAATGTTGTATTGCGATTACCAGCTTTGCCCCGGGAAGACGGTACAACAAGCGGTGGTCCCAAAGAAACTTCGTAGCCAAGTTTGGTACTCGCGCATAAAAATACATTATCCGGACATCGAGGAATTAAGAAGACTACGGGGAAAGTACTTGGTGCATTCTTCTGGCCCGGCGTTCAAGCAGATATCAAAAGATATGTTCGATCTTGCGACTCCTGCCAAAGGACGTTTCCCAAAGGGAAACTTGGCAAAGCTCCTTTCGGTCGCTTGCCGCTCATCGAGACACCGTTCGAGCGAGTGGCAGTGGACCCCATAGGTCCTTTGTCGCCATCTTCTAGTAAAGCGAACCGTTATATCTTAACATTGGTAGACTTCGCCATGCGAAGTCTACCAAGGTTAAGATTGGGCTTGGCAGCAGCGCTTCGGGAACGATGCTTCAAAACCCGTTCTGCTTCTCGGTGCAGGTTCTCGCTGCCCTGGTCACAGTATGGTCACCGCACCGGGCTTATGCATCTGACGGATTTCACTGCCACAATCTTGGTGACAACGTCATCAGGGTATCAGTGGATGGTGACATGTGCGAGATCAGCGAGAACATCACGCCTTTCATCCTGACATCTGCGCTTGCGCCTTCTTCTGTGACGTCTCATCACGTGGGACTTCCAGCGGCTTTAAAACGAGTCGCACTGCAAGTTACCTCCTGTGGGCTTGGCAGCAGCGCTTCGGGAACGATGCTTCAAAACCCGTTCTGCTTCTCGGTGCAGGTTCTCGCTGCCCTGGTCACAGTATGGTCACCGCACCGGGCTTATGCATCTGACGGATTTCACTGCCACAATCTTGGTGACAACGTCATCAGGGTATCAGTGGATGGTGACATGTGCGAGATCAGCGAGAACATCACGCCTTTCATCCTGACATCTGCGCTTGCGCCTTCTTCTGTGACGTCTCATCACGTGGGACTTCCAGCGGCTTTAAAACGAGTCGCACTGCAAGTTACCTCCTGTAGGGCTTGGCAGCAGCGCTTCGGGAACGATGCTTCAAAACCCGTTCTGCTTCTCGGTGCAGGTTCTCGCTGCCCTGGTCACAGTATGGTCACCGCACCGGGCTTATGCATCTGACGGATTTCACTGCCACAATCTTGGTGACAACGTCATCAGGGTATCAGTGGATGGTGACATGTGCGAGATCAGCGAGAACATCACTCCTTTCATCCTGACATCTGCGCTTGCGCCTTCTTCTGTGACGTCTCATCACGTGGGACTTCCAGCGGCTTTAAAACGAGTCGCACTGCAAGTTACCTCCTGTGGGCTTGGCAGCAGCGCTTCGGGAACGATGCTTCAAAACCCGTTCTGCTTCTCGGTGCAGGTTCTCGCTGCCCTGGTCACAGTATGGTCACCGCACCGGGCTTATGCATCTGACGGATTTCACTGCCACAATCTAGGTGACAACGTCATCAGGGTATCAGTGGATGGTGACATGTGCGAGATCAGCCGAGAACATCACGCCTTTCATCCTGACATCTGCGCTTGCGCCTTCTTCTGTGACGTCTCATCACGTGGGACTTCCAGCGGCTTTAAAACGAGTCGCACTGCAAGTTACCTCCTGTGGGCTTGGCAGCAGCGCTTCGGGAACGATGCTTCAAAACCCGTTCTGCTTCTCGGTGCAGGTTCTCGCTGCCCTGGTCACAGTATGGTCACCGCACCGGGCTTATGCATATGACGGATTTCACTGCCACAATCTTGGTGACAACGTCATCAGGGTATCAGTGGATGGTGACATGTGCGAGATCAGCGAGAACATCACGCCTTTCATCCTGACATCTGCGCTTGCGCCTTCTTCTGTGACGTCTCATCACGTGGGACTTCCAGCGGCTTTAAAACGAGTCGCACTGCAAGTTACCTCCTGTGGGCTTGGCAGCAGCGCTTCGGGAACGATGCTTCAAAACCCGTTCTGCTTCTCGGTGCAGGTTCTCGCTGCCCTGGTCACAGTATGGTCACCGCACCGGGCTTATGCATCTGACGGATTTCACTGCCACAATCTTGGTGACAACGTCATCAGGGTATCAGTGGATGGTGACATGTGCGAGATCAGCGAGAACATCACGCCTTTCATCCTGACATCTGCGCTTGCGCCTTCTTCTGTGACGTCTCATCACGTGGGACTTCCAGCGGCTTTAAAACGAGTCGCACTGCAAGTTACCTCCTGTAGGGCTTGGCAGCAGCGCTTCGGGAACGATGCTTCAAAACCCGTTCTGCTTCTCGGTGCAGGTTCTCGCTGCCCTGGTCACAGTATGGTCACCGCACCGGGCTTATGCATCTGACGGATTTCACTGCCACAATCTTGGTGACAACGTCATCAGGGTATCAGTGGATGGTGACATGTGCGAGATCAGCGAGAACATCACTCCTTTCATCCTGACATCTGCGCTTGCGCCTTCTTCTGTGACGTCTCATCACGTGGGACTTCCAGCGGCTTTAAAACGAGTCGCACTGCAAGTTACCTCCTGTGGGTTTGGCAGCAGCGCTTCGGGAACGATGCTTCAAAACCCGTTCTGCTTCTCGGTGCAGGTTCTCGCTGCCCTGGTCACAGTATGGTCACCGCACCGGGCTTATGCATCTGACGGATTTCACTGCCACAATCTTAGGTGACAACGTCATCAGGGTATCAGTGGATGGTGACATGTGCGAGATCAGCGAGAACATCACGCCTTTCATCCTGACATCTGCGCTTGCGCCTTCTTCTGTGACGTCTCATCACGTGGGACTTCCAGCGGCTTTAAAACGAGTCGCACTGCAAGTTACCTCCTGTGGGCTTGGCAGCAGCGCTTCGGGAACGATGCTTCAAAACCCGTTCTGCTTCTCGGTGCAGGTTCTCGCTGCCCTGGTCACAGTATGGTCACCGCACCGGGCTTATGCATCTGACGGATTTCACTGCCACAATCTTGGTGACAACGTCATCAGGGTATCAGTGGATGGTGACATGTGCGAGATCAGCGAGAACATCACGCCTTTCATCCTGACATCTGCGCTTGCGCCTTCTTCTGTGACGTCTCATCACGTGGGACTTCCAGCGGCTTTAAAACGAGTCGCACTGCAAGTTACCTCCTGTAGGGCTTGGCAGCAGCGCTTCGGGAACGATGCTTCAAAACCCGTTCTGCTTCTCGGTGCAGGTTCTCGCTGCCCTGGTCACAGTATGGTCACCGCACCGGGCTTATGCATCTGACGGATTTCACTGCCACAATCTTGGTGACAACGTCATCAGGGTATCAGTGGATGGTGACATGTGCGAGATCAGCGAGAACATCACGCCTTTCATCCTGACATCTGCGCTTGCGCCTTCTTCTGTGACGTCTCATCACGTGGGACTTCCAGCGGCTTTAAAACGAGTCGCACTGCAAGTTATCCTCCTGTGGGCTTGGCAGCAGCGCTTCGGGAACGATGCTTCAAAACCCGTTCTGCTTCTCGGTGCAGGTTCTCGCTGCCCTGGTCACAGTATGGTCACCGCACCGGGCTTATGCATCTGACGGATTTCACTGCCACAATCTTGGTGACAACGTCATCAGGGTATCAGTGGATGGTGACATGTGCGAGATCAGCGAGAACATCACGCCTTTCATCCTGACATCTGCGCTTGCGCCTTCTTCTGTGACGTCTCATCACGTGGGACTTCCAGCGGCTTTAAAACGAGTCGCACTGCAAGTTACCTCCTGTGGGCTTGGCAGCAGCGCTTCGGGAACGATGCTTCAAAACCCGTTCTGCTTCTCGGTGCAGGTTCTCGCTGCCCTGGTCACAGTATGGTCACCGCACCGGGCTTATGCATCTGACGGATTTCACTGCCACAATCTTGGTGACAACGTCATCAGGGTATCAGTGGATGGTGACATGTGCGAGATCAGCGAGAACATCACGCCTTTCATCCTGACATCTGCGCTTGCGCCTTCTTCTGTGACGTCTCATCACGTGGGACTTCCAGCGGCTTTAAAACGAGTCGCACTGCAAGTTACCTCCTGTGGGCTTGGCAGCAGCGCTTCGGGAACGATGCTTCAAAACCCGTTCTGCTTCTCGGTGCAGGTTCTCGCTGCCCTGGTCACAGTATGGTCACCGCACCGGGCTTATGCATCTGACGGATTTCACTGCCACAATCTTGGTGACAACGTCATCAGGGTATCAGTGGATGGTGACATGTGCGAGATCAGCGAGAACATCACGCCTTTCATCCTGACATCTGCGCTTGCGCCTTCTTCTGTGACGTCTCATCACGTGGGACTTCCAGCGGCTTTAAAACGAGTCGCACTGCAAGTTACCTCCTGTGGGCTTGGCAGCAGCGCTTCGGGAACGATGCTTCAAAACCCGTTCTGCTTCTCGGTGCAGGTTCTCGCTGCCCTGGTCACAGTATGGTCACCGCACCGGGCTTATGCATCTGACGGATTTCACTGCCACAATCTTGGTGACAACGTCATCAGGGTATCAGTGGATGGTGACATGTGCGAGATCAGCGAGAACATCACGCCTTTCATCCTGACATCTGCGCTTGCGCCTTCTTCTGTGACGTCTCATCACGTGGGACTTCCAGCGGCTTTAAAACGAGTCGCACTGCAAGTTACCTCCTGTGGGCTTGGCAGCAGCGCTTCGGGAACGATGCTTGAAAACCCGTTCTGCTTCTCGGTGCAGGTTCTCGCTGCCCTGGTCACAGTATGGTCACCGCACCGGGCTTAGCTTTTGATGAAGCTACTTGATGGACAGAATAACATGATAGCCACTATGAATAGCCTATTATCGAATCAAAATAGAATGGAATTAGATATAACAGATATGAAGGAAAGACTAAGCGGTTTAGAGGCTAACTCGTCTGTTCTACAATCTTTGGAACAAGAAAATTTAAAAATATGAAGTCATTGGTCGCTACTTTGCAAACACAGGTGTCATATTTACAGAATAAGTTAGATGACCAAGAAAATAGAGGTAGACGAAACAACCTGATCGTTTACGGGATACAGGAAGATGACAACGAAACATCGGATAGCCTAACCAATATGCTAGAAAACGATATTTTCAAGGATAAGCTGGGACTCAGTGTTAGTGGCATAGAGAGGTGTCGCAGACTAGGCAAAAAGAGCGGAAAAAACCGCCCAGTGATAATTAAATTCTTGGATTATCGGGAGAAACTAACCATTCTCAGATCTTGTTCAAAGTTAAAAGGAATAAAGCTTTCCATAACAGAAGACTTTTCATTCAGAGTGCGTCAAATAAGAAAGAAACTATGGCGAAGTGTGCAACAGGAAAAAGAAAATAATGCTAAGATGAAGTTGTTCTTTGATAAGTTAAGCGTGGACGGAGTAATGTTTGGATGGGACGAAGCCAAAGATAAGTGCTTTAAACTTACTAAAAAGAAATGAATTCACAAGATAAGCAGTAGGCCCTTCACAATTCTTAACATGAATTGTCGCAGTGTCGTGAATAAGACTGTCCAGCTCGAGAGCATGCTTTTTTCGCTAGACCCCGACGTGGCCGTACTAACCGAAACTTGGTTAAGCGATGATATATTTGACAGTGAATTCGTACCAAAGAATTATAAAGTGTTACGTAGGGACCGGGATAGAAGAGGGGGAGGTATTGCTGTACTGTATAAATGTTCCATTATGCTGCAGACAATGCCTGATGTTCCCGATGTAGAAAGCGTATTTTGTAAATTATACGTGAATAATTTTAGATATATCATTGCAGCTTTGTACAGACCTCCTAACTCCACTGTTGATAACTTGGAGCGCTTGTCAACTTATATGCATTCATATGTAACGCGAGAAGATAAATTATTACTAACCGGAGATTTCAACCTGCCAAATATCAATTGGGAAGCTTTTTCTTCGTATCCAATTCAGAGTGCAGAAAGTATTATGACTGATATAGCTTTTACCTTTGATCTACTACAAATTGTGAAGGAGTTCACAAGAATTCAAAATGATTCAAGGTCCATTCTTGATTTGTTTTTTGTAAGTGGCGCCATAAAAGACTGCATCTCATGTAAAGTAACATCCGGTATTTCTGACCACAAAGCAGTTGTCCTGACGTTGAAAAGTGCTTTAGTCAATCGAACCAATAAGGTTCAATATTTTCCAAATTTTTCAAGAGCACAAGATGACTGTATACTAGATGTGCTAGCTTTTAACTACGATCACTTTCAGGGCCTTGCTTGTGACGTAAACGACCTCTAGCTTTTTTTCAAAGGCATCATTCTTGATTGTGTGGAACGTTTCGTTCCTAAAATCGTGAAGTCCGAGCGCCGTAACCCATGGATTACGCGGGAGACGTTACAGATGAGGCGGAAACTTAAGCGATTAAAAAAGAAACACGCCAAAATAAAGGACGGCGAAGAACTGAAAGCCGATATTGATAACTTGTCCGAAAAACTCCACGAAAAGATTGTCAACGATAAAGAGTATTATCACAGCACATTACTACCAGACTTCTCCCATTACTACCAGATCATCTCCCGAAAAATTCTGGAGGGTTGTGATGCCGGCCTCTTCATCTCCCGACACCTTTTTATAAACGGTGAAAGTGTGCGGGATGAGAAAACAGTGTGCTCCGCTTTCAATAACCATTTTAAGAGTGCTTTCACAAGTGATGACGGCTGTTTGCCATGCTTTTCTGCTGAGCTGCCTTCCCTTCCCGAAATTGTTGTTTCGGAACAGGGCATTCTAAATTTATTGTTAAAGCTTGACATTAAAAAAATCTCCAGGGCCAGATAATATTCCGAACTGTTTTCTAAAGCGTTATGCTGAATGGTGCGCAAAATACCTGTACATTCTATTTGCGCGGTCAATCAACGAAGGATCATTACCGGAAGACTGGAAAATTGCTAGAATAAAACCTTTACATAAGTCAGGGGATAAATCTTGCATCAAAAATTACAGACCGATTTCATTAACTTCAACATCTTGTAAGCTCTTAGAACATATAAGTCATCAACATATAACTGGTTTTCTAGACGAACATAACGTTTTTACAAACATGCAGCATGGTTTTAGAAGTGGCCTTTCGACGACTACTCAACTAGTTGAAATCATACATGACTTTGCTAGCACTGTAAACAAAGGGAAACAAACAGACGCGATATTCATGGATTTCAGCAAGGCGTTTGATAGGGTGTCTCATGTTAAATTGCTTCATAAGCTAGAAGCTGTGTTTAAAAATGATAAAATATTAGCATGGATTAAAGCCTACCTTAAAAACCGCCATCAGTTTGTTACTGTAAATAAAACAACCTCTGATATTGCTGCTGTCAATTCCGGCGTCCCACAGGGATCCGTTCTTGGCCCCTATTTCTTTTTGTTATATATAACTGATATTGTCACTAACCTCTCTGTTAAAATCAGGCTTTACGCTGACGACTGCGTTCTGTACAATGAAATAACAACGGAAGAAGACCAACTCAGGTTAAACAGGGACTTTAATAAGGTAGTTCAGTGGTGTAAACAATGGCAAATGTGCATTAATTTCGAAAAAACAGTATATATGCGGATAACTTTAAAAAAGAAGCCACTGCTATATCGCTATGCCACATAAAACGCTTTCTTGTCAGAGGTAACCCAATATAAATACCTTGGCTTGTACATAACAAAGGATCTTTCCTGGTCAAAGCACATTGACACAGTAATAGCAAACTGTCGCCGCAAGTTGTTTTTTCTAAGACGCGTACTAAAATCCTCCATGCACACCAACAGTACGTCTATTGGCATACAAAACACTCGTCCGCCCCGTTTTAGAATATGCTGTAGTTATATGGGACCCGTTCACTAAAAGCGATATTGGAAAGCTAGAAAGCTTCCAGAAAAAAGCAGTCTGATTCATCTACAATACATATGGGCGTAGTTCTATTACTAACCTTTTATCTCGGAGCGGCTCGCCTTCTATAAGTGCTAGAATTCGTGTATGTCGTTTAAAATTCTTTTTCCAAATAATAAATGGTCATTACAACATCCACACGTCTCACATTATCGCCAATACAACAGGTTATGCTACAAGACAGCGACACTCACTATCTGTAACTCCATTTACAACACGTGTAAACTGCTTCAAGTATTCATTTTTTACTAGAACAATAGTAGATTGGAATACGCTGGCCGATAAAACTGTAACACAGGACTCATTATCACTTTTCGAGACGTATCTTGAATAAAAATCATTTTGCAGTTGCTGAAATTGTTACTGATAGCACTGTTTCACTGTTTGATTAGAAAATCGCTGAAGTAACGTTTCTTTTTTCCGTCTTTTTTTCCCCCTTTATCTGTTCGCTTGTGTGAAGCGCTTGTTTTTGCGCTTGTTTTTGCGCTTGTTTTTGCGCTTGTTTTTGCGCTTGTTCTTGCGCTTGTTCTTGCGCTTGTTTTTGCGCTTATGTGAAGCGCTTGTGTGAAGAAACTTTTGAGTGCAGTTCCCAATTTTTGTACTTATTTTCTTTTCTATGTAAAATTATTCGTGTACCACGCTGCTAAGATCTTGCTTAATATCGCAGTATTTATAAATAAATAAATAAATAAATAAATAAATAAATAAATAAATAAATAAATAAATAAATAAATAAATAAATAAATAAATAAATAAATAAATAAATGCGGTATTCTGACGCTGTACCGCTATCGGCTATTGATTCAGCTGCAGTAGCTGAAGGTTTACTAGAAATGTTCTCTAGGATCGGGTTTCCACGAGAAATCCTGTGCGATAATGCTTCTTGTTTTACGTGGTCTTTAATGAAAGAACTGAATGAACTCCTTGCTATCAAACACCTCAGCTCTACTCCCTACCATCTAATGTGCAACGGTTTGGTTGAGCGGTTTAACGGCACTCTAAAGGGAATGCTGCAAGCTATGACAAGAGCAACCGAAGATGTGGGACCGATACCTGGCGCGTCTTCTCTTCACATGCAGAGGTGCCGCAGATGAGTCTCGGGTTCTCACCCTTCGAACTGATATATGGTCATCAGGCAAAAGGGCCATTGAGCGTCCTGAAGGAGCTCGATGAGGAAGCGAAGACTACTTACGGATACGTGCTGGATCTTAGGGAACGATTGGAAAAAACGTTAAATCTAGCGCATGAAAACCTTACCAAGCCACAAGCATCATAAAAGAAATATTATGACAGAAGTAGTTGTCGCAGACAGCTGAAGATTGTGAAGCGAGCATTGCTGTTGCTTCCAACAAAACATGACAAATTGTTGATGCACTGGAAGGGACCATTCGTTGTCACGGTAAAGAAGAACGATTTTGACTATTGGTTGGACCTTGGCAACAGCAGGAAGTTGTTTCACATCAATATGTTGAAACGTTATGAAGAACGCCAACCGTTAGAGAAAGTTCTAGCGTCAACATTTATTGTGGTCGAAGAAGCGGAAACGAATAACCCTATTTCCAGCTCAACTCTAGAGCGGGACCCGGTATTGAAGCTATTCAGAAATCAAAGGAATTGAAGGAAACACACAAATTGCAGGTAGAAGAATTGTTGGAATCATATAAGAATATCTTTCCAGAAGTTCCTTGGAGAACAAATTTGTTAGAATGTCGACTCGATCTGATAACATCAGTGCCAATCAATACACCTCAATATCCCTTGCATTTCGCCATGCAAGACGTTGTTTGAGGTGAATGATATGCTCAAATTAGGAGTGATCGAATGATCACAGTCCCCCCACAATTCACCTCTTATCTTTGTTAAGAAACCGGATAACACCTATCGGGCTTGTATCGATTTCCGGCGTATAAACAGCGTTCTCGTGTCTGACGTCGAGCCCATTCCGAGAACAGATATGATGTTCGCCCGAAGTAGGAATAAAAAGATACTTCTCCAAGCATGATTTGACAAAAGGGTATTGGCAAGTGCCACTCGAAGAAAATTCTCGAGACAAGACCGCGTTTTCGACAAATTCGAGCCATTACCATTTGCTCTACCTGCCGTTCGGTATTAAGACGGCTTCTGCCATCTTCACACGGCTTATGAGGGCTGTGGTAGTGGGTATTCCCAATGTGTTACATTATAAAGACGATCTACTCATAGCCACCCATACTTGGAGCTAACATCTACAGACGCTCGAACAACTGTTAGACAGAATACGGGCGGCTGGTTTGACAGTTAAGCCCCAAAAGTGTGAAATTGGAGCCCAGTCTATCACTTCTTAGGACATAGCTTAGGAGGTAGAGAGATTCGACCGGTGGAAGGTATGGTAGAGAAGATTTTGAAAGCTCCTAAACCCGAAACCAAGAAACAAGTTCAGTCATTTATAGGACTTGCGGGATACTACCGAGATATGATCCCACACTACGCCGAGAAAGCACACCCATTGGTTGAAATGACTAGAAAACGAGAAGGTAACCGCGTGATTTCGACCTCGGACCGAGAAGCCACGTTTGAAGCTATTAAGAGCGTGCTGGCTTCCAAACCTATCGTCAAGGTTCAAGGAATTCCTGCTCCGCTCCGACGCGTCCGACAAAGGCATAGGAGCTGTGCTCCTATGCATTTGTCGGGGGGTGAACGGAGCGGAGGGTGTGAACGGGGTTCTAGACCCTATTTGCTATGCAAGTAGACAGCTGGTTCCTCGTAAAACTCGGTACTCCGCAATTGAGCACGAATGCCTGGCACTAGTGTGGGCAGTCGAGAAATTTCATATTTTCCTTTATTGCACTCCATTTATAATTCAAACGCATCACCAACCCTTGATGTACTTGTCCCACGCTAAACACCTAAATACTAGGGTGCTGGGGTGGAGCATAGTCCTACAAGAGTACTCTTTTAAAGTGGAACACATAAAGACTCTGAGAATGTAATCGCAGATTTTTTTAGTAGACTACAAGCGTAATTGGTGTACCCTTTTAATGTGTGTGTTTACTGTGCATGTGTCGCTTTGCCACTTTATTGTACACGTGCCCCTAAACCCCTGACACTGTACTGCATTTTTTTATGAAAAAAAACTTATCGTTCTCCACTCACTCTTCGTCATGAGTGAGTGGAGAGCGAAACAAAACTGCGGAGCAGCGGCAGTTCCAAACATCATCGAGTGGCCGACGAGGAAGACGATGTTGGCGGGCGGTGGCACAGCGGCCGGACGAGGGCGAAACTGGATGAACCAATCAGTAGTGGGCACGAAACCACGGGCACGAGGAACGAGCAGAGAGAAGAAGACGAGACTGGAACGCTCAAAGAAGGGATCGCTCGGATACGGGGGTTCAAAGATCGCTGGTGTCGAGGTCGGTGTCGTCGGGGTCCAGAGCCGAACCCGAGAGCCTCGGCAAAACCAGCACGACCCCGGCTGTCGCTGGAGAGATTCGCCGAGCGTAGGGCTCGGTTATTCCTGCTGCAGCTGCTGCTGTTGGCGTTCCTGTTCCTGCTGGCGTTCCTGTGGCTGTTCCTGAGCCGCCGTGTGGAGAGCAGAGGTCACTTGGGGGTGACCAGAGGCCTGGAGCGACGCTGGTGAGAGTCGCCAGGGCGAAGCCGCGAGCCAAGGAACCAGTAAGTGCGCCGCTCATCTGTAGCGGTTGCACTTGGACGGCCTTCGACTCTGAGAGGCTGGGACTCTCATGCCCCGGGTTGGCTCTGCCGAGCGTCCGCGTCCCTCGTATGCCACTGCCCGCCACGCCACTACTGCCGTCAACGCAAGCGCCAGTGCATGCTGTCAACGCACTGCCCGACTAATTAGGACTTTGGTTATTTTTTCTTTATTTGTTCAGGACCGAGAGGCGGTTGAACTTATCGCGTGGACTAACGTGGCTAGTTGTACTTTTGTTTGTTCTTTATGTACTTTCTGTGTGCTGTTTACTGTTCTCTTGTTTTCTTTTTCTTGTAATGAATATTAATTTCGATTTTGGAAAAAAGTGGCTTCGTCTTTCCTGAACTGAGGCCCTGCCTCAGTTTAACAACCCACACCCGAGGAACCTGTCATCAAACACTTGTAGGATAAATTAAACCCTAATTCACTGTTTTCCCGTTGCCTTTCTATGCCCTTAACATCAAGACATAACATGCACAGAGGCGAGCGCCATCTGTATGGTGTTGCAAGGAACCGAGCGAGGTGCGCCGCTGCCATTTAAGACAGACCTCAAACGGCAGCTGGAAGAGGGGTGTGTGTTTGAGCTTCCGCGTAACATAAGTCTTCCTTTTTCTGGAGTTTTACATGCCAAAACCAGCTCTGATTATGAGGCACGCCATAGTGGAGTGCTCCGAATTAATTTTGACCGTCTGTGCTTCTTTATCGTGCACTACAAGGCAAGCAGAGTCATGAGGGAGGTAGTGGCCGAGTACTGCACCAGGGAGGCCAATTCCTGTTCTGGTGAGGGAGTGACTTTGATGAAGCTTAGTGGGCCTTCTTAGTTTGGTTGCACCTGAAGTAGTATAAATAATAAAAAAATAATAATACCTTTATTCATGAAAACAAGTGGTACAAGGTTCCAAGACATTAGGAACAAAGTTGCTACGAACAGCAACTTGACTAGTCCTAATAACCAGAAGGCAGCAGACAGCAAGAAGCGAACAGATGAAACAGATGGGAGAAAAAAAATAGGAGAAAAAGAAAGAACAGAAGAGAGCAAGGAAAGAGAGATTGAGAGCATTTTGCTTCACACATCAAGCAATTTGGGGAAAACGAACAATATGGATACATAGAGACATACAACTCTTGAACAAAAAAAATATTACATATATAATCAAACCCAATTCTTGGGGCAGTAGAAATTATACAGTTCTCTGCCATAACAAATAAATACATCAATGGACGCAGATCTGAGATTATTCAGCAAAGTGGGGAGAGTGTAACAAATCATCTGGTTACCATAAGTTGAACGCACATGCGGCCCATGCCAGTATTCCGAGGACCTGGTGTTATAACATGGGATGTTGCGTTCTAATCTGGCCAGAGATGAAACAAGGTTTAAGTTCTGTTTGGTTTCGTTTAGGTATCCAAGAGCAAGGCGGTAGTTAAACATATCACTGACTTTAATTACGCGAAGTTTTTTAAATAGGGGTTCAGATGGGAAGTCGAAGGGCAAATCACTAATTACGCGAACAATTTTCTTTTGTATTACAAGCAAATGGTTAATATTTGTAACAGATGTGGTGCCCCATAGATAGCCCCTCTAGCTCTCGGCGATATATTTTTTCTTGCCGGTGTCAGGCACGACTCCATGCCTGAAAATGTGGTGGACTGGAGTAGGATTCGAACTTACGACCTTCAGATTTGAAGCCGGGTATTCTACCTCTGCTCCACGCCACCAGGTGAAGATGAAGGTAACTTCACCACCAAGCGGTGAAGTTAGGAAATTTGCAGGCGCAAGTTGGAATACGCTAGCGCAAGACAGGGGTAATTGGAGATCGCAGGGAGAGGCCTTCGTCCTGCAGTGGACAAAAAAACTATAGGCTGATGATGATGATGATGACAAGGCAAGCACACCGGCATTTTTGCATTTCACCTCCCTCGAAATGTGGCCGCCGCGGCCGTGATTTGCTCCTGCGACCTGCTGGACGAAGAAGCGCAACGCCTTAGCTAACTGAGCCACCGCCGTAACAGAATTTCTGACGCATTCTACTCTGAGAAGTTAAATTAGTTCAGTAACACCTATGTGCCACGCGAAGGGCCTGCGTGGTAGGTGGGTGGTTCGGGAGGATTTTTCTCCAACGGACAATGCCGCCGACACAGAAGCCGAATTTTCTGCGACCCTAAACGCAATCTTTTGTGCTCCGCCTTTCAATGGGTGACAACGCTGCCTGCGTTGATTGTGGTCTCGAGGAGACACTTGAAGACATATTGCGCGGCTGTCCTCCGTTCGATGTGCTGAAACGAACGCTCGCGACTGCGCTAGCTCATATCGACCAATAACCATTGTCAGAACAAACCTTTTTAGAATAGCGACCTCTCAAGCTGTCACTGCAGAAGGCTGTGAATATATTGTGAACGGCACCTCCACCAAAAATGTTACGCGAACGAAGAATTAAGTACAGGAGACTATTTACAAGTATATTTACAAAAGATAGCTGCAGCGCTGGCCAGATCAGCCGATAGCTCGAGAGCCCAGAGCAGTTCGTCTTCTTCGTCTAGGCGCCCGCGCGCCTCGTTCAAACAACCAAATACCACACGCGTGTAGCAATATTGTTGCCATTCTTACGGACAATAATCCTGCATGAGCGACTCTAGCACTGCCGAGTAGGGTCTGTTGTCCTTTGATGTGAAGAGCCGTGATTTTGTGCATGTGATCTGTTTCTATGCCTAGATTTACTTGTCATTCTATGTCCCCTCAACTTATGTGTAGGATGGCAAACCGGACTTTTCTTCTGGTTAACCTCCCTGCCTTTACTCTCTTTTTTTATTTATTTGTCACTCTCTCTCCACAAAGTCGTCATTTACGCCTGACAATCATCATCAGCCTATTATTTTTTGTCCAGAGCAGGACGAAGGCGTCGCCCTGCGATCTCCAGTTATCCGTCTCTTGCTGTAGCTTATTCTTATTCCTACCTGCAAATTTCCTAGTTTCATCATCCCACCTAGTTTTCTGCCGTCTTTGACTGGGCTTCCCTTCTCTTGTTACCCATTCTGTAACTCTAATAATCCATCGGTTATTTACCCTTTTGCAATAGTAGCCTGCCCAGCTCCATTTTTTTCTGTTAATGTCAATTAGAATATTGGTTATCCCCGTTTGCACTCTGATCCCGCTCTCTTCCTGTCTCTTAACGTTACGCCTAACATTTTTTGTTTCATTGCTCGTTGAGCTGTCCTTAACTTGCTCTCGAGCTTCTTTGGTAACTTCCAAGTTCCTGTCCCATATGTTTGCACTTAAAATATTTGAGAATATCCCATAGCAACTCCCAGCCTACATTGTCGTAAGCTTCTATTTTTTTTTTAGAAAGACCTCACAGGCCTACAAAGAGCCATAGGGCGAGGGGGGCATATGTTACAATACAATACAATCGCTAAAAAGATGTCGATGTTACAAGGAATCAGAAATTGGCACAAAACGAAGAAACTTGCATATAACAAAAAAACCAGACAGATATTAAAAAATAAAAATAAATGAACAGATAAGCATTGCATAAAAACAGGAAGTGAAAAAAGACGCGAAAAGTTACATTATATCTTACATACAGTTACAAATGACTTTATACATTGAGTAATATTAAAGAGGAAAATAATGGAAAAATAAGACACGCACAACACGTGACAATGCATTGGAAACGTAAACGTAATCATGTACTAACTCTACCCGAAGAAAAAGCAAAAAACAAGAACTACGCGCAGTGTAAAGAAAAATGTTTTGCAAAATTACTGCAAAATGCGCCATGATTGATGAGCGACGCAATGCTACCCGGAAGGCTATTACAGACACAGATAGCGCGAGGCAGTGGTGAAAAGTTAAATGCTTGCGTCACGCCATATACGTGGGCATAGCTGAAATTATTGTACAATGTACGCGATGTGAAGGCGTGGTGTTTGAAGCATGGTAGGGATATTCGGTTAGAGTGAATGAATTTATGGAATAATTCAATATGCATTGCGATATCACGGCGAGTAATCAATGACTACAACGATACTGCGACTTTAATCTGCGTTATGATAGACTGGGAACTGTTCTTATGGGCAAGGAAACGACATGCCCAATGCTGATATATTTCCAATGCGTCAATTAGGTATTTCTGATGTGGTGACCAAATGGGAGACGCGTACTCAAGGTGGGGTCGCACAAATGTTAAAGGGGCCCCGACTCACTTTTTATCGAAGTGGGGAAATACATTTGAAGTAAAAATAGGGTAATTCAGAATCACTTTGCGCAAAAAGTACTTCAATGCGTTCAGAAGACGCGGAGTTATTGGTAAGCGAACAAGGCCGCCGCTGTGCTCCCCTTCCTTATTCAATGCCTTGCACTGCGAAGGCTACGGCGGAGTAGGGCGGGACCACAACGCTCCGCCTCGGAAACATCCCCGTGGCGCGCAGTTCAAATTTCATTTTGGACTTGTGATTTTGGTGCCAACGAAGCGCTAATCGTAAGCCAAACGCGGTTGTCGATCCTCAGCGAGCCGCAGTGCGCTTAGCCACTGGACTCGTGGCGGCATCTCTCGCCGGCCGCGGTGTAGCCGACCGCAGCGACCAATAGCAGCCATGTATTGGAGAGTGCTGTATTACGAAATAAAGCACACAGAAAAGAGCGAGGATCAGGGGGTCTTTTGAAACGGGAGCGTTTGAGAGAAAGGTGACTTCGCGTTCCGCTTGCGAGCTCCACGGATCACGTACGACAGCAGATCGAACTTTGCTGAGATGTTCACAACAACGTATGCTACCCGCGGACTATGTTATTTCACCAAGCCCGAGGGGTGGTTCAAGTTCCCTTTAAATAAGCAAGTTTACGCAAGGCAGATGGAACTGCAAGTTCCGGCGCAAAAACCCCAATGACTTTGATGCATTGGCAGAGACATGTAATGTGCTCAAACCATTTAGGTGTAAGGTGCACGCCCTGATACTCATATTGTGCAGTCGGGGATGTAATACTATTGTTAATGTGATAGATAAACTGCGAATTAGCAGATTTACGGGTGACGAACATTAGACAGTTTTAGTTAAACGTACGTAGGGACTTCACGTACGCAAACGTGAAAAGTCTCGTACCTTACGTGCACGCAATCTGAAACGCTTTTAGCCACCCGTACGCAACGCGCGCCAAGAGGAACCACGTAGCTCCATATATTAGGGGCGAAGCATCTTAGGGAAGTCCCTATATAAGAAAAGTACCGCCATCCTTTGATAAACGCCGCTTCTCTCTCTCCTGTATCTCCGATTGGACGATGATTGCGCGCGCTTTTCACTTCTTTATATTTCCTTTTTTTCCGCCTCGGAGTCATGTTGAAAGTCGTCTGCGCAGCCGCAGTCGCCGGCGGCGGCGGCGCGCGCCCGGCCTGAAAGCTTCAACGTGGACTTTCTAGGTGCGCCACCGTCGACTTGGCTTTCGCAAGCAAAAGTAAAGAAAAAAGCAAGCGATTTAGGAGAGGAGGCGGCGGAGGAAAGAGTAGATGGTGGTACTTTTCTTATATAGGGACTTTACCTTAGGGCCGAGCTTTGCCCTCGTAGTCCGTAGCTCTGGTTGGCATGGAGATCGCTATGTATGTATGTATACGCATATATACATATACATATGTATATGTATAGTATATGTACACCAAGCCGGAACCGGAAGTCGACTTCCGCTTCCGGTTCCGCTTCCGGCTTCCGGATAACGCTTTTGGCGTTTTTCTCGCTCGTCCGTAGCTAGGGGCGCTGCATTGCACAAGAGCATTCGTTCCCGACGCGCGCTCTCTTTCTCTCTCGTCCGTAGCTGTGGTTTACCCGAATGATCCCCCGGTGCTTCGCCCACTCATCGTTCACTTCGCGGATATGCGGTGATTTTTGGGAAATACGAACACTGCGGTAGCCAATTCAATCCAAGATGAGTATTTCAGCCAAGCCGGTGATATGCATATATATATGCGGGCCGGTCATGGACTCCGCAATGCCTGAAAGTGAGCTGTACAAGCATTACTTGCGGTCATCATTGTCTTCGAATGAAAAACACGACCAGTCATCTTGGCGCCGTGTTTCGATTCAAGCCTTCGGCGCGCGCTCGGCACGCTATTGCTTGTTCGTGATCTTGCGAAACCCTCACGTGAGCTGCCTACGTGCGCAAGAAACGCACACAAAAAATCGAATCCCACGTACGTCCGTGAGACCATCGCGCGGCCGCTACGTTCAGCACATGAGCACTGCTTACACGTAGAAGCTCTACTACGCAAAGCCTCTGCGTACGTGTAACTAAAACTGTCCATTGTTTTACACAATGTTTAGTGTCATGAGCCATGTATTACACCACTGGTTCACTATTTCTAGGTCTCGTTGGAGCGCTATATTGACAAGAACAAACACGAATGTTATGGCATGTCTTTTTACTGACGTTTCAGCAGGACGACCAGCCTTTGTCGGAGTGCATACAAATGTAGTCGCGTTAAAGTTATATGCAGGGTGTTTCCTTTTAGCTGCACCAAATCCAGTTAACATTGTTCTTCAATGCATAAAACAGCGTTTTCCCCCAAAAGTTAACGGAACGCCCATGCATTTTGTCGGACACTTTGACCATTAATATCTCGAAACTGGTTCAGTCCTAGGAATTCGTTCCAAGTGGATACGCCTTGCGAACTCAGCAGCTATAATTCGTAGATTGAAAGTTCTGCTGTGAAATGGTTAATTAAAATTTTAATTAGCGTGTTAGGTTAAATGTTCAATTAGGCGGTTTAATTTCTCGTGGAAGTAATAGCCGCCTCATCGAGTAGTTTAAATCAACATTACATACATGTGCTATCTGCCGCAGGCAATTTTGAAAATTTTGGTGCAGCTAAAATGAAACACCCTGTATAGAGACACTAGACACTTATCGCTTTGTCCCACACCACATGCGCATAATCAAGCCCTGGTCAAAAAATGAGAAACCAGTACACGGTTAAAAATGTAAAAATGGCTGGACAGTTATAAAAATCACAGCAGACGGGAATTAACACTTCATGTAATGATATAATCATGCCGTGCTAGAAAAGTACAAGCTGCACACGAGTATATAAAATGAACGCGAGCGCTGTCTTCCGCCCTGCGGCAGAAAGCAGGATTTAAAAGTGCACCCGCGGACAGATTTAACAATGTACACGTGGAAAAAAACGGTATATCATGCATTCACAAAAACCAAAAACTTCCTGTTGCTTCAATTCTGCAATAGTCACTCCCGTAGCGTCAATCAACACGTGACCCGTGCAGAGCATGCCATAGCCGTAGCTGCCAACCACCGGGCATAAATATGAACTTGCAATATAGAAAAACCTTGTACAAGCAGCCACCACGAGCACATGCACAAGCAAAAAAGTATATATAAGAACTGGCCAATCTGAATAACTGATGCAGGTTAGTTGTCCGATGTTTTCGTTAATACTACATGAAAGAGCATTGCACTTGTATATCAGGTAAGATTCGCGGACTAAACGATCGTGGGGGGAACGAAAACCATATTCCAGTATAACCACTCTAATACTGTCGAAAGAGTGTTCACTTGTCCACAGGTGCTTCGACAGCGGAAGGTGTGGAAGAAGCTGTGCGTGAAGAACGATGGTTATTAAATCGGACTCTAAATGGCATTTCTGTTTGATCAATATATTGTAGGTGGCATGTACCACAATCAAGCAGATAAATCGCGTTCGATGTGTCACAGCTAAAGCTGCCTTTGATACGGAGCGCGACGCCCAGCTTTTCGCTGTTATCGTGGTTCGCATATGCTGGCATACTTTACAGCGTGCGTTACACACATGCACACACACACACACACACACACACACACACACACACACACGCACAAACACACCGTGTGTGGTTTCTGATGGATACGTCATACGTCACACAGACACTATATATATATATATATATATATATATATATATATATATATATACCTCTCGGACCCGCGGAAGTAGCGAGGGAGCAAGACCTCGAGGAGCATAACGCACGAGACTGACGTAGTGGCCGCGTCGCGATGAAAGCTCGTCCTCCCTGCCTGGAGGGAGCCTAATCGACTCTGCAGGCATTCCCAATAAAGTTATTCTCTCTCTCTCTCTCTCTCTATATATATATATATATATCAGTGAAGTAAAAAGTAACCGGAGCCGGCACAGAAATAGCTCCAAAAATAGAAGCACGTAGGAAAAACATAACAACACTTTACTGACGTTTCGGCCGGGGTCCGGCCTTCATCAAGAGTCCGGACCCCGGCCGAAACGTCAGTAAAGTGTTGTTATGTTTTTCCTACGTGCTTCTATTTTTTGAACTATATATATGTCTGTCTGTGTCTGTCTGTCTGTCTGTCTGTCTGTGTGTGCGTGTGCGTGTGCGTGTGTGCGTGTGCGTGCGTGTGTGTGTGCGTGCGTGTGTGTGTGTGTGTGCGTGCGTGCGCGTGCGCGCTTACAGAAACTCCATTTTTTTTCCACGTACCCACCAGACACCATATATATTGTGACGGAGGGAAGAAGCAAGACGGGAACATATATTTACAATATTTACACGATTGACAATGATTGGCACAGCCAGTCAGTCACTGAAGCGTCGTCTCTTCAGCCCTCAAGCTCGTGCTCCTCTTCCTCGATATTGTGCAGAGCAGTGTAGCATATGGCCGCCCGGCGTGGGAGCGCCGTTCCGGTGCTTCCTAGGTAGAAGAGGACTGGTAGCGTTTCAGGCGGCTGACATGAACAATGTCATGGGAAGTCTGGAGGGAGCGAGTAGTAGGTGTGACCGGAGAGATTTCGTGGGTCACGTCGGTCACCTGGCGAAGGACCCAGTAAGGACCGGAGTACCGTAACATTCTTGACGTTGCCGCCCTTGTCAAGTTCAACCTTGCCACTTTTCTTTTCAAACTAATAAATGACAAGATCACATTGTTGCTATTTCCTATGTCATTTCTAACGAACACCAATCCAACACGTTTCGCGCTTCATAATAACTTCATTCTACCCAAAGTACGTACTAATTATGGCAAACAGACCGTCCACTTTGCAGCCATATCATCATGGAATACATTACCATTTGTCCCATAGGTTTTGGGACAAATGGTAATGCCCATAGGTTTTGCCATGAATTGAAAAATTTTTTGTTATGTGATATGTATGTGACATAGTGTACTGTATACACCCGCCGTGGTTGCTCAGTGCCTATGGTGTTGGGCTGCTGAGCACGAGGTCGCGGGATCGAATCCCGGCCACGGCGGCCGCATTTCGATGGGGGCGAAATGCGAAAACACCCGTGTGCTTAGATTTAGGTGCACGTTAAAGAACCCCAGGTGGTCCAAATTTCCGGAGTCCCCCACTACGGCGTGCCTCATAATCAGAACTGGTTTTGGCACGTAAAACCCCATAATTTATTATTAGTGTACTGTATAACCCGCTTTCGTTTTAGACCTGCCGTTCTTATGTACGTCAACATTTTGCTTAAGTTCTTTAATTTTTCTTTTTTTCCCATTTCTTTTCCCTCCACTTATATGTTAGTTTTACCTAGTTTTATTATTTTACTTACTGCCGATACACTGTTGACTATTAATATCGTTATTTACTTATGTCTGTCTTATTATTTATCATTTTTGCAATTGTACTCATTCACCTACCGTTCTTGCCATTGTAACTTTTATGTTAACAATGAACAGGAGGTCCCAATTCAGTTTTTACTATGGGACCTCCTTCTGTATACCTCTATCTGCAAAACCTTTTGTGAATTCATAAAAAATTTCATTGATTGATTGATTGATTGATTAGTTTTTCAGAGAGGCCGACGCGGCAGGTCGGAGACCATAGAAGGACAAGATCCCCGGGAGCATAGTCAGCGTCACGGTGACGATTGTCATAAATGCTTTTCTGTTTGATCTGGGAAGCACAAAGGCGATGGTGAGCAACTTGGCGTGCTTCTTCGGCTCGGGCAATGACTTCGCGGGCATACTCAGACACGGGCTCTTGAGGGGTAGGCAATATTGTGTCAAAAGGCAATACGGGATCGCGGCCGTACAACAAATAAAATGGCGAGTAACCGGCAGTGTCGTGGCGCGATGAATTGTACGTGAATGGTAAAAAATGGAGAGCTGTATCCCAGTCAGGATGGTCAGCAGACACATACATGGAGAGCATGTCCGTTATTGTTCGATTAAAGCGCTCAGTAAGACCCTTGGTCTGCGGATGGTATGCAGTAGTAAGTTTGTGTTTGGTAGAACAGGAGCGGAGCAAGTCATCCACAACTGTAGAGAGGAAGTAGCGACCCCGGTCGGTAAGAAGATGACGACGAACGCCGTAGTGAAGAATGATGTTGTGCAGCAGGAAGTCGGCGACGTCTGTTGCACAGGAGGTTGGAAGGGCTCTGGTGATCGCAAACCGAGTTGTATAATCCGTTGCGACGGCAATCCACTTGTTGCCGGAGGTAGATGTGGAGAGAGGTCCCAGGAGGTCTACACCAACGCGAGAGAAGGGTTCGGCAGGAACGTCAAGCGGTTGGAGGTCGACCAGCAGGGAGCGCAGACGGCTTGTTCCGGCGCTGACATAACTCACACGAAGCGACATAGTGGCGGACAGATCGGTATAGACCAAGTCAAAAGAATTGCCGCCGGACATGGTCATACGTACGAGATTCCCCAAGGTGACCAGAAGTTGGTACATCGTGCAGCTGGGACAGAGCAGTGGTACGAAGCTGCCGGGGAATGACAAGCAGCGTCTCAGGTCCGCTAGGGTGCATGCTGCGCAGATGTAGAATGCCGTCCTGGAGTACGAACAAGCGAAGGGAGGGATTGCTTGACCCAGATGTGAGCTTGTCCATGATACTAAGTATGGTTGGATCTCGGCGCTGTTCGGTAGCGAGGTTAGCAAAAGTAGATCGCGAAAATATAGAAGCAGAAGCATCGGTCGCAGGAACATCAGGGGGGTCGACTGGATGGCGGGACAAGCCGTCAGCATCTTGGTGTAAACAGCCGGACTTGTAGGCAACCGTGTACGAGTATTCCTGCAAGCGTAGCGCCCAGCGCCCAAGGCGATCGGTAGGGTCTTTCAGAGACAAAACCAGCCGAGTGCAAGGTGGTCTGTGGTGACCTTAAATGGGCGACCATATAGATAAGGGCGAAATTTCGCCACTGCCCAGACAAGCGCAAGACACTCACGTTCAGTGATGGAATAATTACGCTCAGCTGGAAAAAGCAGACGGCTGGCATATGCAATGACGCGGTCATGACCTCGCTGATGTTGGAATAAAATGGCACCGATTCCATGACCACTGGCATCAGTGCGGACTTCTGTAGGAGCAGACGGGTCGATGTGCGCCAGGATGGGTGGAGACGTCAGGAGGGAGATAAGCTGCGAGACAGGGGACGTCGTGGTGAGGGTGAAGGAATGTGCCGTGTAGATGCGCACGCCTGAGTATAGTAGGGCTCTGTGGAATTTTCCTGTGGTGGTCGAGTACCTGTTTGGATGCCCAGAGACTGGAGACTGCGCAGGACCCCGAGAAAATAAAACGTCAGCCTTCAGAAGAGCATTAAGAGGACGGGCGATTTCCGCAAAATTGTGGACGAAGCGGCGGAAATGTGAACACAGACCCACGAAGCTCCGAACATCTTTAGTAGAGGTTGGTACAGGAAACTTTTGTACGGCACGAACTTTGTCCGGGTCTGGGCGCACACCAGATGAGTCAACGAGATGACCCAGGATAGCAATTTGGCGGCGGCCGAAATGGCATTTAGATGAATTAAGTTGAATGCCAGCAGTGCGAAAAGCAGAAAGAACGAGTGAGAGGCGCTCCAGGTGCGAGGCAAATGTAGGAGCAAAAACGATGACGTCGTCTAAGTAACAAAGACAGATGGACCACTTCAGGCCATGCAGGAGTATGTCCATCATGCGTTCAAATGTAGCTGGAGCATTACATAAGCCGAAGGGCATGACTTTGAACTGGATAAGCCGTTGGGCATTATAAAGACAGTCTTCTCACGATCCAAGTCGTCGACGGCAATCTGCCAAGAGCCGGAACGAAGGTCGATGGAAGAAAAGTACTTCGCACCGTGGAGGCAGTCGAGGGCGTCATCAATGCGTGGTAGAGGATAAACGTCTTTCTTTGTGATCTTGTTGAGGTGCCGGTAATCCACGCAGAAGCGCCAGGTGTCGTTATTCTTTTTAACTAGAACGACAGGGGATGCCCAAAGACTGGGTAACGCTTCGACGATACTTCGAGAGAGCATCTTTTCGACCTCTGTGTGAATTATTTGTCGTTCATGCAAAGACACGCGGTATGGTCGCCTGTGAATAGGGTGTTCGTCACCGGTGCCAATACGGTGTGCCGTGAGAGAGGTCTGGCCTAAAGGGTGACCATGCAGGTCAAGAATGTCGCTGAACGAGGCAAGCAGGTGGCGTGGCTGGTCGGCGTGGTGTGGCGGAAGATCGGGAGCAATCATGTTTGTTAACTCCGGAAAGACCGCCGGCAAAGATGATGAAGAGTCAGCGGGAGACGACGTAATATCAGCAGTGAAGGCGGATAACTGGCAGTCTTGGGAGGAGGACAGCGTACCCAAGGCTATGCCTTGCGGGAGGACCTGGTCCCCAATTCCGAAGTTTACGAGGGGATGGCTGGTGGAGTTGTTGGTGATAGTGACGACAGTGTACGGAAGAGCAACGTGATGGGCAAGGAGGACGTCCGAGAGAGGAGAAACAATATAGTCACCGTCAGGCACAGGTAGAGCGGGGAGAGAAGGACGCAGGTCATGGCTTGTGGGGAAAGGCGAATGTGCTCGGCGGAGCAGTCTGCTGGGAACTTCCTCGGGTGGGTCAGGGCAAGGCAAATCGAGTTGAACAAGTCCAATGGTGCAGTCGTTAAGTGCGGAGTGAGCGGATAGAAAATCAAGGCCTAGAATAACGTCATGGGGACACTCTTGAATAGCAGTAAATAATAGAGATGTTTGGCGGCCAGCGGCGCCCACACGCGCGGCACACATTCCTATTGTGGAGTGTTCTTCCATCAGCGACTCGCACAATATAGGACGCCGCAGGAATCAGGACTTTAGTGAGCCGTCGACGAAGCTGGTCGCTCATCACATAGATGTGCGCACCGGTATCAAGCCGAGCAGTAACAGGGACGCTATCCACATACACATCAAGTAAATTCCTATCCGTCGGTAAGGTCAGTAGAGGTATTGCAGTCCGGGTCGATCTACCAGCGTCACCCCTTAGAGCTGCACCCGTCAGTTCCCGCAGAGCGCCGGTACATGGGCGAATAGTGGGTGAGCGAGACCGGGGACGTCGTGGTGAGGGTGAAGGACTGTGCCGTGTAGATGCGGACGCCTGAGTATAGTAGGGCTCTGTGGAATTTTCCTGTGGTGGTCGAGTACCTGGTGAGCGGCGGTAATGTAGGGACGCAGACTGATATTGCGATGACGTCCAGGTATTGCGGCAGTGACGGGAAATGTGGCCAACGCGTCGGCACTCGAAGCAAATCGGCCTATCATCGGATGTTCGCCATTCAGCTGGGCTGCGAAAGGGCTGAGAGGGGTACTGGCATCGCGAAGCAGGCATCGTAGGAAAGGCGTAGGTATCCAATCGGTTGACGGAACAGAAAGACTGAATAGCAAGGTTCGCCAACTCTTCACGTACGACAGACAGCACGAGGGAGATTGTCGGTCGAGAATCGGTAGCATAGGTCTGGAAGCCAACCGGGGCCGCGGCTTCGATCTCTCGCAGAGCGACACGAGCGAGGCTCTCGGACGTTGGCGGCTGATGCGGAGAGTGAAGATCCTCGCACGACGACGTAGCAGCTGTGTTTGGAAGACGCGTGAATTGGTGTGCGATGCGACGACTTTTTGCTTCTTCACAGCGTCGGCATTCAGTAGTGACGTCGTCGATGCTCGAAAAATTCTTATATACCAGCAGATAAAAAGCGTCGTCCGCTATACCCTTCAGTACGTGGTTCACTTTGTCTTCTTCTGACATCCGGTCGTCAACCTTGCGGCAAAGGGCGAGAACATAATAATAATAATAATAATAATATCTTTATTTATTTCCAACAGATTGGGGGAGACAGGGAAGAAAAGCTGCAAGTGCAGCTTGAAGAAACACCCTGCCCCCTATGGTCACAAGACATGGGCAACGCGGAGCTGCCGCGTGTTTTTGACAACATAAAAATACACAATTTCCAAGAATGCATGAGAAGTACTAAGTGAAAAGTGAGCAATTGCGCGTAGATCAGTTACGCAACGTTTCACACATCACAGAAGAAAAAAATATATATATATACACACATATATATATAATGTAAATGCATACGAGAAGCTGTACACTGAACTAATCTCCACTCCCCAAATAGCTGACCGTATAAACATGAATGTTAGTCCTGCTGATTAAGTCGAGAAAATTCGGATGGAGTAAGTGCACATATATCAATTCCAGATTTGCTGTAAGCATTTAAAAGCCTTGGTAAGTTGTTTTTTAGCATTTGTGAGCTGTAATTAGTTCTGAACGGTGCACTGTCCAGGGTTCTGTGTTTCTTGTGTAACGTGAGGGGACGCGTTCTTCTAAACAAGATAATTTTACAAGGGATAGATCATTTTTCCTGTTCATGTGATAGAACTTCTGCAAAAGTCGACGCCTATAAGTTTCGTGCACTGTGATAATTTTAAACTTGTCAAATAAGTGTTTGGTGTGTGCATCGTACCGGACATTTGCGAGGACGCGTACTATCCTTTTCTGTAATAAAAATAATTTGTTTAAATTCGTATCAATTGTAGTGCCCCATACGAGGTGACAATAATTGATATGAGAAGCGAATAAGGCGTTATATAAGAGTACTTTAACTGATGTAGGAAGAAGGTATCGGTTACGGCTTATTATACCTGTTATCTGACTCAGTTTTTGCGTTACAAAGTTTACATGGTCATTCCATAGTAGTGATGAAGAAAAATGGACGCCTAGGATTTTGATGCTTTCTACAACTTCAATCTGAGCATTATTATACGCAATTTTATGTAGTAAAGGGGAGGCGCTTCCTTTGGGACGGAAAATTATAGCTTTAGTTTTGGTTGAATTGACACATAAACAGTTTTGCTTTGACCATGTGCTAAGATTCAGGAGCACTTCATTTGATATTGTGATAAGCTCGGTGTAAGAACGTGACGTTAGAAATATGCTGGTGTCGTCTGCGTAAATTATAAATTTTGCGTTGAAATAAATATTTACAATATCGTTAACATAGAGATTAAAAAGCAAAGGACCCAGAATGCTGCCTTGAGGTACTCCAGAAAGTATAAATCTTTCTTGGGACCTGAAGTTATTTATCTGTACATATTGGCGTCTATTTTGAAGATACGACTTAAGAAATTCGAGAGGAAGTCCTCTAACTCCATAACGATTGAGCTTATGAAAAAGAATATTGTGGCTAATATAATCAAACGCTTTGCTGAAATCTACAAACAGACCGAGAGTGAGGAGCTTGTTTTCGAAATTGTTAAGAATATATTCTTTTTGATGCAGTAGAGCTAACTCAGTAGACTTGTCTTTTTGAAACCCATACTGAGATTCGCTAATTAAGTGGTGCTTGTTACAAAATGAGTTTAAACGTACAAATATTATTTTCTCTAAAGCTTTGGAAAAGATAGGGAGAACGGATATGGGCCGGTAATTATTTATGTCTAACCTGCTGCCTTTCTTATGGAGTACTGTTACTCTCGCAGTCTTCATCTTTGCAGGAAAAACACCGGTTGCGATGCACAAGTTGTATATGTGTACAAGTAGCTCAGCGATCTCATGTAGCACAAATTTTACGGGTGTCATTTGCATCCCATCAGGATCAATGCTTGACGAATTTTTAAGACTAGAAAATACTGTGTGCACTTCATGAACATCTGTAGGCTGGAAAAAGAGCGTGTTCTGATTTGGAGGGAAAGAAAGGTCCGGAAGTTTTGCAGAAGTAACGTAGGTATCGCGATACACAAAATGTTTATTAAACTGTTCAACCATTTCCTGCTGTGATAACTGCTGTCCTTTGTAAGCAATTCTTTCTATAGGCTCGCTTCTTCTTTGTCGCCCCAATACAAAATTCAGCTTATTCCAAAGTTTATCGCTCTGTGAGCATGAAGAAAACATTTGGAAATAATAAGCATCTTTTGCTTTTCGTAACTCTTTGGTTAGTTTATTTCTGTACTCTTTAAAACCTTCAGGTCAGCAGGGTCACGGTATTTTACAAATTTACCATAAAGCTGGTCACGCTTCTTTATTTTCTTAAACAGGTATTTTGTTAGCCAAGGCTTTCTGAAATTTTTATGCTTCCGTTTTTTGTAGACGAAGTGTTTTGAATAAACATCAACAAACATTGTGATAAACTTAGTGTAAGCCATTTCCGCATTATTTTCCTGAAGGATATTATCCCAGTTAACCTCGCTTAGTTCTGCCTGAAATGCCCGCAGTGTTTGTTCACTAATGTCCTGATATAATATGTCAGATTCGTTTCTGCGTATCGCAATATTTGCACTTTCAACGTACATACAAATTGGCATGTGATCACTAATGCAATGCGCCAAGACACAACTGCTAATACAGGAAGGAGGATAACTTGTCAAAAAGAGATCAAGCGTCGTTTCACTTGCAGCTGTAACCCTAGTTGCTGATTCTATGGCATTAATGCAACCATTCTGGACAAATGTGTTTCCAAACTCGTGTGTCGCTGCATTTTCAGAACCCATATCAATATTCATGTCACCACCAATAACTACGCATTTTCGGTTTTCATTAACAAATGACAACAGATTATCCATAAATGTGAAAAAAGCACTCAAACTGCCATCAGGAGGTCGGTAACAAACAACAAATAACGTATCATTGGTTTCAACACATAGCACCTCAATATTTTCATTCGTACACGAAAAGTTACTAAATAGATCGCATGATATAGACTCATTTACCAACAAGGAAACACCTCCTCCACGCCGTGATTCTCTGTTTAAATAGAATGCTTTCTTATTAGGTAACTGAAAAATATTGCTAGCGTCAGTGTACCACGTTTCAGTAAACATAACTACATCGCACAAGTTACCTATTTCTGAAAAGAAGGTTTCCAGTTCCGTTGCTTTATTATTCGCAGATTGCACATTTAGATGTATAAAGCTTAATCCTCTTTTTTGTACGCATAGTGTAGAGAACCATTCTGCCTTTGTTTTATAGCCTAGGTGCATAATGATTCTATTGAGCTCAAAGGTATCCTGTATTAATGAGCTAGGGCCGAAAGTTCATCAGAGCATTTTACAACAACCGCAGGATCGCCGCTATTTTTACGTACCAGGACTTTCCCATTAGAACACCACACATACCTATAACCAGCACTTTTAGCCCATTCTTTAGCAAAGTAGAGAAGCTTTCTTGTACGGAGGGTCAGATTTTCAGCTATGTAAACCTTATCACCACTGTTTCTCAGGTTTCGTTTGTTGGCGAGCCAAGCATCGGCCAATTCCTGGCGTGCAAAACGCACGATGATTCCTCGCGGCTTCCCGGGCTTTCCAGGTAACCTATGTAGGGCTACGACATCTTGCCTGCACAACAAGGCGACCTGTAATCTTTGAGCGACTCCATTCACTTTGCTCAACAGGTCTTCTCCGTCATCCTCAGTGACACCTTGAATTTCCAGATTTAACCGCCTGCTCCGTCTCTGAAGATCCTCAACATCAGATTCCAGCTGC
Organism: Dermacentor silvarum; assembly: GCF_013339745.2. Lineage (NCBI taxonomy): Eukaryota > Metazoa > Arthropoda > Arachnida > Ixodida > Ixodidae > Dermacentor > Dermacentor silvarum. Next base: position 170,177,816 of record NC_051160.1, read on the forward strand.
GAAAGCTGCTGAATTGCGCCTTGTTTCTCAATTTTTTCCAACCGGCTCTTAACGTCTTTTATATCGTTATCATGAGTATCCAGCCGTTGCTGAATAGCGTCGAAATGATCAGACAAGACCTGAACAGATTTTTCCATGCATGAAACCTGGGCCGGAAGCTCGAGAAGAGAACTTAGTTTGCGGTCAATTTCTGCCAACTTTACAAGGATGTTATCAGATGCCTGATTTGCAGCGGAAACTTGGCTCTTGCCACCAGCAGGCTTACAGAAGGAGCATTTCCACGCCTTCAGTGACGTCTCGCGCTTGTTAATAAACGCCTTTTCAGACACTCCAGAACAATCCCCTACATGAAAAACAAACTCGCACTCAGAGCAAACCAGAACCCGGTCAGCATCGTCCAGCGAAACACGGCAAGCATTACAACGGCCCATTGCGCACGTCTTGCACTTACAAAAAAGGAAAGGATGGCGACACTTCAAGAGACACAAAACACATTAAAACGGTCAACCGTTTGATACACCTCGACGGCAGCAGCGGAGCAAGAAAAAAAAGAAAGAAATAAAGAAAAAGAAGAAAAAAAAAAGAAAAAGAAAAAAAGAAAAGAGGGGAAAGCAACCAACCTGGGAATTGCAGAAGAGCTGTTTAGAAACGTGTGCGATGCGCTCCGCGGCTGCCGTCAAGTGATGGGAAACGCCCCACGAAATGATCAAGATTGTTGATCCACGCCGGCAGGGAATGCACACGTCAGTGTCCAACTTCTTGCCGCGCCAATTTCAAAGAAGAAAGGCCTCTGGTCCGGGCGATGTCGGCGTGGTTTGGCACAAGAGAATGGCAGTTCCGCAAACGTTGTACGCTCCGCATTTGCTTGTTAGTCCACGGTGAAAACCTGGGAATTGCAGAAGAGCTGTTTAGAAACGTGTGCGATGCGCTCCGCGGCTGCCGTCAAGACACATACATCCTAGATGTATGCCAGGTATGATTCGGTTGACGTCTGAACGTGAGACCCAAGTTCCTTTTGCGCAGCTCGCTGACTGCGAACAGGCTTGCCGATTAAGTCCCGGAGCTTTTGCTTGCATTGCTCCCAGCTAGTCAATTGCTCATCGTGGTTTCTAAACCAGACCCGTGCCGTGCCTTGCAGGTAGAAAATTATGTTTGCTAACATACCACTTGGATCCCACCTGTTATGGGCGCTGACAAGTTCGTACATGTGGAGCCACTCATCGACGTCAAGATTGTCGGTCCCGGAAAATATGCCTGGGTCACGGGGCGGCGTTGGGGTAGCGGTTGCTCCTGTCGGCATGGCGGCTGTACCAGCACCGGCTCCAGTGGTCGTCATGTCGTTAGTGGCCAGGCTACGTCCGCATCGGAGCTCCGTCGTGCACAGTAGTACCCAACACCTCCACCAAATATGTGACGGAGGGAATAAGCAAGACGGGAAAATATATTTACAATATTTACACGATTGACAATGATTGACACAGCCAGTCAGTCACTGAAGCGTCTTCAGCCCTCAAGCTCGTGCTCCTCTTCCTCGATATTATACAGAGCAGTGTAACAATATATATAGAGGGGTGTGTGTAAGACACGCTGTAAACTATGCCCGCATATGCGAACCACGATAAGAGCGAAACACACACATTTGTGCGTGTCTGTGTGCACTTAAAGAAGCTCAAATTTATTTCCGCCTACCCACCAGAAACCCGGCTATATACCCGTGTTGCCAGATTTGGCTATATATAGCCAACTTGGGCTACGGTAAAAAATTTTTGGCCTCGACTTGGACGAGTTGGCTACGTAGATATGTTTGGGCTACTGAAAATCTGCGACTTGGCGTTGTTTGCGCTATAAGTGGTGCCCTAATCAACGCTCCAGAGGTGGCTCTGATCGGGTAGAAGTAAATCGCGAAAGCTATGTTTTAGCTGGCTGAGCCGGCCGTGTGGCTGTGCGTGTGTGCGTGCGCGAAATCACCCCCTCCCCTCCCCTTCCCCATCGCTCTCTGCGCCATTGTCTGAGCCGGTGGCTTTGATCCTTGATGCACATAAACTTACACCCCGCTTGACCATTATGCATCCGATCGCAGCACATCAGGATGAACCTGGGAGTAGTGGGTTTTTCCCCGTACAGGAAGGAAGGAAGGAAGGAAAATAAGAGGCGAAAGGCAGAGAGGTTAACCAGGTTATGTGTCCGGTTGGCTACTCTGCACGGGGGGATGGGGTAAGGGCAGAAAAGATTAGAAAACAAGAGAAGATTAAAAAGAAAACAAAAACAAAAAAAGAACAAAAAAATACGCATCTGTCCGCACAAATTATAGTTTTTCATGAAGTCCTGTTTCTTTCAAAAGCGCACTAGCGCTTTAAAGCAGTTCGTTCCGACGTCGGCTGGGACCAGGGACCAAGAATTCTGGCTTCCGTAAGGGGACGGCTGTCTATCTTGTCGAGCGTGGTTCTGAGGACTTTCCTTTGTGCACTAAAACGACGACAATCACACAGAAGATGTGCTATCGTCTCTTTGCACCCGCAAGTTTCACAATCTGGACTTGTGGCCATTCCCATCAGGTAGGAGTACGCGTTGGTGAATGCTACTCCAAGTCTTAGGCGACAAATGAGAGTTACCTCCCGTCGTGGTAAGCCATGTGGAAGGCGGAACTTCAGATTAGGATCCAGGGAACAGAGGCGCTGGTTTTTAAAGTCCGAAAGATACCACAGTGACTTGGCAGCCATTGAAAGAAAATGTCATGTCCTTTGTCAACTGCTTGATGGTAAATTTCGCGTGTGTCCGCGACAAGTCGTTCGTGGGGTCCACGGCGTAGTGCAGAGAGCAGACTCTGGAGGGCGGCCTTGGAATCGCAGAAGATAGACCATTTCTGGGGCGGTTCCTGTTCACCGTACACTGTACTAACATGGCTATGCTCAGGAACGGAGAGCGGTAACATAGGGTCAGGGCCGTCGGGCGGTTGTGGCGCCAACATGAAAGAAGGGAAGCACGGGTGGATGACACGCCCCAGTGTGTTCATGGCCATGTCTTAATTCTGGGTGAAGTATCGGGCCGGGCACAGCTTTCGACCTACTCCACGTATCTCGCGCGAAGCTTTACTGCCATTTTTCTTCTCCTGCTAGATGATTTTTTGTCCGTGCTTACATTCGAGCTTCATTTCGATAGGTTGGACGTAAGATCGGATCCTCCTCCAAGAGGAGAATCCAAACATGGGGAAGTGCGCCAAGTATGCGAGAACGTATAAAAAAGAATGGGAGCAAGACCCCGAGCCAAATGTGGGTTCTTGTGCTTTCAGTTCCAGATGCATGGTTTGCCCGTAATGCCACGGATAAAGATACTCATTCTGCTATTATCGAAACATGTTTGCCACGATGACATCAGTGCAACACGTCACATGAACTTCACCTGCCGTGTTAGCTTAGCTTGTGAGGTGTCGCGCTGCTGGCTCGAGGACGCGGGTTTGTTTCCCGGCCATGGCGACCGCATTTCGTTCAAGGTGAAATGCAGGAACACCCGTGTACTTAGACTTAGGTGTACGTTAGAGAACCCGAGGTGGCCAAAATAAATCCGGTGTCCCCCACTACATCATGCCTCCCAATCATATGGTGATTGTGGCACGTAAAACCCCAGCAATTATTAGAGTTTTAGAATAGGGGCCTCAAACGTTTTGGGGCCCCAAAGAAATAGCGTAGAAACCACTGCGCATGCGCAAGACGCAGACTGTGTTTGGGTTTTCCGTCGGGCACGCTATTATATCGATTTAGCGGGAGCCCCAAAAGCTGCCCCAAGAGCTTTGGTCAACAAACATGGCGGCGCCCATCGAAGCGACGGCTCTAACCTAGCACCCCACTGGGCTCGGTTCGTGGTAATGCGGGAAGTTCGTAAGCTATAGAAGTGTTTGGCGGTTATCGATTTCCCTCACTAACATGTGTAATGAAGATTGATTCATTAGAAGCCGCGGATTCCGAATTCAATTGTTGATTTCATGGCTCGTTGGCCTAACACGAATTGACTTCGCTGGGCGAAGGTACGTAAAGTTGGTTAATTACTCAAAACTAAGCGCAAGAAGCTGCTTGCTGCTAATAGACTAAGTTCTAAATTGTAATTAAACACGAAAATCCAAATTACTCTTCTTATCAGGAAATGGTATATTTCGTTTTAATATTTTTGTGTCACAACGCTAACACCCGCAACGCTCTTTGGGGCCCCTAACTTTGGGGGCCCCTATTCTAAAACTTTATTCACATCAACATGGTTTGCTTTTTGACAGTAACCGGTTTTTACAGCATAACCACTGTTGTCAATGTGTTGTTTACCTTTGCTCTTTGTGCGCCGTCGCGGCTTTTACCATTTCGAACGAGTTACGTTCGGAACGTGCTCGTCGCCGAAAACGACTGCGCGCTTTTTAAACTGGTGTGCCGTTTGCGCAATAATTTTTTAAAGCTTCGCTTACACTGATTCAGACAGCGAGTGGCATCTGTTGTCTGACACTTTATTTTAACGCATGTTCTCGCCGTGCTAGAGACTTAAGATAGCGGCCAGGTTGATGTAAATGGACGGTAGATAGAGCATGTACCAACTAACCCGGGCCAAGCTAATTGAAAAAGAAAAAAACGAGAAAACAAGATAGGACGATGAGAGAAATAACACGAGATATCATAGCACGAAAGACTTCTTTTATCTCATAAAAAAAGAAGCCGTGAGCAGCTCGGAGATCGCTGGACAGCTGAACTTCAACGCCGTAGGCAGATATGACGTAAGAGTTCGACGATGCTAAACTTTATTTTGCGTTCACGACAGCTAAAAAGCAGAGTTCGTAGGTAATATTATTGTAAATAACTAAATATAATAATTTAGTACTATCTGCTATAAAATAAAAGCACTCATCTCACCCTCTGCAGTGATTCGCTGGAACTTAAAAGCTTCCGGGCCCAACCAAAAAGGGTTCTGTGCAAGTACGATGCCGCTGTTGTTGATGTCAAGGGCCGACCGTCATGGCGGCACGGACATTTTCTTACGACGGATTGTGCAAAAAAACAATTGCCGTAGTCGAATTTGAAGATGTATGCACAAATAAAACTGCTAATAAAAAATGGCTATATTTGGCTACGAAATATTTTGCACTTTTTTCGTGTTTGGCTAAATTTGGGCTACAAGTTCTCTAGCTTTTGGCTACGCCGCCTCGTCGGACCTGGCAACACTGCTATATACATGCATTGCGAATTACTATGACAATGAGTGAAAGAGGCTGGGAATTTGTCTCTCCATTATTTATATAACAGACATATACCTACTTATCAATCGCACGTTCTGAACTACGGCTGCCTGAAAAAATTGTTTGAATTTGCATTTATTTCTTGCAACTGTATAAAATCTCAAGATGATGCAGGGATAAAAGGCGATGAGTGCCTGACGGAGGTCCCTAAGCCCATCCAGTAGCTGCAGTACCGCGCACATAAAAAAAATGAACATTTGCTACAAACAATTTTAATATTTGAACAAACAATTGTATTTGGTGTTTAAATTGACAGCATAAATGTATGCTGGAACAGCTGGAACAGCTAGTTTAGGTGATATTATTGTCGATTTATTTATTTTTATTTATTTATTTCGTACATACTGCCGGCCTGAATGTCAGGCCTTGGGCAGGAGTGGGTATGAAATAACACAATAGGTGAAACAATACAAGGATACAGCAATTCCGTATCAACAGCATGCTAACGTTGTGAGTAACAGCACTCGGCACTGCGCATAACAAAGTGAGCATACGAAGTCGCAGCTCATTTATGTAAAAGAAGAAACAATACAAGACTAAGTGAAATACCAGGATACAAAATTTCCGTACCAACAGCATTCTAACGTTGCGCGTGACAGCACTCGGCACTGCGCGTAACAAAGTCTTATTCTATATCGCAGCTCTTCAAAAAGAGAAAAGGAAGGAACGCACATGAATGAAAACGCATGACAAATACGCATGATAAATAGAAGGCAAGTACTTATCGCAAACGTTCAAGCGCACACATTTAAGACGAAATAGTGGGGCTTTCGACCACCTCAGCGGGCAGGTCGTTCCAGTTACGGATTGTACGCGGGAAGAACGAGTTTTTAAAAGGATTCGTTTTGACCAAGTGTTGACTGACTTTCCTGGAGTGCAAGGATCGAGTTTGCCGTCGCTGTACTGGTTGAAAGTATAAATTCTTGTCTATTCCTAATTTGTCATGATACAATAAATAGAAAAGTTTTAGTCTATCACTATACCGCCTTGTCTCCAAGCTCTCCAAGTTGGCTGTCTGTAAAAGGGCTCTAGGGGATGTTTTCCAACTATAGGAGTTATAAATAAATCTAGCCGATTTCCTCTGTACTTTTTCGAGTTTTTGGATGTTAGTTTTTGTATGGGGGTCCCAAATTACTGCGGCGTATTCAAGGATTGGTCTTAGATAAGTTTTATAGGCCAAGAGTTTCACTTCTGTTGTTGATTTACCTAAAGATCTGCGTAAATATTGTAAGCGTTGCATAGCTCTCCTAATTATATAAGTCACCTGATCATTCCAACGAAGATCATAAGTAATTAGTAGTCCAAGGTACTTATAACTCGTTACTTCAGATAGAATGGTACCATTGAGGACGTAAGTGAACTTAAAAGTTTGAACCTTACGTGTTACTTGCATTGTCACTGTTTTCTTAATGTTAATACTCATTTGCCACGTGGAACACCATGTCTGTATGCAATTCAACGCGATGATTATTAATTCCTCATCTGCCGGAGTGCAGATTTCTTTATAAACAATGCAGTCATCAGCGAAAACCCGTGCCACAACAGGAAGATCCCTAACCAAATCATTTATAAAGATCAAGAACAATAAAGGCCCTAGTATAGAGCCCTGGGGGATTCCAGATTGCACCGGGGCAGATTTAGAAGTTGTGTAGCCAACGGTGACTGCCTGGGACCTGTAGGATTAATTAGGCTGCAAACCATGCGAGTAATGAATCGTTCTTAAGTATTGGTCTTAATTTTCAGAGCAGGTTAGTATGAAGCACGTGGTCGAAAGCTTTGTCGAAGTCTAAAAATATGGTATCAATTTGACTGGACTTGTCGATGGCTAACGTAAGGTCATGTATAGTTTCGAGTAGCTGAGTAATGGCAGACATACCTCGGTGAAAGCCATGTTGGCGGTTGTCAATTATGTCATTCTGTTCGAGGAATGTCGACTGGTGTTTGGATATGATATGCTCAAGTGTTTTAGCACAAATGCAGAGCAAGGAAATAGGTCTATATGACGACACAAGTGACTTATCGTCTGCCTTTGGAATGGGAGTAATGATGGCTTGTTTCCAATCGTGGGGTAGTTCAGCCCTGGCGAGCTATTTTCTAAATATTAGACATAGGTATTTCGAACACCATTCAGCGTATCGGTAGAGAAAGACAGGAGGAATATCGTCAACACCAGGCGACTTTTTGATATCCAAGTTAAGCAATAGGCAAAAGACCAAGTATTGACTGACTTTAGTAACCTAACCTAACCTAACCTAACGCTTGTATGAACATCGTCAATAGGTGGTTTGTCGTCGAAACCAGGGAAGCATGGAACGTTGCTGTCGTCACTGGTAAAAACCGAGCAAAAGTAATCATTGAATGCATCAGCGATTCATGGTTAGTCACAGCGATCACATTCCAAAGACACACGATGTCACTTGTGTTGTCATGTAGGCCTATTTCCTTGCTCCGCATTTGTGCTAAAACACTTGAGCTTATCATATCCAAACACCTGTCGACATTCCTCGAACAGAATAATAAGACTGATGGGTGGTTTTCTTCCTGGGGGATAGATAACGCCACAACTTGTGCGGCGAAGAAACAAGAAACCCTTTTTTTGTAGTGGTCTTCCGCCTTTTTAATGGCGTATTTCAAGTTTACGCGTAACTAAGACAGCATATCAACGGTAGACGATGAAGGGCATAGCTGGGGTGCTATGCAGGATGCGCCGAGTTTCTCGTTCACCCGAGTTTTACCCGAGTTTGCTCGATGGCAGTCAGTGAACGGAGATAGCAAGGAACGTGCAATAACAGCAGGCAAAAAGAAATGTCGAGATAAAGCCGCGTATGACAACATGAGCGCACCCTGCGCGGCACAGTGCTGCCGGGCTTCAAGCACAGAGGACTGCGCAACAAAACGCGCCAGCGCCGCGTATTGTTGTCAACGTATTATCGCAATTTAGCAATACCGTCACTGTCCCGCTGTCTGTCTGCACACTTGCCGTGAGCCGCTTGCCACGCCTTTCTCGGGCGCGTCAAGGGCGTGCCTCTTTTTTCGGTCATTATCTTTCTATCCTCCGTCGAATGCGAACAGGGCACATGCGGTGCATTCTTGCACCTATACTTTCCCTCAATCGAATACTTTGAAATACAACAAATAAAATAACCAACATTTTACTTCTTAAAGTATCGATTTTTTTGTTTTGAATGCTGTAAATTTGTGATGACAAACGGACATATAATGAATTATTAAATTTTGTACTTTTTTGCCGCGAGTGGCGACAGTGAGGCGAAATCTTACATGCGGATACATTCTAGAGGGTCACACGCACGAGGGAGTTCATGCGGTGAGCAGTCGCCAGGGGTGCTGCAGTGCTATGTTCAATAAAGTCAGTCATGACAACGATCTGCCCATTCCCTGTCTAATAGGGGAATGGCAACGCAGCGCTGCGCATGGCTGTTCACCGCAGGTGCTTCACTGCGGCGGCTATTAAGGCCGCCGCTTTACCAACTGAAACGACACTTTAGCCATAGAGACAGGAGCAACGGCTGTCGCTGCAAAATGGCTGTGCGGTATTCTGGGTCCGTAGTGACGCAGCACAATGAAAATGCACCAGTTTATCTGCGTGCGCGAAGTCTCCGCGATGCATTGCGAACACGAGCGTGCTGCCCAGCGACACAGTTCGTCGCTTGTCACCGCTTGCCCATTGAAGGTGCCTCCGTGCGCATGTGCGCAGAATTTGAGTGTGTTGTTCACTCCAATGTGCGTGCCGATTGCCTCTGCTGCTGAGCTAACAGCGATCGCAGATGGATATCGTAACGACAGCGCAGCAATCGCATTTTGGTGGATGAGGGCTCTTGTGTGCAGTTAGGAAATTAGACTTCGAACGCAGGAAGGTGTTGCAATTGTTTAGTGTGCCGTGCTTGTGATGACAAAATGCCATTGCACTGGGTGTGTTTGCGCTGACCGCTGACCGTGTTTGCTGCACTATATCACTGACAGAGCAGCCATCTCAAATGATAGCTGCGATACGTAGTCGTTGGAAAACACTACGCACTGCTCAAGATCGTCGTCCACCACGGCGCATCGACGCCTTGCAAGCAGCTACAGTGACGTGCAGATAATTATTTGCTGTGCGCTACGTAGCCACAACGCAGGCAATGAACCGTGTTGTGGGGTCATCACAGCCCAAGAAGACATATGCATAAGGCAGCGAAAGTCGACGCTTTTTTTTATATAGCGGTGCTGAGTACATCACCGATGACAGTGCGTTGAGCGTGTTTTATTTCGCCGGTCAAGATTGTTAATGCCTCTCAGTTCCGCACCACGTCGCTGTTGTCGAAAAATAAGTTGGGCGTGGCCCAACCGTGGTGGGCGCGCACAAAAGTTACATGCCTCGCTCGGGGCGTGACCTATGGTTTTGATCGACACGCGAACTCGGGCCAAACTCGTACATCGCGAAACCCCCCTCGAGTTAAACCCGGGAGCATGGCGGCGGCAGCAGCAGCCTGTGTCATCGCATCCAGCGGCGGCAAGCGTCAATATGACCATCTGGACCGGTTCAGCTACATGACCGACGTAGAGTTTCAGCGTCGTTTTTGCCTTTCCAAAACGTCAGTGCGCTGGCTGTGTGACGAGTTAGGCGAGCGCCCTTGTCTGCGGAGACTGCGTGGCGGGCATATTATGCTTTCCGAGCACAGACTGATGTGACTAGGCTGCGGAGGAAAAGTTCTTGCGATCGCTTCGGCTCTCTCCTGTTTCAAGCGCTGCTCGTCCACCGCGCCCTAGCCCCAGGCCAGGTCCGGCGTCGTCATCGGAGTACTGGGGCACCTATGAGCACCTGGGGTTCAACCCGGGCCAACCAACCTGCGTAGGCGAAGTGGTCACATTATATTGGAAGACTCAGAATGGAAGCCGGGCTGCCTTCCGATGCAACAGGTGCCGAAATCAGTTTTCGCAGTTACACGGTAAAGCTGCACTGCACGGTCAGAGAGGCGAAGGACGTTACTTCGCCAACACGGACCGCCTCGACCATCCGAACCAGGCGGCAAATGATTTGGCTCACGTACTGCGTGAGCAAAAGCGTAGACATATGGCTGTTGAAGGAGATGACCGGCGACTTGTTTCCTCTATAGGAGCACACCATCGCCGACAGGACGAACTACCCCCGTAAGGTCGCGAGGGACGAGCTGCTGGCGCGACCTCCATTTGGTACCCCGGGTAGATAGCGCAAATTGATGAGTGCCTTCTTCGCGGCGAGAAAAAGTATACAATCGAGGCCGCCTAATGACGGGCGACAACTTTCCGCCAGCCGCCAAAATTACGGTGGTGTTAAAGTTGGGGGCCCATGGGTCTTCGGCATGTTCTGCGCGACCAGAGGGGTGTTGCGACTTTCAAAGTCTACCGACGAAAGGCGGCGACGCTAGGCGCCATTATTGCAGCCAATGTTCAACCGGGGACCATTATTCATAGTGACGAATTGGCCGCATACAAATGTATCCCAAATTTAGTGGATGCTAACGGGGCTATGCCTCAATCCGCATTGGTAGACAGTCAACCAAAGCATGCACTTTGTGGACCCCATCACGGGCGTTCACACGCAAAAAAAGAAAGTTATTGTCAAAACGTGGAGCGCTCCCTCGTCGGCGATGGGTACAGGGTAACTGCACCGATGCTGGAGTCCCACCTGGGATGCATGTGGTGGCAGTCAACATCCACGTGCGCTGCAAATACCCTTTCGTGCGTTTGTTAGAAGCCACGGATCGCTCGGGCTAGCCACTGCAAAGGCTCTTTCCTGCGGTTCTTAGAAGCCATCGCTCGACGCTTGCCAGTATGGAGGTGTATCGCAAAGTAAAAGAAAATAAAGCGTAGTTTTCTGACCCTTGTATGTGTGCTTTCCGGCATTCCTGTGTGCTTACACGGTAAGCGCGCGGCAAACCACTTATGCGCTAGCCGACGCTCACTTCGTCTTGTAGCTGGATGCGCGCGCTACTCGCAGCTTTTCTTTAGCGCGAGCAACGAGCGATCTGTTAAAAGCCCAGTGTGAAAACCAGGCGCACACCAATCTCTGCTCGGAAATGGGAGCGCAAGCACGTAGCGAGCCGCACCAATCCAATCTAGAGCAAAGGAGCAACGAGCGATCTGTTGGAAACCCAGTGAGAAAAGCAAGCGCACACCAATCGGTGCTCGGAAATGCTAGAGCAAGCACGTATCGAGCCGTGCCAATCGAATCCAGAAAAAAAAGAGGGGGGCGAGCGTCCCCTCGTGGCATAACGCGAAACGTATTTAAATACAAATTAGTCTAATACACATTCCGTGTACATCGTGGAAACATTAAAATGCTTACAACCCACGTTAATGTGACTAATATTATTGTACTAAATGTATTTATTTCATAACTTGCTTGTGCCTCTATTGCACTCGGTGGAACGACAAACAAGTGAAAGAAGGCACGACCATGCACCGACCGTATGATCACGTGAGCCCCAGTTTGTCGACCGCCCATATGGCAACGCCCAAGGGATAATAGCCACCCAGAGTGAATCTAGATAAACCAATGAAATTGGAGGTGTGCCGATGGACAAACTTTGTCTTGTTACCATTTGTTCTTTGATCTTGGGGCGTCGCCAGAGCTCGTGAAGATCCCAAGTTTCGCCAAACTCGGGGCATCCTGCATAGCACCCCTGATGTTTTTTCGAGCCTTTTTCACCCTGCGCCTAGACGAACAACCTCCCGTGTCATCCAGGGGTTAGAAGAACGTTTCACGTAGCGTTTTGTCGGAACGAAGTTGTTTATGCACAGATTAACCAGATTTTTGAAGCGGTTCCACAAAGCGTCTACAGAGGCGTCATTTTGATACTCAGAAACGAAATTCGAAAAGGAACTGTCCAGGGCATCTAAGATTTCCGTATCGTCGGCGCGTCCAAACACAGGAACGAGCTTTTCTTTGCGTTTTGCCTTGAAGACAGGATTAAGTTTCATTGTCAGGCACACTGTTTTATGGTCAGATATTCCATCAAAAATGCTGACAATTGGATGGCGAGAAGAGTTTTTGAATTGGCGAGGAACAAATCTATAGTTGATGAACATCCGCTCTGAACTCGTGTAGGCAGCTTGACCAATTGTGACAGATCGTGAACCAGAACGATATCGACAAGATGTTTGGTCGTTGGTGAAAGTGCTTCGGGAAATTCATCTGACCAGTTCACATCAGGGACATTAAAGTCGCCGGCTAACAAAACGTAACTCGAATGATTCCTATGCCCAAACAAAAACTCGTTTAGGCTTTCAAAGAAATTGCTGCCAGCGGTTGGAGGGCGATAAAAGGCTCCGATGATTAAACGCGAATTGGGCAAATTGGCCTTGAAGATAACGCGTTCAATTCCTGCAATATCAGGCAACCGAGATACAGTTAGTGACTCATCGAAAATTATTTCAACAGCACCGCCTCTGGAATCTCGCTGTTTTCTGTAAATGCCGTAGCCAGTACGTGTAACCTCGAAATCTGCAATGTCCTGATGTAACCATGTCTCGGTGATAACTGTGAAGTGTGGTTTGTGTGCAATAATGAGACTTTCAAGGGCGGCCCTTTTGTTAACTATGCTTCTAGCATTTATATTAAGGCAACAGAATGTTCCGAGATTCTCGGGTCATGGCGTCTGGTCGTGGAGCGGTGCTTCCCTGGAGGCACGTACTCTTTGCATTTTGGAACAGTCTCATTGAAACGCATCATTGCCAATTTTAATTCTGTTGTAGACGAGTATTACTTTGCCACCCTCTATGCTAATGTCAGATGTGCTATCCCAAAGTTCCTTCCTAATTGATCTAGTGGTAGCAGAAAAGTCTTCCGATATGGGTCTGCTCTTTCCCTTTAGCTTGAAGCTGTTTCTCAACACGTTTACTTTTTCTCGGTAGTGAATTAGCTTCAATATTATTGGTCGTGGTTTGTTCCTTTTCCTGCCAAACCTATGTATTCGCTCAACTGAAGATACCTGAACACTGAGCGTGTTCATAAATATGTCAGTAACCACAGTATCTGTCAGGGTTGCCATTGTTTCTTCTGTACACTCAGATGTTATGCACAACCAATTACAATCAACATAAATGAAATATTCACAACAAAAAAGACATCGGATGTTTGCGTCTTTGCAGAATTCCAACCCAATTTCCAGCGAAGGTTGTTCTTTCAAACAGCTGCAATATAAGTGAGTTTTCTGCAAATGTATCACAAACTATAAAAAGTTGCGCTTATGTGACTGTTCCGTTTGAAACCTTGCCTGCACATAATACTTTGAAGCACTTCTTGTTGGAAATAAGAAAAAAAAACCGGGCAGATCCCATGCCCTGTGGGAATCGTTGAGTTATGCGAAGCAGTTTGTGGGGAGCCTACCAAGTTAACAAAACGACCATGAGAGCACCAAGACGTAGGCGGCTGTTTCATGACCTACATGACACGCATGTCATGACATTCATGTCATAAGTTTCTCAGGAGTCTCAGACTCCTTCTGCCTAAGGGACCTTAAGGCCAAAGCCTTAGTCGTGCTCACGGCTATGACTTCGACCATCAACCTTTAGCCTTTTCCTTCACTTAGCACCCACGTCCGAACCCATTTCGCTGATTTTTGAGTGTTAATGCATTCTCGCTGAGTCATTGTCATATTGGCTGAGTCATGCTCAAGACTACGACTTCTACCATCATCCTTTAGCGTTTCTTTCTCTTAGTACCCATGTCAGAATCCATTTCAGTGACTTCTGAGCGTTATTTTTTTTGCTGAGTTATTGTCATTGTTGCTGAGTCATGCTCATTACTATGGCTTCTACCACCATCTTTTATTGCTTCCTTCACTTCGCACCCACGTCCAAACCCACTTCAGTGGTTCTTGAGTGTTAATCTTTTCTCGCTGAGTCATTGTCATTTTTAGTGGATTCATGCTCACGACTATGGCTTCTACCACCATCCCTTAGTGTTTCCTTCACTTAGTACCCACGCCCGAACCATTTCAGTAGTTTTTTAGTGTTAATTTTTTGCTCAGTCATCGTCATTTTTTGATGAGTCATGGTCATGACAATGGCTTCTACCACCATCCGTTAGTGTTTCCTTCAGTTAGTACCCACGTGCAAACCCATTTCAGTGGTTTTTGAGTGTTAGGATTTTTTCGCTGGGTCGTTGTCATTTTAGACGGCTGTTTCATGACCTACATGACACGCGTGTCATGACCTATCATTCAGGTTCGTCATGCACTGTTGTCATACTGTGCCAATTTTGGTACCTACCAAGTTAACGAAACGGCCATGAGAGCACCAAGATGTAGGCGGTTGGATAGATAGATCTTATGACTAATGATAGATAGATACTGTCAAAGTTGCAAATGTTCGACAAGAAATGCTTCGCATTTAAAAGTAACTCATCAACACACATTTTCCTTCGCCATAACATTTACCATGGTATTCTCCCTCCCTCCCCCATCTCACCTTCAATCAATTTTCGCTATATTTGATATTAGTTGAGTTCACAGTTCTCCCAGGGCAAAGGGATAAATTTTGCTTTGTTCGTAAAACTCATTCATAAAGCTCAGCATTGCTTGCTTGCGTAACGTACTGCAAATGTCATGATTTACTGTCTTTCAAGTTTACCTATACATATTGCCCATAACGCGCCCTTTTTTCCGCCAAATATAAAGTGTCTTGTTTAGTTGACCGAGGATATCGCTGAAACGACTAGGTTCGTCACATGACGCATGAAAATACGGGAAACAAATGACGGCTCAGTAATTATTTGCAACTCTCATAACTGGGCCAAGAACGTAAAATTTTTGTCGCACATTGCACTTATTATGACTCCTTCTGCCCTTTCAACGAAATGTAAATCTGTTGTAACCTTCAGCTATGTCGGCACACTGGGAAGCATAGTTGATAACGGCATACCACGCGCTGTAACACTTCAATAAGATTTCTTTAGCAAAGGCTGTGTTTGATCCAACCGCATTTAGCTTCGCACAGAGGGTGTCCATAGCGTACCACAAATCTTCGCAAACTTTTGTCTTGGTGGCTGTTATAGTTGTGCCAAGGCAGCGGCCTCAATTATGTTCCACTCATTAGACACGCTCAGAACACTCTAGAGTGCTTGCATACGTAATTTATTGTGAAAGCCCCAATTACCGACCTATTTTGAACTTCACCTCAATTGTAGTAGTAATCATCATCATCATCATCATCATCATTTATTAACCCTTAAGGACCCTTAACAGGGCATTACATAAGGGGGGGACAGTATTGAAATGACAAATAATGGAGCGAATGTTATTTAACAAAGAGCCAACTACGTTACAAATACAGAGCGCACACACAAAAATTTAGGTAAAACCTTTAGGTAAAAATTTAGTGTAAAACTTAGGCGGCTGCTAGCGCAGCCGCCTAAGTTTTACACCGCTCGTTCAAAACATTAATAACGCTATGGACCATTTGCATACCTACTTTGTTGGAAAATGCGCATTTACCACACCCATTTAGAACATTGCCAAAACATTACCCAAATCATGACCATAATTTTTCCCAGATATAAGCAACATCCTTCTCTAGCTCACCGTGGACACCGGCGAAAAAAACTACGAATCTCGTATGATGCACGAAAACTCATAGGAAAACGAGGGTTTAGTAAATACCTGCAGCACTTGCATTTAAAGCAGGAAAGAGAAAGTTTCAGTACAAATTGTGCTTAAAATTCTCCATATTTTTTAGGAATTTCAAGTCCGTATTTTTGCTATTGTGTTAAGAGTCTGGCAAGCATTTAGATTAGCGGCAGTATGACACCTTGGAACGCCTCAATGAGTAACTTTCTACGAGGGTCGTAATGAACTTACATAGAATAAACATTCATCGCTCGTCACGAAGGACATTGCGTCGTACTTCGAATAAATAAAAACACCGTGCCCCGCCTAGTTTACCGAGGATACGGGGGGAGAACAACTGAATTCCACGTGCAACGCATAAAAAGTGCACGAAACAAAATATTCGGTGACTGTTTTCCGAGCACATAAGCAACCTACACAGTTCTACTTTTCGGTTCACGTCCCCAAAAAGTGGCATTCATTTCTTCAAAATATCAAATACTTGCTGTTTTTGTTCCTCACGATAAGCAAGTGATAGTGTAGCTCATTAGGAACAGCCTCTACCTGAAATCACATTTGTCAGAGGTGAGATATGCTTTTATAAAAAAAAAACATTCAAATCAGTCTTCTATTAGTATTGAAACGTCTGACAAATGTTATGTTCATGAACATATCTACGATAAGTCTCGATTACTCAATGAAATTGCATAGGTATACTTGTAAGAGGTTTGATTAGATTTTTGATGCTGATAAGATACTGAGACTGCAACGCTATTTTCTCTCTCTCTCTCTCTCTCTCTCTGGACGGATATTCAATAGTTCCAGCACTTGATAATCCAACAATTTCATGCCGCAAGGCACACAAATCGCTGCGCGTGGCTGATTATAATAATTTATCCCTGTCGAATGTTGAGGCGGCTCGGAAGCCGCGTGCGAAGAAGAGACACGTCTAGCCGCTTGAGCGTCGCAACATCAAGTCACAACCTGATGAGGGCTAGTTGGTTCATAGTTGAGCAAAGTTATGATGTAACAGCGCGTAATGAACAAAGATGAGAAAGGAACGAAGACTACAGAACAAGCCCTTGTCCTGTGGACTTCGTTCCTTTCTCGTCTTTGTTCATTACGCACTGTCACTTCATATCTTTGCTCGACAAGTCTTTCAATAATTGCCGCGTCGCAATCCCGGCCCCGACACATGCGGCGCCACCAGACAGCTCATTGAAGCATAGGTGGTGACCACAACACATTCTTCCTGTAAGAGCTTGTAGCTCTTGTAGCACCACTTACAAGTTAAAACGCTCAGGGGGCACTTCGCGGCCACCACTTCGTGTTCTCACAACACTGCTGTCTTCGGAGCCACCAACGGCCTCTGGTACTCTGGTCGATGGAGAGCCTGGAATGACCACCGTCGAATGTGCTTATGAAGCAATCTGCGTTGTGTTTGTGGGCGCTTCAGGGTGCGTCTGATTCTCCTGTGAGAACCCCGTAAGGTTACGCCTGTTAGGCTGTAGGACTGTTCCTTGATCCGTCCCCACGATGCAACCGCGAGGTCGTTGGCCCTCACTCAACCAGTAGCTCGAACTTCTTCCGGTCGAACCCAGACTCGTTCTCCCGTTTCTAGTACCGGAAGCGGCCAAACCCGATGACGCTCTTTAAAGTCGCACTCGGTTTTCTTCTTGTAAGTTGCACCTTTGTGGCCACGATGTCTGTAGCAGGCTACGATGTCTCTAGCGAAATTTTTGAGTTCATTAGAGGAAAATGGTGGACCATTATCTGACTTCATGACTTCCATAATAATGTGTTGAGCAAATATGCCCTTTAGTACCTGGACGACCGTAGAAGCTGTTGACGATCTTCAGAGATGCGAGAGTAGTAATCCACAACAAGCAATATATTTCCCTTTGTTCGAGAAGAAGTCCATACCAAGAACTTCCCAAAGAGGACCCGGTAAATGTGTGGAAATAAGTGGCTATGCTCGATTTATGCGTGTATATGCACACTGCTCGCAGCTGGCCACCACGGACTCTATGTCTCCTGAAATTCCCGGCCACCACACCGATTATCTAGCGCTCACTCTACACCGGTTTACACCTTGATGACCATCGTGCAGTAAATTCAGGACTGTAGGTATGAAGGAAGTGGGAACCACTATGTATGGGCCTTTGAGCAGAAGACCATCACAGGCTGTAATGTCGTTAGCTATGGCATCATACTTTGTTAAGTGCAATGGCAGCTTCTTCTTCTGAGGCCAAGCATGTTGGGTGTATGATATTAGGGACGTACACTCCCGATCCATGCTTTGGGCTCTCTCGATGTCTTGTGGATTCAACGGCAAAGTTGAGGATGCATTGTTAACAACTTCCGTTGCAAATAATTCCACTGTGTCCAGAGAAGACGAAACCTTGGGTGGTATCCTCGAGAGAGCGTCCGCAGTTGCTAGTAGTTTCCTTGGAACATACTGCATGGTGAAGTGGTAGGGCATAAGTCTGAGGCGCAGTCTTTGGATCAGTGTTGCCAGGTTTGGCTATATATAGCCAAATTGGGCTACGGGAAAAATTTTTTCGCGTCGAATTGGACGAGTTGGCTATGTGGCTATATTTGGGCTACTGAAAATCTGCGACTTGACTTTGTTTGGGCTATAAGAGGCGCCCTAATCCACGTTGCAGAGGTGGCTCTGATCGGGTAGAAGCAATTCTCGCAGGCTTTGTTTTATCTGGCGGCGCCGGCCGCGTGGCTGAGCGTGTGTGCGTGCGCGAATTGACCCCCCCCCCCGCCTTTCCTTCCCTCTCTGCGCCATTGTCTGAGCCGGGGGCTTTGATTTTTGATGCACTTAAAGTTACACCCGGCTTGACCGTTAGGCACATGATCCCCGGTCATCGGGATGAACGTGGGAGTAGTGGGTTTTTCACAGTAAACTGTACTAACATAGATATTCTTTGGAAGGGAGAGCAATAACATAGGGTTGGTGCCCTCGGGCGATCGTGGCGCCGACATGAAAGAAGGGAAGCACGGGTGGATGACACGCTCCAGCGTGTTCATGGCCATGTCTTCCGGATGAAGTATCGCACCGGGCGCAGCTTTCGAACTACCCCATATTTCTTGCGCGAAGCTTTACTGCCATTTTACTTTTCCAGCAAGATAAATATTTCTTCGTGCTTAGATTCGAGATTCATTTCGATAGGTTGGACGTAAGATCGGATCATCTTGAGAGAGGCGAATCCAAACAGGGGGAAGTGGGCCAAGTATGCGAGAACGTATAAAAAAAAATGTCACAGTTTCGCCCTAAGGGCGAAGCAATGAATGCGATAGCAACACAGCAATGTCATACGAAGTAAGGTGAGCGGCTTTGGTAGCAACAACACGCAGAACTGTTGTCGACGCCATCGGCGTTTTGCCCGCGTTAGCTCAAAATGCGTGCGGCGTTGGTGACTGTTGCTGGAGCCTCTCATATAAATAGGCACTTGGTGCCGCAGCTAAACGTCGCGTCCCTTCCTTCCCCCTCCCCCACGGCCTCTCGCGCGTCTGAAGAAGGCGCGTTTGCTCTACATATATGGTGATTGTAAAGGAGGAAAGAGACGCCTACTTCTGCAGCCCTTAAGGAAGCACGGCGCAGAACGCGCGTTTGTTCTCCGCCGTGCGTTCACTCCCCGTGAAAGAGCGCGTCCCTCGCGCCCTTTCACTCGCACATACAGCGTTCGGCGGCGCGCGGCCACGATTTCATCTCCATTGACGTCATACGGAACCTCACGGCGACGGCGACGGCGACGGCGACGCCGACGGCAGAAATCTGCTTTTGAGTGTCCATATAATTGCTATCGCAATAAAAAGAATGTGAGCAAGACCCCGAGCCAAAGGTGGGCTTTGGTGCTTTCACATCTAGATGGTTTGCCCGTAACGTCACGGATGCAGATACTCATTCCGCTAATATAGAAAGAAGTTTGCCACCGTGACATCAGTGCACCACGTCACATTAACTTCACCTACCATGTTAGCTTAGCTTGTGATGTTTCTCTCTGCTGGCTCGAGGACGTGGGTTTGATTCCCGGCCATGGCAGCCGCATTTCGATCAAGGCTAAATGCTGGAACACCCGTGTACTTAGATTTAGGTGTACGTTAAAGAACACGAGGTGGCCAAAATTAATCCGGAATCCCCCACTGCGTCATGCTACCCCATCATATCGTGGTTTTGGCACATAAAACCCCAGCAATTATTGGAGTTTTAGAAAAGGGGCCTGAAACGTTTTACGGCCCCAAAGAAATAGCGTCGAAGCCACTGCGCAAGCGCAAGACGCAAACTGTGCTTGGATATTGCGTCGGGCACGCTATTTCATATATTTAGCGGGAGCCCCAAAAGCTTTTGTAAAGAAACATGGCGGCTCCCACCAAAGCGACGGCTCTAACCTAGCACAAAACTGGGCACGATTCGTGGTAATGCGTGAAGTTCGTAAGCTAGAAGAAGTGATGGCGGTTATAGCTTTCTCTCAACTAACATGTGTAATGAAGCTTGATTCATTATACGCTGCTTATTCCGAATTCAATTGTCGATTTCTTGACTCGTAGGCGTATCACGGATTGACTTGGCTGGGTGAAGGTGCGTAAAGTTGGTTACTCAAAACTAAGCGCAACAAGTTGCATGCTGCTAATAGAATAAGTTCGAAATTGTAATTAAAGGTGAAAACCCAAAGTCTGTATTACTTTTCTGGTCAGAAAATGGTATATTTTATTTTAATATTTATAACAGAGAGAGATAAAGGAAGAGGGAAAGGTAGGGAGGTTAACCAAGGACGTGCACGGTTGGCTACCCTACACTTGGGGAGGGCAAAAAGGGAAAAATAGATAAGGAGAGAAAAGAAAGAAGTTAGAGTTAGTCATTTTCAGAGACAGTCACAGAAGAATCTCCGCTGTCACAAGCGTTCATACAATCCAGTACTCTTCAAGAACTGCAGAAGGGCTTTCGTGGCCTTTTGCATGCAAGAATGCATAGGCCATGGCCCAAGAATCTTTTCTTCCGAGAGCTTTCTGTTATCTAACAGGTTGAGTTTAGCTTAGAGAATACGTCGTTGAGTGTCAAAAGATGGACGGTGACACAGAAGGTTCTCGAGAGTCTCGTCGCACTCGCACAAATTGCGCGCCGCACTGTTGGCCATCCCTATTAGGAACGAATAGGCGTTGGTAAATGCGACACCCAACCACATGGATGGATGGATGAATGGGATAACTTTATTGTGATGTCCTGCGGGCCACGGGGCGCAAGGCCCCATAGAGCGGGCTACTCCCACGTTGTCACTGGGAGATTTAGCTCCCTGGCCACATCGTGGGCTCCATGGACGGCCCAGAGCTGTTCCGTGCTGCGTAGTGCTGCTTTTAGCCTGGCGGAGTCTTGATTCTTGTTTGCGTGGGTACGACCACACGGCCAGAGCAAGTGAAGTGTCTAGTGTTACTAAGGCAATTTTCGCAATATGATGTGTATAGCTCAGGGATGTAGTGATGTAGTCTGTTCTGCGTGGGGTACGTGTTGGTTTGAAGCATTCTGAAGGTGATGGCTTGAGGCCTGGTGAGCTCATTGTGAGGTGTGCTGTATATTCTGCTGTCTAGATAAAAGTGCTTTGTGACTTCGTTGTATGTGGAGGGAGGGTCCCGATTCTCGCGGGGACGGTCACGACCAGAACAGGTGGCGTCGTGGAGGGTTACGTCTCGCGCGCTCCTGTGAGCTATCTCGTTTAGATTGGGAGGGGCGTCCTCGATCTCTCCGAGGTGTGCCGGGGACCGGGAGTTGGTGTGATGCTGCAGCGGTGCGGATGTATTGATTATATGTAGTGCTTTTCTTGCAACGGCGCCTTTCTGAAAGGCTTTGACGGCCGAGCGCGAATCGCTGTAGACGTGGGTGGTGGTCGGGTCTGTGGGCGAGAGTGCGATGGCGACCTGTTCTGCTATCTCGGACTTCTGGGTCTTGACTGTGAGAGCGTTTGTGACTTGACCTTGCTTATTGACCGTGGTGGCAACGAAATCCTGCCTGGACAGGTACTGTGCCGCGTCTACGAAACAGGCTTGGATCTTCTTATCACGTATTTCGCGCAGGATGAACGAGCCGCGTGCCAGCCATCTGGGTTGATGGTGCACGGGGTTTATTTAGCGCGGGAGTGGGCGAACCGTGTAGGAGTTGCTTGTGTCCGTCGGAGGAGGAAGAGGGAAAACGTTTATTAAGAGAAAAAAAGAAGCAGGCGTCTTCCTGCTTGTGTTGGGAGGTGCCCTCAGTCCAGGGCTCCTGCGTCGGAACACTTTCATATAGATTCTCGCTTGCTGTGGTGTCATGACCTAGTTTGGCGAGGATTTCTCTAGCCGGTTTGGTTCCAGAGAGTCTTGTCAATTGAGCCCGTTCTTGAGCTTCGGCGATTTCTTCAAGTGAATTGTGTACCCCTAGTTGCAGCAGGAACTCCGTCCCGGTGCTTTTGGGAATTCCAAGTGCTAGTATGACTAGCTTCCTCAGTTGCGCATTGAGTTTGTCCTTCTTCGCTACCTTCCATCTGTGCATGGCCGCCTCGTAGGTGAAGTGGCATAGCGTGAAGGCGTTTGGGAGCTTGAGGAGATTTTCTTCCTTAAGGCCGTGTTGTCTGTTTGCTACGCGTCGTATGAGATTCATGGCGTTATCCGACTTTGTGGCGATCTTGGCCATTGTCGCGGCGTTGCTGTCAATGAGCCGTTGCTGTCATTGTCGAATTGTCATTGTCGAGCCGTTGCTGTCAATGAGAACTGTGATTTTCCTGACGTGCGGAATCGTTCCTCCGTCTTTTGTTCTGAGAGTAATGGCGTGTGTGTCTATGATTTCGCTCTTTGGCTTGGGACTGCTTCTCGGTGGTTTATAGACGAGGAGCTCCGACTTAGCGGGCGAACATCGCAGACCTGTGTGAGCGAGGTATTTCTCGATAGTGTCGACTGCTTGCTCGAGAGCGTTCTCAATTGATCCCAGGCTACCTCCAGGAATCCAGAGCGTTACGTCATCTGCGTATATGGTGTATTTGACGTTCTCTATTTGATCCAGTCTCTTGCCTAGGCCAGCTAGCGCAAGGTTAAAAAACGTCGGAGAGATGACAGAGCCTTGCGGGGTGCCCTTGCTGCCTAGTTTGTATTTCTGAGACTTGATTTCTCCTAGACGGAGGGTGGCCGTTCTGTCGCTCAGGAACGATTTTGTATAAGCGTAGAGTCTAGTGCCGAGGTCCAGATTAGAGATTGTGTCGAGTATGTAGTCATGCGAAGAATTATCGAAGGCCTTTTCGAGGTCTAGCCCCAGGATTACTCTCGCGACTCTCGTGTCTGCCTCAATGATCTCATGTTTGAGGAGCTTCATGGCGTCCTGGGTGAACAGGCCGGGCCTAAAGCCGATCATTGTTGCGGGGTAGATATCTTTTTTCTCTAGATGTTTCGAGAGCCTGTTTACGACTGTGTGCTCGGCTACCTTGCCGAGGCAAGACATCAGCGGGATCGGTCTAAGGTTATTGATTAAGGGCGCCTTGCCAGGCTTTGGGATGAGCACAATATGGACCGTTTTCCAGTCTTCGGGTCGCGCTCCATTCCTCCAGATTTTGTTGATTACCTCAGTGAGGGTTTCTATGGAGTTGTCGTCTAGGTTTCTAAGTACCTTGTTAGTTACGCCGTCCGGCCCCGGCGCTGACTTGCTCATTAGGTTCTGAAGCGCCGTGCGTACCTCATCGGTTGAGAAGTCCCGATCTAGCTCTGGCTTGGCCTTGCCGCGATATGCTTCGGCGGCCGTGCCTCTAGCATTTTTGGCCAGCGGGAGGAACTTGTCGGCGAGACGATCAATGAGGCTGGTATTCTTGATCAATTGTGCTGGTAATTGTGCTGGTATTCTTGAGTTCTTCGTGCATGATCCTGTTCAGCGTGCGAACTTGGTCCGCTTTGGTTCTGTCTAAAAGGTGTTTAAGCAGGTGCCACGTCGTCCCGCTGTTGATGCGGCCGTCCGCGGCGTCGCACACTTCGTTCCATTGCTGGTTATATAGTTGCGTGCAATATTCTTCAATCAGCCGGTTGAGAGAAGAAATTCTTTTCCTCAGCCTTCGATTGTGTCTTTGTTCTTTCCATCTCCTGGTGAGCGATTGTTTGGCTTCGAGCATGTGAGCCAGTCGGCTGTCCATGCTTTGAACGGGGAGATCTGTCTCCATTTCCTTCGTGGCCGCCTTAACGCCGGCCTTTAGTTGCGACGTCTATTGTTCGATTGATTCTTTGCCTGTTGGGCGTTCGTGTCTGAACTCCCGGAACTTGTCCCAGTCGACGCACGTAATTTTTCTGGGTTCTCTGGATTGGGTGTCGATCGTCGTCTCAACAATGTGATGATCGCTGCCCAAATCCTCGAAGAGGTTGTTCCACTGATATTTTGGAACGTTGCGGACGAAAGTGAGAACCGGCGTTGTGTCGCGGTTGACCAAGTTACCCGTTCTTGTGGGGTATGCGGCGTTCATAATGAGCATTAGGTCAAGTTCATCGGCGTCGTTTAGTAAGTCCTTCCCCTTGGCCCTGCTGGTGACGTATCCCCAGGCCTTGTTAGGGGCGTTGAAGTCCCGTGCCACGATCATGGGGTTATCACCGGCATGGTTGCAGGCGAGCTTGAATATTTGCCTAAATTTTGTGCTCTGTGCTTGGGGCTGCTGTAAACGTTTAGGATGAATATGCTCTTGGCGTTCTTTCCTCTAGGGAAGACTTCCGTGAGAATGAAGTCGCAGCTTCTGCGGTCGTGATTAATATTGTGTCTCGTATGGGCTAGCTTGTTGCTGACCAACGCGGCGATACCTCTGCATTTGCGTTGTGGTGTCGCAGCGGTCACGTCATAGCCGGATAGCGAGGGTGTAGCGGGTATTTGTCTCTTGTAGGAGAATTACTTGGGGTTTGTGTTTTTTGGCTGGAATGTATTGTTGCAGGGGGGGGGGGGGGGGCTTTTTGCGGACGTAGGCCCTACAATTCCATTGCAAAAGGCGAAACGGTTGAGTTGGCGCTGTCATCTTTGTTGTTGGCGTTGGGTGGCCTTTGTGAGACCATGTTGTTGCTGTGTTTGTCGAGCGACAACGCCCGAGGTAGTTTGGTGATAGTAGATTGTGACAACACAGATGGATGGTCTGCCATTTCTAGCGCGTTGAGCCTTGCCCCGTGGCTGTTGATCGTATCCATCATGTGGTTGACTTGTAGCGTTATCCTGTCGTAACCTTCTTTGAGGGTCCCTGCTGTCGACACAATATTATTGCGATAGCAATTATATGGACACTCAAAAGCAGATTTCTGCCGTCGGCGTCGCCGTCGCCGTCGGCGTCGCCGTCGCCGTCGCCGTCGCCGTGAGGTTCCGTATGACGTCATTTGGAGATGAAATCGTCGCCGCGCGCCGAACGCTGTATGTGCGAGTGAAAGGGCGCGAGGGGCGCGTCTTTCACGGGGAGTGAACGCACGGCGGAGAACAAACGCGCGTTCTGCGCCGTGCTCGCTTAAGGGCTGCAGAAGTAGGCGTCTCTTTTCTCCTTTACAATCACCATATATGTAGAGCAAACGCGCCTTCTTCGGACGCGCGAGAGGCCGTGGGGGAGGGGGAGGGAAGGGAGGCGACGTTTAGCTGCGGCACCAAGTGCCTATTTATATCAGAGGCTCCAGCAACAGTCACCAACGCCGCACGCATTTTGAGCTAACGCGGGCAAAACGCCGATGGCGTCGACAACAGTTCTGCGTGTTGTTGCTACCAAAGCCGCTCACCTTACTTCGTATGACATTGCTGTGTTGCTATCGCATTCATTGCTTCGCCCTTAGGGCGAAACTGTGACATTTTTTTTTGTCTTGCCCTTCCTTCAGCGACGCGACCGTAGCTGCAAGCCCGCCGAGCAGTTATTTGATTTCCTTAATGTCACTGTCTGTGCTCGACGGATATGTACTTGTCGCGGCTTTTCTCTTATGTGAATTGCGCGTGGATTCCGCGACCGGTACCTCCACTACCATAGGTTCTGATGTGATTTCTGTTTCATTAGAGTCGGAGGGTGCTGGCGTTGGCGGCGTTTTGAGTTGTCTGATTTCCTCGACAAGTTTTGTGATTGTTTGCCTTAACTCTTTGTTTTCGTATTCTAGTCTTTTAATCGTATTTGCTATTTCTACCTGCTCTGGCCATGCCGTTGGACTCACCTGTCTGGCGGCCTGCTGTTGGTTCTGCTGCTGTTGTCGCTCCTGTTTTTGTTGCGGCTGCAGAGCTCGTTGGGCCCAGGTCAGCCAGTCATCCCCGCCAACTCGTGGGCTGGGGGCGAATCGTATCCTTGACGTGGATCTCTGGCTCGGGTTCCTGGAGCGCTCTCTGGACCGCGACGACGGGCGACCGCGGTTCCTCGATCTCGAGCGCCCCCGCTCGCCGGTCAAGCGAGCATCTGCGTTGGCGGCCACGTTGTCGTTGATGGCGCTACTCTCGCGGTTCTTGAGCGGCGGGAAGTCTTGCTGACTCAGGGCGATTGGTCCTGACCCCGTGGTGCTTTTTCTTGCGTTCGCTGCGATTATTCTTTCAACTCGTCTTCTTGGGACGACGTAGGGGAGTTGGAAGCGGTTCGTGTATTCCTTGCTGGCCGTGACGTGACTTCCCGCGCAAAGCGCACACTTGATCGAGGTACACACATGATCTACGTTAGGGTTAGCGAGTCCACAGCCTTTGCAAATGGCGTCGTCGGGCGAGGGGTTAACGTCGGCATGATGGCCGATTCCGTCGAACACGTGGCACATGTCGATCTGCTTGCGGTAAAGGGAACACTTGACCAGGGCGTTGTCGTATCTGACATAGTTCGGGACTCGAAAGCCGTCGAAGGCGATGATGACCGTGCCAGTTTCCTTGATTCCCTTTGCCGCCACTGCGAGCGGGTTGCGTTGGTCGACGATCTTGCGATTTATGGACTCCTGCATCTCATCGAGCAGGACTCCTCTTATAACGCTTTTGCACGTTTCGTGCGGCACCGTCCTATATGCAGTGGTCTCAAACATTTGTTCCCCTATGAAAATGTTGCGGATTCTGAGGCATTTCGCTGCGTTCGCTTCGGACGGTGTTCTGGCCACCATGATGTTTTGCTTCAAATTGGGGCATATCGTGTCCTCGTTTCGCTCGTTTGGTTCGATGCAAGCAGCCATGCAAATTGCTTTGGTGACCGTAAGTTGGCCTACATTGGCTATGTTGATTCCGCCACGTATGCGAATCACGATCTTGATGTCGTCTTGGGGCAGCGCGGGCATCCTGCTTGCTTTGATCACGGAGTTTCTCGCTGTTGAGACGGTTGCGTTCGTATTTCCTCCCTTTCGCTGTAGGTTATCGAGGTCGGGCTGGCTCAACGCTGTCTTGATTACTGACGGGCGCGGGGCCACGATAGTGCAGCCGGGCTCATGTCTTGGCCTTTAACTTCATGTGCCATCGCTGTAGGGTCGTTCTCGGGTGAAAGGTTCGTTTGTTGTGATCGCTGGAGGCCCCCGCAGCCGGGGTGGGCGCAGGGAGGCCTGAGGTTGGCGGCGACGGCTTGGTCGGAGTCGAGACGGGCACTGATGGCGGTGGCCGTACTCGTCGTTAGGCTTAGAGCCCGTGGCGTGGCGGCGGGCGATGAAATCACTCGTAAAAAGTCCAGAGGTCACGCACTTGCCGAAATGTGGTCTTCGGAGGTGGCAAATAACTTCAACAATCCGATTCCGCGTAGAAAAGGCACCAAACTGGGCAAAAGACACATTTAAATTGGCGAAAAAGTGGGAGCCGGCACGGACGCGTGCGCACGTGCCAAGCGTTTCATGGCGTTCTCGCACCCAACCACATGCGACACAGCAAAGTTGTTGAGCGAAGGTATGAAGTAACAGCGCGTAATGAACAAAGACGAGAAAGGAACAAAGACCACAGGACAAGCGCTGTTCCTGTGGCACAGGAACAGCGCTTGTCCTGTGATCTTCGTTCCTTTCTCGTCTTTGTTCATTACGCGCTGTTACTTCATACCTTCGCTCAACTATGAACCAACTAGCCCTCATCAAGTTGTTACTAAAGCAAATTTGTTTCACGAGGGGAGAGTCCACGTGGTAGGCGATGTCGCAAGTTAGGGTAAAGAGAGAGCAAACGTAAGTTGCTGAAACCAGGTGAATTCCATCGAAGAAGTGGGATGTGCCGAGCAATCGATTGAGGTTGCCGCGCAGCATCCGTTCTTGAGAGTGGTATAGGAACCAGGAGATGTTTCTGATTAGCCGAGCGTGCCGCTTCATCTGCGCTGTCGTTGCCGACAATTCCGCAATGGCTTGGCAACCATTGAAACACAATGTCATGTCCTTCTTCAAGCGCGTGATGATGAGCGTGCCTAATTTCGTGCACTAGCTGCTCGTGGAACGCTTGTCGTAGGGAAAACTGTAGAGTTTGTAGGGCTGCATAGGAATCATTGAAAATGGCCGAACGATTTGGCGGCTGCTGGAGCACGTTACAGCTTTTCTTTGATGCCGTAGTGACGCTGCAAACGCAACACGCTATTCGCAAACGCAACGCGCCAATTCCAAAACTCTTCATTCCTGCATGACCCAACGCTAACACCCGCAAAGCTCTCTGGGGCCCCAAACTTTAGGGGCCCCTATTCAAAAACTTTATTAGCCATCAACATGGTTTGCTTTTTCACAGTAACCGGTTTTCACAGCATTACCACTGTTATCAATTCGAGTTTTACCATTGCTCTTTGGGTACCATCGCGGCATTTACCATTTCGAGCGAGTTAGTTCGGGACGTGCTCGTCGCCGAAAACGACTGCGCGCTTCTTACAATAGTGTTCCGCTTTGAGCAGTAATCTCTTAGAGCTCCGCTTACACCGATTCAGACAGTGATTGGCATCTGTTGCCTGTCCCTTTTCTTAACGGATGTTCTTGGCATGCTAGAGACCTAAGATGGCGGCCAGGTTGATGACAATTGACACTATATAGAAAGTATGCGTCCCAGCTAAGCCGAGCCAAGCTAATTGAAAAACAAAAACAGAAAAATGAGAAAACAAGAAAGGACAATGGCACAAATAACACGAGATATCATAGCGTGAAAGAGTTGCTTATCTCATCGAAAAGGAAGCCGTGAACACGTCGCCGTCGAAGATCGCTTGACAGCTGAAGTTCTACGCCGTAGGCAGAAATAACGTGAGAGATCGATGACGCCGAACAATATTTTGTGTTCATGACAGCTAAAAAGCAGAGTTCGTAGTTAATATTACTGTAATTAACTAAATATAGTAACTTAGTGCTATCTGTCATAACATAAAAACACTGATCTCACCCTCTGCAGCGATTCGCTGGAACTTCAGAGCTTCCGGGGCCAACCAAAAAGTGTTCTGTGCAAGCATGATGTCGCTGTTGTTGATGTAAAGGGCCGACCGTCACGGCGGCACGGACATTTGTTACGACGGGTTGCACAAAAAAGAATTGCCGTAATCGAATGTGAAAATGTATAACAAATAAAATTGCAAATAAAAATGGCTATATTTGGCTGCGAAATATTTTGCACTTTTTTTCTGTTTGGCTACATTTGGGCTACAACTTCTCAAGCTTTTGGCTACGCCGCCTCGTCGGACCTGGCAACACTGCTTAGGATTCAAGGAGGGAGCATATTGAGTTCTATTTTGCTAATCAGCGTGACTAGTGGTTTACGGTCAATTTCCACAACAAAATTGATTCCAGGTACGAACTTGTCGAATCTCCGTATTGCCCATGTCACAGCCAGGGCTTCCTTCTCTGTCTGACTGTACCGTCGTTCGGTGGCTGTCATGGAGCGACGTTCTCATGAGGGCTGCGTTTGAAGTAAGACGGTTCCTAGTCCAAAAGAACTGGCGTCCGCCGAAATTGTCGTGGCGTAGGAAGGGTGACACTTCGCCATACAGCTCTCTGATGCAATCAGTTTGATTTTGCTGAAGGCTGAATCTTGCTCAGGTAGCCACGACCAGTCCGTTTTCTTGCTTTGGAGAACATGCAGAGGAGCTGTAATCTCGGAGATGTTGGAAATAAACTTGGCTGGATGGCTCACCATCCTGAGAAGTCGATGAAGTTCGGTAGTGCCCTTGGGAGCTTGAAGAGTCTTTATAGCCTTCAGTTTGGCTGGATCCGGTTTGAGGCCATCAGCTGAGACGGCCACACCCAGGAAAGACACTGCGGGCACACCAAAGCGGCACTTGTCTTAGTTGAGACTTACACCTGCTTTAGAAAGGCGAGAGAGCGCTTGCTCCAAGCGCGTATTGTGCTGTTTCCTGTCACGACCGAACACAAGGATGTCGTCCATAATATTTGTTACACCTTCTTGGCCATCGTGGATCCGTTCCACCTGTTTTTGAAGATATTCTGGAGCTGATATGATACCAAATGGCAGGCGACAAAAGCAGTATCAGGCACAAGACATGACGAAATCATTAGTTCTTGAGACTCGGTAGCGAGCTTGTACTAATGAAAGCCGGCTGTAGCATTCAGCTTCGAGAAAACTTTTGAGTCGCCTAGAAGACTGAGAACTTGCTCAACGGTTGGTAATATGTGCCGCTCCTGTAGCACAGCTTCGAAACGAGTCAGGTGGACGCAAAGTCGGAACCACCAGAGGACTTCGGAACTACTATGAGTCAGGCACACCAAGAAATCGGTTTATAAATCCGACGAATGACTCCTTCGGCTTCCATCCTGTACATTTCCTGTAAAACAAGACCTTTTAATGGGATGGGGGTTCATCTAGGAGCGCTAAGTGAGAAAGGTACGGCGCCAGGCTTAAATCTGATCTGGTACTCCTCTTTCAGCATGCTGAGGCCTTCGAACAGTTCCGCATGGTACTGCGGCGGAGGGGTCACTACGCTTCCAAGGAATCTAACGACCTCAAGTGCTTGGAGTGCTAGGAAACGTTGTAGTGGAGTAGAAAGAGACTGCACCACATACAGTCACTGAGCATTTGTTTACCCTTGCCAGATGAGCTGGGCGACGTACGATCCAAGTACTCGAGGCCGTTGACCTCCTGGACCTGTCAACGGGTTGTCCATATTACCGAGCTGTGGAGGCACTGTAGGAAAACCTTCTAGCACTGCCGAGACTTCCACACCAGAGTCGGCCTTGAAAGAGAAAGTATATCGTGATTGTCTACCGTGACTTCCAGGTACTTGCAGTTCTCAGGTACCACGACAGTACCCAAGCAGACAGTAGCAAGCTTGGTCGGCTTTGCTTTGTGGGAACAACATACCTCAGCGAAACGACCTTCTTTAGACATTGATTGCAGAACAACACACGTGCTGGGCATTTTAAAGACCCGTTTATAGTCCGACGTTGTGGGTGCGCGGGCGAGCGTCGCTTGTAGTCACTCACGCTACGCCGGTCACGCTACGCCAGCCGAAATGCCATCCTGTGTTTACGGTGCGCGCGCCGTCGGCTACTATATTCGGAGCATGCGGAGAACGATCCCCAACCCGCCCGCCAATTTGAACCACTGTCTGCGACCGTCGGCGAAGCGGAATGGGCACCTTTCTTTCTTCGCGCGCAATGCATTGTGGGTCGGCGCAGTCGGCGCGACCAACGCGCGGATGGAGCAACAGCCATCTCGACGTCGAGCACGTCGGAGCGCGTTGGCCGCGTAAGGTTACGTTGGCTGCGCCAGTGCGTCGAACTATAGACGCTATATTGTTCTCGCCAACGTGACGTAGCATGTACGACCGCGCGCGCGCTTCCACTACGTCGGACTATATCCGCGCCTTCAATGAGCGTGGATGCAGCGAACGCTCGCAGAAAGGGCAAGTAGCGTCACCGGAGCGTTCCATCTTGGGTGGCGCGTCTTGCTGCCTGGAATAAGAGCGTCGACGGGCATTGCAAAATTTGGCTGCGTCCAGTTGAACTGGCGCAGAACCTTGCGCAATTGCTTTTCCCGCTTTTCCTTTTTCAGCGTCTTTAGAGTGACGCGCTTGAGTCCAAGCATCCTTTAGCGTCAACTTCGAGTTAGGGCGCAGGTGACCCGAGAGACGAGGGTCTCTTAAGCCTACTACGAATCTGTCCCGCACGAGACGCTCTTCGACTTGGGTCCACGGGTAGTTGCTGTATCGGGCTTGGCAACCAGGGTCATCAAGATTGGCAACCATGCTGTGTATGCCTGTCAGCCGGGATGCTGATATAAAGGCGCAAGCGTCCAATAAAGCCATTGTTATACCCGTACAACACGGGCAGAGTAAAGTGCAGTTTCAGCGAGTGCACTTCAGCGCGCTGAGTGTCATTTTGGCCGCGCGCTGCTACACAAGAATGTGGTTTTTCAAATTGATGGCCATGGCGATCGCGAGTCAGACTGGAAAGCATATATTTTTAATATAAATATTTGTGCGCTAAAACAGTTCATTATTGTTAGAGCTAGACAACATTTACAGGTGCCGGCAACGACGGCAACTTTACCAGCAACAGTCAAAACGACTCGATCCATCAAACAACTGCGCAGCCATTACCCGGCATGGTCGTGGACAACCCGAGAGCGAGAGTAGTTCTTGCTGTGCTGGTTTTTTTTTTTTTTTTGCGGCGTGGTACATTTTATTATCTTGTAACGTTAGCAATTTAAAACAATGTTTTTAAAAATTACTCCTGACTCTTCGTTCAGTAATGCTGTACTTAATTTTTACTCATTGCTAACGAGGCTACACACTTCGCCACCGTGAAATGAGTTCGCCGAACACACTCGCCGGTGAGTGCACTGTGCAGCAGTGTTACTGAGCGTTCCGGTGTGGCAGCCTGCGAATGACACTAGTCGCGAAGTGCACTCGCTCAAAGTGCACTTTACTTTGCTCATGTGGCACGGGTATTACTTTTCAGCTCAAGCTCGACAGTTGTCTGAGTCGGCATGCTATTTTGATCGACACAGTTGCAACGATTGACAAGTCTGCACAGTTCTGTGTAGTAAGCGTTAACACTTTCACCCTAATCTTGAGTACGCTTGTGAAAGCCAGAAGATTCATTAAGCTCGTTAGCCGGGTGAGCAAAGTGATCTGTGAAACGCTGGACGACGGTCTCGTAGGACAGCAGTTCATCCACCGAAAGAGAAAACGTATCGAGCAGGGGACGACTTTCGGGGCCCATACATTATAAAAGTTAACGTACTTGCACTTCGGTGGAAGCGTGGCAAAGTTCAGATACAGCTGAGTAGTCTTCATGACGTGTTTTCCACGTTGGCCAAGACCCAGCGTTAGTGAAGTTGAACGCGTCGGGTTGCCGGAGAGAAATACCGAGCCACTTGAAATTGGAAGCCTGGTGCTCGTCGGCTATGGTTTCTTCTGTGCAGACGAAGGCGAATGCAGGCGTTCATTCCGAACATAAATTCTTAGCTATTATCTGACAAAAAACTACCTTTATCTCCCATCTGATGTACGTTAAAGCGAAATGCCTGAAGACAATGAATCTGCTCAAGCTCTTGTCCCGCAAATCTTGGGGGATTGACAGAAGGTACCTTTTGAGCTTATACAGAAGTCTCATGCGGTCCCGACTTGACTACGGAACTTGTCTATAACTCTGCTACGCCTAGTGCTTTGAAGATGCTAGATTCCGTTCACCACTTAGGTATCCGTCTAGCTACAGGTGCCTTCAGGACTAGTCCTGTAGGAAGCCTGTACGTTGAATCGAACGAGTGGACTTTACATCTCCAAAGGACATACTTAAGTTACTCCTATGCCCTGAAGATCAGACATTCAGCATCCATGTCATTCTACCATTCGCGACTTGTCCGCGGCCAGGCTGTTCCGTAAACGCCCGGCCACTAGGCCTCCTCTGTTCCTCCGGTTGGAAGTACTGTCCGAAGAAACAAACGTCCCTCTTCTAGAGGATGTCCTAATGGCTCCTACTCGGTTTCCACCGCCTTGTGAGTGGCAGACTATCCCGTGTGACTTATCTTTCATAGATATATCAAAACGAGCACCTGAAGCACACATACACTCATTTTCTTGAACTTCAGGATAAGTATTGTTGTGCTGAATTTTATACAGATGCTTCGAAGTCTCCTGTTGGTTTTGCGTACGCAGCTCTAGGACCGTCGTTTTTAATATCTGGTGCATTGAATCCACATGCGCGTATTTCTATGGCAGAAGCATACGCGATACTCTCTGCAGTTAAACACAAAGCAAATGAATCTCACAAGGGCTATTGTGTTCACAGACTCATTGAGGGTAGTCAGAGCTCTCGTGAGTCTACGAAAATACAAGAACACTATTTTTAACCAACTATATGCATTGCTGTGCTCAGCTTATACGGCTAAAGAAGTCATCGTCCTATGCTGGGTGCCAGGCCACAGTGGCATAAAAGGCAACGAAGCTGCTGACGAGAACGCTACCTCAGTAGCTTTTAGCGACGCCGGCACAAACATACCAATTCCAGCCACAGACTTTAAAACATACTTACGTCATCAGCTGAATAAGCACTGGCAGAAACAGTGGGATACACAGGTATCCAATACGTTAGCCTGATCAAACCTAAGTTGGGCTATTGGCTATCGGAAAATACAGCATGATACAAAGAAGTGCTTCTCTGTCGATTAAGAATAGGTCATACCGTCCGCACTCACTCTTTCCTACTCACTGGAAGTTATCGTCCGCCATGTCAAAGGTGTGGCGACAGACTTACAGTTCTCCATGTTCTCACTCAGTGCAGGGAAATAGAAACAGAGCGTGAAAAGTATTTTCATTCTGCGTATCGTCATCACCTTCCACTCCATCCAGCATTTTTTCTTAGTAACGAACCACTTTTTAACTTAAAAACAGGTTTCAGATGAAGTTAACATCTTGGAAGGAATTTGGCCGGGTCATGTGTAGCACAGCCTGGCCTTCGAGGCTGTAGCTGCAGTGACATAGGTTTTATAGAACGTGTCCCTCAGCTCTCTACTTCAAGAGCACTGTGGAGGAAGTAGTTCTCGTATGCATCTTATTATGTCACCTTTTCCTACTGAAAATTTTATGCTCCTTTTTTGGCACGAATCGTTGTCATTATATCTTACTCAGTTTACAGCGACCCGTGTTTAGGCCTCTTTACAGCCACATTACATCGACATTTGAAACTCTATTTAATCACTCCATACATCATACATAAGCAAGTCACTTCCATATGTCATGGCACTCTTCGGCCTTAGCTGGCCCTTGCGCGATTAAACGTCACAAATCATCATGCGTTTATTCGGACACTTCTGACACCATCTAGATTGTTCAGGCGGCTCGGACGCCGCGTGCGAAGAGGCACATCTACCCGATTGAGAGTCGCAAATTTGAAGTCCTTTTATTGCTGCGTCGGAATGCCGGCCCCGACAGAAGCGGCGCCACCAGACAGCTCATAGAAGCATAGAGTTTCTCACTATATTACCTAGAGGGAAAACTGGCGCTGCTGCGCTGTGGTATCCATGGGAATGCTTGTATATTGTGACTTCGGATTGGCATCGTTCTTGGGGAGCCAGAACGCCTTCAAGACGTGCCTGGCTAGCACCGTTCCGTCTGTCGCAATGATTCATGTCCTGCTAAATCAGCACGTAAAAACTGCTTTAGCTTTATTATTACACAAAACCATTTTTTTATTTTGAGGGCTTACTATTGGATGCACAAATATGTGAAACGTAAAAAGTATCAGCTGGCCGCTAAAGTTGGAGGGCAGACGACAAGATTATCGCTCGCTTTGGAACAACTTGTCTGTTCTTGCTTTTCTTCGCTTGATTCTGCATTGTAGGTGAGTAAACTTTATTGAGAAATGTAATTTGGGTGAATGAAAGCCTTTTATGTAGATTTTACTTTAAGAACGCATTATTTGTGCAGCCATATCCACGTTTTAGGCGAAGCCTCGTTCTACACCAGCCAACACGAGCCTCGTAGACACATATCCCGTCATTCCCATGAGGGCACGGCGCCCTTTAAGAAACTCGCATAGACGGTGGCGCCAGTTTACCCTCAAGGTGTTATAGTGAGAAACTCTATGCATAGAAGCATAGGTGGCGACCTCAACAATCCGGACCTCCCCTTCGCCCTGCGGGTAAATATAGCAAGCTGATTCTTTTAAAATACGGATATAGGTGTCCAAAAAAAAGAAAACGCGGCGCTAATGCAATCGTAAACTCGTCTGTAATTAATGCTGTTCCACTGCGTTTATCTTGTGTCGACGCTGTCGACAGCTGACGAGCAGCTTGAGTTTGGGCCTTCATGGTGTTGGGATTAGCTTGCCTGCGCTGGCGAGCGATTTCATCTTCTCGGACGCGCACCGCTGGATCAGCCCTGCGTCAGTGCTCTATTTCACGGGCGAGCGCCCGCTTGCTGCTCGGCTGCAAGGCGTCCCGGAGCGCTCGGCGTCCGGAGCTCGGGAACGGCTTTTCTAGGCACGCTCCTCCTCTCCTGTCACATGTCACGCGCTGATTGGGCGCCGGAGCGGCGGCGTGGCGAGCGGAATCCTTGCATGGATGGATGGTTGCTATGAGCGTCCCCTTTGAAACGTGTTGGTGGGTTGCGCCACCAAGCTCTTGTTATTATTTTGCCTAATGTCCTACCTTTATTTTTGAGAAACACACAAATACAAAGAATCCCAGGCATCAACCTTTTTGAACCATTACTGGGAACTCTTGTTTCTGTACGTCTCCGTTGTTTGTGGTCTCCCTACTTTTCTGCCACCAAACCTCCAACCGCCTCTTACTAATCTCTACAGCTGACATGTTTACTTTGCCCGTGCTATCCCTGAGCCCAAGGACTTCAAGGAGGTCAGAGGAGCCTACACTTGCAGCTGGGTAGATTTCTTCACATTCCAAAACATGTCTCACCGTTTCTCTAGCTATACCACAGCAAGCACATGCGGCTCCGTCCTTGGTGTACTTCGCTTTATAACTGCGCGTTCGAAGGTATCCTGATCTCGTTTCGAAAAGTAGGGAGCTTCCCTTTGAGTTATCATGAATTGTTTCTTTCCTGATTTCCCTTTTTCCTTTAAGGTAGTTCGTCATAGAAGGTTTCTTTCCAATTTCCGCCACCCCTAACCTTGTCTCAGCCTCTTTCACTTTGCGTTTGCGTTTGACATTCTTTGTTGCAATGTTGCTGGCCATACCGGTCGCATATTTGGTGGTAAGCTTCCTAGTTCTTTTCCTCCACTGTGAGTGAATGTTTTGCCTGTAGAAATACCTGAATACTCTTGCATCCCATCTACGTTCTTGCATTTTCCTCAGTCGCTCTTCAAAATCAATTTTACTCTGAGCCTCCCTTGTTTCAAAATTTGACCAGCCCATATCACCCTGCACAGCTTCATTAGTAGTCTTTCCGTGGGCGCCCAAAGCGAGGCGTCCCATTGACCTTTTGTTGCAATCGAGTCCTGATTGTACTCCTGACTTCAAGCAAACAACCGCATTTCCAAATGTAAGCCCTGGAACCATTACACCTTTCCACATACCCCGGAGCACCTCGTACCTATTGTATCCCCATAGCGTCCTGTGTTTCATTATGGCCGCATTTCTCTTCCCTTTTGCTGTTGTTGTTTTCTCCTGTATCTGCAGATATCTATCGCCTTCGTTTATCTATATACCAAGGTATTTGTATTCTTTTACCCGAGGTATTTCCTGGCCCTGAATCAACACTGTCTGTTCACCGTTTTCATTCAATACCATAAAACCTGATTTTTTGCGCTAAATTTTAATCCTAACTTCTCACATTCTTCTCCACAGATATCAGCCAGACGTTGCATATCACTTTGCTTGTTAGCAAGCAACACAATGTCGTCCGCATAAAATAAACCTGGAAGCTGCTGCTCAACTGTTGTGCCGGCTTGTTTGTATGAGAGGTTGAACCCGATATTGATTCCTTATAGCGCTCTTTCCATCCTTACCACGTACATCATAAACAGCAGCGGCGATAAAGGGCATCCCTGTCTCAGTCCCTTGTTGATATCAACTTTATCCTCGCTCGTCATCCCTTCCCATTCAATGCAAACAGTATTTTCTCGGTAATTATCCCTCAATAGCTGTATACAGTCGTTGCCTATACCTTCCCCTTATAGAATATTCAACAAAATGCTGCTATCTACGTTGTCATACGCTCCGGTAATGTCTAGAAAAGTCACATATAGTGGTCTCCTTTCTTTTCTGGATATTTCAATACACTGAGTAAGGACAAATAAGTTATCATCGAGCCACCTACCGATTCTGAAACCATT
Organism: Dermacentor silvarum; assembly: GCF_013339745.2. Taxonomy (NCBI): domain Eukaryota; kingdom Metazoa; phylum Arthropoda; class Arachnida; order Ixodida; family Ixodidae; genus Dermacentor; species Dermacentor silvarum. Next base: position 170,215,823 of record NC_051160.1, read on the forward strand.
CTGAAGTTCTCCCAATATGCCATTACTCTCTGCCCATGCTTTCAGCTTCAATTTAATCGCCTGCATTGCTAACCTGTATATTACCGATGTAATGGTCAGAGGTCGATAAGAGTGAATCTTATCTTTTTCTCCCTTACCTTTATAGATTGATTTCATCCTCCTTTGTCTGTAACTGTCTGGTATTCGCCTATGTTGTAAGCATTTTGCTACTGCTTTCAACAGATCTTCCTTACTTTTTGGTCCTAGCTCATTAATCAGTCTAACGGGAACCTCATCTAAACCTGTGGCTGTGCGCTTAGGAATTTTCTCTTCAGCTTTCTTCCAGTTGAAATTACTGAGCACCAACTCCTTTTCCGTCGAGTTTTCGTTCATTCTATTTGTTTTCTCACAAACCACCTCGCCACTGCCCTGAAATGATTCGGCTGTTATTTTTCAAATGTAATTTAATGCCGCGTCCCCTTCCAGTTTATTTGCATCTTCGTCAAGGATTATGTTGTTGTACTGTTCCCAACTTCCTGCCTAATACGTTAATATGCTTCCAAAATATTCTAGGTGCGGCCGTTTATTGCGATAGCAATTATATGGACACTTCCACCGGATTTCTGCCGTCGGCGTCGCCGTCGTCGTCGCCGTCGCCGTGAGGTTCCGTATAGACAAAATCTGCGCCGCGCGCCGTATGCCCGAGCGGAAGCGTGCGGGGACGCACGCTGTCACGGAGAGCGAACGCACTCAATCTTCCACGCGCAAGCAAGGAAGCGGGAAGCGAGCGCAGGAGGGAGCGCGGGGGGGGGGGGGGGGGGACGCACTTCGACTCTGCCAACAACCGCGCTCGTCGCTCGCTCGCACCGTCTCTTATCTCCACACGGCTTCGACTATTATGCGCTGTGCATTCGCCGCTCAGTTTCCGTTGAAGCGATAGACCGCACGTACCTTCGCCCGCTGCGGCGTATATGCGCTTGCTGCCAGCGTTTTGACAGTCGTTGTCTGCAGTCATTCAGTGTGATCTATTCATGTTTGTTTGTGCGCGCTCACGCCACAGTTAGTAATAGTCGGGCCACATTTTCCAACGCACGCTACACATGCAATGCTGCCCGGATCGGCCGTGCAGCGCTACAGGTGTGTCCCTTCGCACGCACTGCCCACGGGCAGCGCTTCTCATCAACACCACCGTTTCACACGCGCCTTCTCGTGGTCATCGAGTCTCTCTTCATGTCGGTCTACTTACGCCGCAGCACACCTGCTTACTTAATCAGCTCATGTTTACTACAATTCATATTGCTACCAAAGCCGCTCACCTTACTTCGTATGACATTGCGGTGTTGCTATCGCATTCATTGCTTCGCCCTTAGGGCGAAACTGTGACATTTTTTCCGCACTTATTTCTGACAACCAACGTTCACTTTCACCTTTAATCTTTGCTTGAACTTATATCTGAACCATGGTTTCTCTCCCGCGGTATATTTCCCATTTTCTGTCTATTCATCCTGCGGCAACAGTGTATTTTTTGCCTGCCTGTGTTCTCGTGATGCTTTCTTTTGTTCGTCGATCGCCTCCCGCATCTCCCCGTTCCACCCGCTTTTCGGCTTCCTTTTTCCTTTCTAACAAGCATGTTGTTTCTCGTTCCTCATTTCTTTCGTCATTACACTTACAAGCTCACCATATTCCCACTTCTTGCTTGGCCATTTGTCAAGTTCTTTCTCGACTCTTGTGGCTATATTTGCTATTTGTTCACCTTTCAAATTTAGACTGGTCATTCTTCATTCCTTGCTCTCTTTCCCAACTACATATCCCATTTTCAAAATGATGCGTTTATGGTCACTCCCTATGCTGCTATCCCCTTCCTCGTCAATGACCATTTTTTCAACTTATCATAAATTCCTTCTGTCATCAGACAGTAATCGATGGCCGATTCTCTATTTCCGCCTTCTCATGTGATCTGGCCATCACATTTTGGACCCGCGTTCACGACAATGAATGCATGTTGCTCACAGAGATCTAGCATTACCCTCCCGTTGTTGTCGGTATAACCATCTATATCCTGTATGTGGGCATTCATGTCACCAAACAGGATAACTTCGCCCTCCATTCCGAAACTCTTAATATCCGCACTTAGGCCATCTCACTAACTCTTCATTCTTTTCTTTGCAATTTTTCCCTGTCCATAAATACATCTCTCCCAGCCAAGTTTTCTTTCCACTGACTGTGCCTGATAGCCAAAGATGCTCTTGACACTTTGAATTTACTCTTTCCCACTTGGCCCCCTGATGTATGAGCATTCCAACTCCCCCTGCCTTTCTATCCAATTTAGTTCGGTTGCAACCTTCCCAAACATAATTCTGAATCATTGGTGGCTCTTCTAAGTCTCTAAGGTGCATTTCTGTAAACGCGTACACACCTATTTGTTCTCTATTTAACAGCTCCTCCAATCTCTAACGCCTTTTCTTTTCTCCTACTGCCCTGCATGTTTATATAACCTATTGCGCAGCGAGCTATTTTCTTTCTCGTTTTTCTTTGCATCAGTGCTGTTAGTCAGAGGCTCCCCTAAGGGACCTTCTTCATTACTACTTAGCCTGGCCTCCTTAGAGCCCGTGCCCCCCCCCCCCCCCAAAACAAAAAAAAAGCAATTGCACGACAAGCGAGTCACCAGCCCACTTCACGTCCAAGCCTGTGATCGAAGTGGATTCCGTCTCTTTGAAAGCCACCATACCTTCTCACTTCCCTGTTGACGTCCACAAACTCGAAACCTTTCTCTCGGCTCATTTGCCAAATCGCCTCATTTGTGGCTACAACTGCTCTTTGTACGTTAATGTCACGTACAGGTACCTCCGGCACAGTGCATGCCACTATCTGCACCCGAGGAGACACCTCGCGTAAGTTGTCTACACCCTTTGCCAAACGTAGAGCTATTCCCGCCCCTTTCTTGCTCAGCACGATATTTAGGCCGCCCGCTACTATGAGAAGGTTGCGTGCCTGCGCATTCTCAGCGAGCTTCTCTTTAGCTCGCTCCATGACATCGGCCAATGTCCTCCCGGGAAACGTCCCTACCGCCACTCTTTTGTCGCCTTTCACCTGCCCCCCGATTGCCGTTGAGCACCTTGACAGATTTGAGTCACCGGTGATTATGACCTTTTCACTCTCCCCTCCTGACGAGGTCTCACCCTGCTTTCTTTTGCCCTTCTTGTCCCCGATATTCGGATTTGACGCAGGGCATTGACCTCTGCGTTCCTGCTTTCCCTTCGCTGCAGCGTCACTGTCGGTGACCCTCCTTCCAACATGTTCCACGCATTCTATGTGCTTTGAGGGCACTTCCGGTCCTGTCTCGCTGGGAGCCGGTGTTTCATCGTCGCTACCATTTTCGTTCGTAATGGCGGCCCTATTCAATTTTTCCTCGGCTGCTTGGAGTCTTTCTTCCACTGCCTTCCGTACATCACGTTCCATATTGAGTTCATTTCGCAGTTCTGCGATCCGATTCGCAAGCTCAATCTGGAAATCCTCCATTTCATTTAGCCTAGCATCGACATCACAGGGTGTGTCGATTGGCTCAGTTTCCACGCTATTCTCATCAGTCCCCTCGTCTACCTCGAGAGACCCCCCGCACCCTGCTCGCCTTCCCGCCCTTTTCGCCATACGTTGTAATTGGCGTTCTAATTGCTATCCCTGAACCTCCCGAAGTTCGTAATTAGAAAAGACCGATACGCACAGAACCTAAAACCTTAAAATGCCAGAGCTTGTTTATCCGCAATTTATCACGAAGTATCAGCACAAAATGTCGAACAAACTTAATATGACATGTGCGCACGTGTTCGGAAACGTGGCCACACTCTGATTGTCCTACAAAAGTGATATTCTCGATACCAATAAACACACGCTAAAACACTAAGGGCTAATATCCCTGACACTTACAACCTACTATTTCTAGACTACGGGACTTAACGTACCATGCGGTCGCACGTGTTGAAACACGTGTCAAGGAACGACGTTCTGACTGTCCTAAAAAACGAAATACACCCGATACACACACGAAGGGGGAAAAAATATGATAGCCCTGCCACTTCCAACCTATTTAAAGGCTAAAAAAAGAACAACAGCAAGTCTAACAAAAAAGCGAGCTCAAAGCATGCGCAAAAAAACTTTTGTTTTCGTCGCCGCCACGGAGCCCCGGAGAAACACGTCCGTCCACCACGACTGTCTAGCGCTCCACTTGTGGGGTGGTGGCGCCCTCTCTTCCGCTGCGCCGGTATCACGCGAGCGTGTTAAAATCAATTTTAAGGAATATATGTTATATAATTCGCTTAATTCACGACTATTCCTGTATTTATTCTGAATCCAGTTAGTTTAATTTTACCCGGTTTGGCGCTGGTATTGGCATATTTGGCCCTATTTTGCGCGTGTGTTTTCTGGGCGTGACGACAGACACATTAGACGCCGACAGCCAGGGCCCCTAAAGTGCTCCGCACTTAAAAACTGCGCATGATGATGTAGCGCAAGCTGACATTCGTTAGGGCGGGAATTTCCCAGCGCCAGGCCTTCTCTGCAACGCGAGCGTATAGGGCCAATCCCGCGCGTCGTCCGCCACAGCGCCTATCGAGGAGACACAAACGACAATCCTTGCTACCCGGGGATACGTAGTAAAGAAATGCATTTATTATGCAGCCACTTTGTTAAGGACGACCATTGAGCTTCAGCTATAGCTTTGTTGGACTTTCAAGCCTGGAGCCGAAGGTGCCCTCTTTCAACAAAGTGTCTGTCGGGGGGGAGGGGGAGAAGCCCCCCCCCCCCCCCCCCGGTAAATACATCTATGTGTGTTGCCACCGCGTTTCCCGGTTTACGATTCTATCGTGGTGTTTCTCGCAATTATACTAAACAGCAGCATGCGACAGCGAAACAGCGGGTGATTCGAAGGAAAAGCTATCATAGATATCATAAAGAGATCTCCCACAGGATATATTGCATGTAATTTTTTTGCTCTTGTTCTTTTTAGCTCTTGCGTGGCATATATTTCACGTCGAAGTCTGTGCTCGTCCTGTCCTTTGTTCACCTAATTTTCAAGTTTTTGTGTGCGGTGGAGCCTAACATGAAGTTTTCCATGGTGAATGCAGGCGCTATGAACAGATTTCTTAATATTCTTGTATTGACAGTTATCCAACATAGAACATGCCGGACGAAGAACAGCAACTTGTGGACAAACCGAACCAGAGTTCGAACGCAGTGGACTCTGGAAGCCCCACCGCTGCATCGGACAATGTATCGCCTTCTGGCCAAGGTGACGTGGAACCTGCGGCCGGCCAGTCCAGGGAGCACATGACCGAAGGCTCGCGTTTCGAGAACCCGGATGCCACCATCCAGAGGTTTGTCATGTTTGCAGAGTAAACAGGGGGGGTGGGGAAGCGGTGGAGCAGGTTTAGCTGCCAGTTCTCGCCTGATGATTAGTGAGGTGTTGAATCGCATTAAAAAAATCCGAGCACACCTAAGCAATTCTTATGCGTTCTGAATGCCAAAACTATAATGTCGAATTGAACGCCGCTGAGCGGTCCTTCGAGTTCTGTATTCATCGCTGGCAAGCAAGAGCGTTCAGACGCATGGCCAACCTCTCCTATATAGCACAAGGCTGGTGCAGTTCAAGCCGTGACGTCATGCTACCTTGCCCAACTGCCTTGGAATCTAAGGGCGACGCTCCCAAGTACGCCTCGGTGAGTTTGACGTCACCGCGTTGGTCACGCCCGGCTTGGCAATAGAAATTTTGGTCCTATTAGCGTGATGTCACAAAGCAGGGCGCAGAGGCCTGCTATCTTGGAGGCTCTGGTTTAGCCCAGTGGGTACAACACTCGACTTCTAAGCATGGGGTCGTAAGTTCGAAAGTCACTAACTCCAACAGTTTTTCTTTCGAAATTATTCTGCTTTTTATTTACATTATTATTGCGATAGCAATTATATGGACACTCAAAAGCAGATTTCTGCCGTCGCCGTCGCTGTCGCCGTCGCCGTCGCCGTGAGGTTCCGTATGACGTCAATGGAGATGAAATCGTCGCCGCGCGCCGAACGCTGTATGTGCGAGTGAAAGGGCGCGAGGGGCGCGCGCTTTCACGGGGAGTGAACGCACGGCGGAGAACAAACGCGCGTTCTGCGCCGTGCTCGCTTAAGGGCTGCAGAAGTAGGCGTCTCTTTCCTCCTTTACAATCACCATATATGTAGAGCAAACGCGCCTTCTTCCGAAGCGCGAGAGGCCGTGGGGGATGGGGGGGGGAGGGGGAGGGAAGAGAGGAGACGTTTAGCTGCGGCACCAAGTGCCTATTTATATCAGAGGCTCCGGCAACAGTCACCAACGCCGCACGCATTTTGAGCGAACGCGGGCAAAACGCCGACGGCGTCGACAACAGTTCTGCGTGTTGCCGGTGCTGCTGCATGTCCAAGTTTATACAGCTGATAAAGCTAATATCATTACTCCATATAGCTCTCTACAAATTTGCGATCGCAATTGATGCTTCGCCTTTCAGGTGAAACTGCGACAACTTTTTTCTTTATGACGATCACCGAGCCGCCATTCCAACGCAGGCGAGAGCTTACGCGGACAAGGAACTTGCGCATAAGGGCACGTTCACACTGGGGAATTCGGCGTCTACAGCGAACGGATTTCTCCTACCGCCGAAATTCGCGTCGTTCATACTGCTAGCCTACCGCGCCGCCGGAACGGTGGCCAGACGCCTTGTGGCGTCGCAGACCCTACCCCGCAGCAGCATGGAGCTTTGACAGGCGTTTCACTCTGCTGCATCTAGTTTTCATACTCGGTGATAGAAACAGTGATTTTGTCAACAAAATGTAGTCAACTAAATGGAGAAAGCGTGACAGAAACGATGCGAACGACGCAACAAAGACGGTGCGTCGAGCAGACGACAGCTACTCAGCCTGTGAGTTCGCCTCAGCCTATGGGCGCTTGCCAAGGCGTTCGCTGGACTCACTCCGCCTTTCTATACACTCTATTGAAACTACGCACTTATATCCTCTCGTGTAGAGTTGGCATGTTTTTATTTTGTGGCTCTTCGTCACTGCTTGCAACGACGATGATGCTAAGCCTGCTGGCATACACCTTGCTGGCGATGCACGATGCGTAGAATCATTCGCCAAATCAACGACGCCAGCGGTGGCGGGGGGTTCTTCCTGCAAGACCGCGAGAAGCTGGGTCACGCCACTTTGTCAGGTCACGTTGTGCTTCACATGGTGCTTGTCGAAAACGATGGGGTGGGCACGCACCTATTCGATGAGCATTTCCGATGTCGCGACGAGCCTTGAAGACTGCGACATGACGAGCGCGTCGGACTTGGCCGCCATCTTTCGAATTTCTCACTCGCGCTCCGATTGGCCCGCGGTGAGGGAATCCGGCGGCAGCTGCCGCAAAAATCGGTCCAGGAGCGATCGGCGCGGAAAGGGCTATTCCGGCGGATCTCGCCGCCGCCGAACTGGGTTCCGCGCCGCTCCAGACGCCGAATGTCTCAGTGTGAACGCGCCCTAACACAGGCTTCCGAAATCGAAAGCTAAGGGTGCCGTGGCGTCGCGGCGAGGCCCTCTCCCCTCAGGCAACAGTAGGCGCGGCAGCAGGTGTTCGCTTTCGTCCCCTCTGCTCCGCCGACGAGCGGACGTAACGTGGCGTCACAGCCAATTATAATTTAGGTGCCGTTTTATTTATTTATTTAAAAATACCTTACAGGCCTCAATTAAGGCATTGAGTAAAGGGGTCTGTGCATAGAAAACACACAGAAAATACATAGAATATTTGACATACATAAAACAGTTTTAAAAATTTTATTTAATTATGGGGTTTTACGTGCCAAAACCGCGATATGATTATGAAGCACGCCGTAGTGGGGGGACTCCGGAAATTTGGACCACCTGGGGTTCTTTAACGTGCACCTAAATCTAAGTACACGGGTGTTCTAGCATTTCGCCCCCATCTAAATGCAGCCGCCGTGGCCGCGATTCGATCCCTCGACCTCGTGCTCCGCAGCCACACATAAAACAGCAATTGACATAACTCAACCGGATCCTCAATCGGAGTACTGACGCGACATAGTGATATAGCGGTAAACATGGCGACATAACGGTACCATCGCTACAATAAGGTACAAGAACGTAGTGTAACTAGAAGAATGCGTGGTGCGACAATCATAAAATTTCACATTTTATTAGACATATAGTCTGTCAAGGCGTCACGGAATGAATCATGGTTGGAAAGGCATGTGATGGTATCCAGGAGAGAATTCCAAAACCTGACGGCACGAGGAAGGCCAGAGTATTGGAATGCTTGTGTAGAATCGTAAATGCGGGCATAGCTGAAATGATTATGAAGCCTGTGCGACGTAGAATAGGGTCGTTTCATGCATGCCGGTGCTCGAGTGGAATGAATGAATTTGTGAAACACTGTTAACAGGGCAATGCCTCGGCGAGTGTTCAGGGATTGTAATGAAAGTTTAAGTTCTATTTGAGTTACACTGGGCAGGTAGCTGTAATTGTTTAAGATGAAACGGCTTCCCTATTTTGAATCCGTTCTAGGAGTTCAATTAAGTATTTTTGGTGAGGGGACCAAATGGGAGACGCGTACTCCAGCTGGGATCGAACGAGAGCTACATAAGCTAGCTTGCGAACACTTGAAGGGAAATTTCTTAAGTTGCGTCGCAGGTATCCCAACAATCGGGAGGCGTTAGCTGAAATGGACATGGTGTGTTCTGACCAAGAAATATTTGATGTGAATAGCACTCCTCGATACTTATATTGATTAGCCATTGCAACAGGGTTATTATTAATATGGAATGGATACGATGAAGTTGTCGGCTTCCGGGTAAACGAGATTACTTTGCAGTTTGAGGTATTTAAAGTCATTATCCATTTGTTGCACCAGCTAATAATTGGTTCAAGGTCTCGCTGAAGAACGAGATGATTGTCTGAACTTTTAATTGGGCGATAAATTATGCAGTCGTCGGCGAATATTCTTATAGTGGACGACACATTGCGTGGTGGGTGATTAATAAAGATGAGGAAAAGCAAGGAACTGAGGACGCTACCCTGTGGAACACCAGAAGAAACGTCTGTTATGGAGGAAGAGCAGTTATTTGCAATAGTAAACTGCTGACGATTTGACTGAAAGTTACTGCGCCATGACAAGGTAAGACAGTCCAATTTGAGTGCGGAGAGTTTTCATATTAGGCGACAATGTGTGACACGGTCAAAAGCCTTCGAAAAATCAAGAAAAAGCAATCAATTTGTAAGTTATATTTCAAGTTAATGTGTAGATCTGTTGAAAATTCAAGTAATTGGGTCTCGCATGAGAGGCCCTTCCTAAAACTATGCTGATTATGAAAAAAGAATTGGCTAGTCTCAAGGTGTCTGTAAATCTGTGAAGCGATAATATGTTCGACCAATTTGCAGGAAATGCATGTCAAGGAGATGGGACAATAATTTTCACAGGAGTTTCTGTTGCCATATTCCAGACTGTGGGAAGGTGACCAGTCGCAAGTGACTGTCTGAATATGTGAAGGAGAATTTTGCTTGATACGGATACGGTATTCTTTAAAATCTTTTAGTTTATACAATCTACGCCACATGAAGAAGACATCTTAAGGTTATTTATGAGAGAACAAAGGCCCTCCAAAGTGACTTCAATAGGTTCCATGTATTGGCAGCTGAACTCTGAAACACATGGTATCTTTGCACTGTCCTCATATGTAAATACAGAGCTGAAAAATGAATTGAAAGTCGATGAACATTCGCTGTCTGGAACAGGCATATTGCTGCTGTTTTGTAAGGACACCTGATCGGATTCGTTCTTCGGCTTTATTATTTTTCAAAACTTAGCTGGATTGTTTTTGAGTAGCTCTGGAAGATCATTAGAAACATATTTCTTCTTAGCTTCACCTAAAGCTGAGCAGTACGATTTGAGATGAGCTTTGTAATTCTGCCACGCAGCTGATGTGCGAGCTCTCTTAGCAATAGTATATAAGCGTTTTTTCTTACTCCTCATGCGCTGAAGCTTTTTAGTAAACCAAGCGTTTAACTTATCGTTCGTTATATTAACGAGTGGTACATAGTTGTCTACTAACGCGCACAGCGTATTTTTAAACAGTATCCAGTTTTCCTCAACGGATCTACTGTAAAATAATCGCCACATCTTGTTTACGAAAAAAGTTTCAAGTTCCGTAATTATTGCTCTATAATCACCTTTACTGTAATCAGGAATTTGCTTACTGGTTACACCGGTAACCTGTGGCGTTATGTTTATTGTTATTTGGAGTAAATGGTTATCGCCGAATCCATCCAAGTACTCTATGTGACCTATAGTTTCAGGTGTAGTACTAAGAAAAAGGTCGATAACATAGGAACCACGCGTAGGTTTTGTAACAGCTTGAAAGAAATTGAAATCCAAAAACAAGTTGATAAATTCAGACGATGTACGACAAGGAGATGATAATTTTGCGCAATCAATTAGCAGATAATTGAAATCCCCAAGAAGATAGACTGAGTCAGCCGGGAAAAGTTCAATGGCTTTTTGATTGTGTCACGCAGAGCATTGATGAAAGAACTGTTAGAATTCGGTGCACAGTAGCAATTGCTTATTAGTATCCTAGAAGAAGAAATCGTGCAGGCCACCCAAATAATCTCGAGATCAGAATAAGTGTTGACCAAAAATGAGGTGATGGCTTTTTTTACACCAATCAAAACACCGCCCCCTCTTTTAAGAGAGCGGTCGCACCTATACATGTCATACGTTTGAAAATGAAAAGATTTCATCATCCTTTATTCCAGAATGCAGCCAGGTTTCCGTGAAAGTGGTAAAGTCGGATTTATTGTCTTCCAAAAAAGAAGAGCATAAGCTCGAGCTTCGATAATATGCTTCGTATATTAGCGTACGATAGTGATAGCGAGGGCAAAATCGGGGATAACTTTGGTGCATGGTGACTCTGTGCGCATGCTGTCAACCGTAGCTATCTATTCAGTGGGACAACTGCGCTTGCAGAACCATCGTACATATAGATTCTTGAATCAATACGCAGCTTGTCCACTGAAAGCTTAAAAGCTTTGTTCTGGGATTTCGTGAATTCAATTTTCTTTTGTCTAGCGTGTTGAGTTTCCGCTGAAAAATCTTAGCGAATAGAAAGTGACGTTCCCTTAAGTTTGTACGCGGAAGACAGAATGCGATCTTTGTCCTTAAAGAGGGTCAGCTTGGCTATTATGGGTCTGCGTTTATCTTCACTATATTTTCCCAACCTATACACCCGCTCAAATTGTTGGTCATCTATTTGGATAACAAGCTTATCTGCAAGGAAGTCTTATTTTCTGCTCCGACTTTGCCCGGTCTTCTCTAGCGTCGTCGTCCAAACCGAAAAAAAAATCAAATTCGAACGCCGCAGCCTGTTCTCGGAATCGTTACAGCGGGCCTTAATAATCGCCACCTGTTCAGACACAACGCGCACAGCGTAGGAATCTTCTGCAGCCTTAGACTGGCGATGTAATGCCATTGCTTTTTTCCAAAGAAACAATCTTGTCACTTCAAATTTTGTTTCATTGTCAGATTCCGCTTGATTCTGCCTGGCAGACTTCAAATCAGCTATCAGGAAAGCTTGACCCTCTTCAAGCTTGCGAATGGCATCTAGAGCCTGGGCAAGTGAATCTGCCTCAGCTTTTGTCATGAGGCCAGGATTAGATTCAGTGTCACCCGAAAGCAATAATAAAATAGCAAACAAGGAGCGAAATTTACGAGCAAACACAGCCATCAAAAATCTCAACTTGTCAATATACTGTGGTGGGCACGACACCGCCAACAAAGAGTAATTACTACTTCTAAAACAATGTGCACCTTTCTGGTGACTAACCTGTAATAACAGCCAGCGTGAGTTCGGCATCTTAGGTGCGATGTCGTGCCCCTACAGACTCTTTGCTTCTACAGACGCCGGCTTCGTCGCTCAATGGGTGATTTGATGCTTTCGCATCAATAATAAAGATAAGCTCACCTTCATTTGGCAACGAAAGCAGCACAACACAGCCATGGATACGAGGAAACGTGATCAGGTTTGTAATCTGAGTTAGTTGGCATCCAGTGTTTCGTGATCAGACGAAAGGGGAGAGACAGTATCTTCCGTCATCTATTTCTCGCTACATTGTCTGTCAGCACCTGAGCGCATTAGTAAACATTGCACGCACATTTGTGCGTAACCTTTTCTTGCGCATCCTTCTGTCAGAATAATAATAACAAAATTATTCGCCCGAGGGCATTTGGTAGGGGAAGATGTGGTAGTTAGTTTCGCTCTCTTGTAATATTATCGGGAACACATCCGCTGTTCTTGAAGTAATTCCCCAGGCGAAGTGAAAAATAATGTGGCCATCCTGACCTAAACGTAGCCAGGTAGGTAAACTGCCTGGAAAGCGTCTGGAATCACTGGTCTTGTTCGAGCTTCATTTTTCTTCGGGCACACACGCGCAGAACAAATGTACGCCCTTGCAAGCAGGAAATTATTTATATCAGAAAATTCTATAATACAAAACAAAATAAAATCAGTATTGTGCTCCTCGTAGCGATAGTTTCATCCTTTCAAAAATTTCAATATACATAAAAAAAATTTCAAATGATGTAAAAACAAACGCACTTGGCATTTATGCTTCGACATATTTGAAGCAGAACGCATGGTAAAGTACGTCTTTAAATTACTTGATATCTGTCATAACTATTGTGTATATCCAGCCACAATTCTCAAACATAGACACAAAAACGCTTCCTTCCCGAAATAGTTCATTTGTTTGCCCCGTATTGCTTCTTTCGATATATTAACACGTGTGCTCATTTATCGTTTTTTCGGGTACTGCAAAGGCCTTATATGTCTCATCGTTCAGTCGACCTTCAACGTTCTTGAGTGAAAACCGTGTTTTCGAAGTGCAATTGTACACGATGACGACTCGGTAACTGAACACCGACCGGGCCTCGTATTTTACCTATATGCAAACGCTCACGCAACAGTTTTGATGGTGCGCGGGTCACCATCACCATCGTGTTACTTAAGATATAGTTAATTCAGGCACTACAACCCATGACCTTCGGTGGGAGTCGCACCCTCGACCTTTGGTATTAACAAGGGCGAGTAAGGCACAGGTAATTGATGTAGCGTCAATTAAGGAACTCGCTACCTGTGGTCGTAAAAAACAAGTAATAAGAAGTACCAACGCAAACAAATGAGAATGTCAATTAATGTAATGAATGTCTTTCGCGCATTCTTTCGCCTTCGCCCTCTTTTGCGTATGCTAAAGTGACTGACAATGTTTGCTCAGCGCAAGACCAGCACAACATAGATAGCACAAGGCCTACGCACTCCGATCTATGACGTCATGCTACCTGGCCCGAAATTTCCATTGCCGAGGCTGGCGTGACGAGAGCAGCGACGTCAAAATCACTGTTGCTTACGCCGGAGCATCCCCATTGAAATCAGTGGCAGGCGGCCAGGCAGCATGACGTCATGATCAGAGTGCGTCGGCCTTGTGCTATCTAGGTGGTGTTGGCGAGACGCGCCCGCATTATTTGGGACTTACTCGAATATTATTGTTGATTCCATCCGTTGTGGATGTTCTCGCCAGACCTTGTATAATCAAATTTTTTGCGTGACACGAATTGTGTAGTATGTACTTTCTCGAAGGCACGAGGGCACCAGTGGTTACGCTGGAGCCTTGAACGAGTCATTTATTTATTCAATACTGCAGGCCCAAATGGGGGCCCAAGTAGGAGGGGCAGAATACATAAATATTTACATATACGCGTACGTATATACATACACACACAAAAAAGAAATACAAAAGCAATGCAACAAATGCAATGATCAGAAAAAGAAATCAAAGCGATGACCAAATAAGGTTAATAGAAGGTACACTGAAGGAATACAACTTAACAAACATTAGATAAGTATCACACGGAGTTTAAGGCATCAGGATCAAAACGCATATATGAGCACTTGCAATCATTCTCGCGAGAGGGGAAAAAGACAAAATCGACAAATACCAGAAGTTGATGAACGAGCGAAAAATGCGGAATATAATAGAATAAGGAAGATGTGGAATATATCAAACAAAATTCACGTGTAAAAGAAAAAGAAAACAGTAACAAGGCTTGCCAACGTAGCAATACTGTTAACATTAAAGACACATGCGTTCAATAGAATCGGTGCTTATCAATTGTGATAATGGTAGGCTGTTCCAATCTGTTATAGTGCGCGGAAGAAGGAAAACGTAAAGAGGTTAGTTCGGCTGTTATAAGGTGTTAAAGAATCAGCTTGACGATGCCGTGTTCGACGCGCTGTAAGTGGTTGAACATAAGCCTGTGGGTGCAGGGACAAACAGTTGTTTTTAAGCAAAAAAAAAAACAATTTCAGTCTTTGTATTTTCCTACGTAGCTGTAGCGTTTGGATATTATGTTGATTCATTAGGCTAGCAGGAGAGTCACTTGGTCTATATTTAGAGAAAATAAACCTGACATCTTAACGTTGGATCATCTCTAGAGCGTTAACGTTAGTTTTCTTATAGGGATCCCACACAATGCATGCATATTCAAGTTTTGGTCGGATGAGTGAAGTGTAAGCAGTACCAGAGGGAGCGTGCTTTAGTTTGTGCCTGAGGAGACAAAGTTTTCTGAAAGCCGAGTTACATACGTTAAAAATGTGGCTATTCCAGCTGAGGTCACTGGTTATTGTTATTCCAAGATACATATATTGGCTGACTTTGATCAGTGGTTCAGAGCCGAGGTTATAGACAAACGACATTTTATTTATTTTTTTGTTATGCACATGTAAACAGTTTTTTCTCTGTTCAATTCCATGCCCCAACGACTGCACCAGGAAAGAATGCTTTGAAGGTCAGAGTTAAGCATTAATTGATCTTCGTGGCAAGTAACCTCGTTAAACAACACACACTCGTCAGCGAATAGTCTAACTTGAACAGGATGAGAAATTTCGTTAGTGATGTCGTTTATGTATATTAGAAATAGTAAAGGTCCTAGCACACTACCTTGAGGTACTCCAGAGGTTACTGAAAGTTCGTTAGAAGAGTAGTTATCAATTGAAACAAACTGCTTGCGATTAGACAGATAAGCCGCCACCCAGTTAATAATATACGCTGGAAGCTCTGTCGACTGTAGTTTTTCTATAAGTTTAATGGGAGGAACGAGGTCAAACGCTTTCTTAAAGTCTAAAAATATTACGTCAATTTGGCTTGCAAAGAGCACTTGCAAAGTAGTGAATAATTGTGGTTAATTGTGTCACAGTAGAGAAACCCTTCCGGAAACCATGCTGATGAGGAGACAGTACGTTGTTCTCGCTTAGGAATTTGGTTATTTCATTAGCTATAATATGTTCGATTAACTTGCAACATGATGAAGTTAATGATATCGGACGATAACTGGTTACTAGGGTTTTGTCGCCTTTTTTTGGTATGGGAACGACACGTGCAGTTAGCCAGTCTGTAGGAAGATTAGCCAACGATAACGAGGAACGAAAGATAACAACAAAGGGCTAACGCTTCAGCATACCTGCGCAGAAAAGCGTTCGGTATGTTGTTTGGTCCTGGAGATGATTTAGCTTTGAGGTTCAGCAACATCGACACTACACCCGGGTGCGAAACAATATCAGAGGTCGAGTTACATTGCATGCGGTTAAGGTTTATACCACTATCGAAATTTGAAAAAAAAAAACACTGAAAATAATTATTGAAGTGCTCCGCGATACGCTGTTTTTCGACAACGACATGGCCCTCGTGAACAATTTGGTCAATTGACTTGGTTTTTGAGCATAGAAAAGCCCAAAATTTTTGGGGTGCCGTTCGAATAAAATTTGGCAATGTATGGTGAAAATACCAGCGCTTAGCTTGCCGTACTTCTTGGTTTAGTTTATTTTGAATTTCGTGAATTGAAGCACGTGAGGCGCATCGTCGTCTTAAGCACTTAACTTTTCTTTTAAGGTGCAAGATTCTTCTCGTTATTCAGGGAGTAGTCTTGGAAGTTTTTTTGGTTTTACTGGGAATAAAGTTGCTAAGGCAGTAATAATTTCTTTAAATTTATCCCAAAGCACAGTAGCATTGTTACCGTGAAAGTTATCAAGGCATTGTTCAAGATAATCCAAGACATTTTCGTCTCTGGCACGAGAAAAATCTTTAACAGCGGTTGTTTTACATTTTGTGGTATTAATCACTTCCAAAGAACAAGAAAAATATACCAGACTATGATCAGAAATTCCAGGTTCAACCGAAACAAAAAAGTTTTCTAATGAACGACTTACAAAAACGAGGTCAAGTATTGTTGCTGATGCACCATAGCTACGCGTTGGCTGTCTTACAACCTGTTGTAGATGGTGAGACAGAATGATATCATGCAAGTAACTTAAGTGCGAATTATTCCCGATGCAGAAAAACCCATTCTCCCAATCAATATCTGGTAGGTTAAAGTCGCCTACAAGTAGTACTTTATCGCTTGTGAATGAAACCATGTGTTCAAAAAGATCACGAAAGAATTCTGTCATGTCAGAAGTCATGTATAAAAGCCGACGTGCTTGACCCGTAGATAAGACTTTCGACGATCGCCGACTGTGTTGGCCGCTATCCTTCTGCTTTGAATGCCGCTTACGTTTAAGGGCGCAAGTTCGCCTTATAAAGAGTTAGTTTCGTCATTCACCGTGTTGCTAGTGAGCACTTGACCGTCACTACAAAGTGACAATATAAGTTAATGTGAGGTATGCCACAATCAAGCGTCCGTTTCTACCCACATATGACATGTGGCAATTGTATTTCGGGAGTTTTACATGCCAAAAGCACACTACGATCATGAGGCACGCTGTAGGGGGCACTTCGGATTCATCGCGATCACCTGGGCTTCTTTGACGTGCACCCAATGAATGGTACACAAGCGTTTTCGCGTTTCGACGCCTTCAAAATGCGGCAGTCTCGGCCGGGCTTTGATCCCGCAACGTCCGGCTTAGCCGCGGAAAGCCTAAGGCACGACACCACCATGGCGACTATACTTGTAATATTACCATCATCATAGGCACTGTAGCATTTTGGTGTCGAGAGAGAATAGTGTTATAATGAACTTCAATATAACGACATTCTCGATATAACGAACTATTGAACTTTTCATGACCTCTCGTCCATGTATTTAGAACCTTAATATTACGAAGCATGTTTGTATGCAATTTCAATATAATGAAATTTCTCTGCCACCGCAGGCGAATGCCGAGACAATAAATGGAAACTTCCGTGGACGCAGATGGTCAAATTCAGTTACAAGCGGCTGCTTGCGAGCG
The DNA here is from genome assembly GCF_013339745.2 of Dermacentor silvarum. Classification (NCBI taxonomy): domain Eukaryota; kingdom Metazoa; phylum Arthropoda; class Arachnida; order Ixodida; family Ixodidae; genus Dermacentor; species Dermacentor silvarum. The sequence continues at coordinate 170,233,135 of NC_051160.1, forward strand.
CACCTCTCAAATCACGCGCCGCACGACAAGAGCGACTGCCGAAGTGGAGCCGCATCACGTTCCGTTTAAAGCCCAAGGGCGATAAGATTCTATTGCTCTCTGCACACTGTGCGCCTTAGGTGCGAGTGAAAGCTTGCGAGGGTGAGAAAAGAAAGATGGTGGCTTCATGAGTGGCGCCTTATCGTGCGAGCAAAGGGAGATAGGGGGAGGAGAACGAGCTCAAGGTAACACGATCAAGCGCGCGTGGTGGGGCGCGCGGGGTAAGTTGGCGCCTGTCTCGGTCGTGGCTGCGCATGCTAAGCGCAGCTGAGCGCATACGCAGCCGCGCACCCTGCTTCAGAGGTAATCTGTCACATGTGCAAACAGTGGGCGCGCCGAGACAGCATGGCATCATATAAGATGTCTTCCCACTCGTTTAATATTGGAGGTCCCGTATTCTAGAGCTTCGGCGACCCTTTGGAGCGAGAGGCCGACGAAGCATTCGCTGATTGCTGCCGGTGCTTTTCATGATAGCGTCGCCCGGACTGCGACGACGCTATCAACCACGGGGTCAAAGTGCACGCGAAAACGTGCCTGGCTTTGCTAAATTTGTACCGCCGATGTGAAGATACCTCCGACGTGGCATGAAACCATATAATTCGCCGCTGACTCCCAAATTCATCAAAATTAATTGTTTTCTCATTCAAATTTACTTTTACAGCGAAGCTGTTAAAGGCTCAGTCTTCGATGGTCGCGTCCGGATGTAGAAAAAAGCTCTCATTGGCCGTATGCTGTATGTGCGAGTGAAAGCGCGCGAGGGACGCGCGCTTTCACGGGGAGCGGCTGCACGGCGGAGAGAAAACGCCACTTCTTTTGTTGCGCGAAATGCCGTGGGGGGACGGGAGGGAGGGAGGGGAGGCGACGTTTAGCTGCGGCATCAAATGCGTATCTGGCGACCAGGCGCAAGGGGAACTGGCGACTCAATATTCCACGCAAAAGGAGGACTGCGGGAAGGCAGCGCGTGCGGGAGGGGGGGCGGCTTCTGCTCTGCGAGCAACTTGCACTTTGCGCGGCGCGGAGCGGGCGCGCGCACCGTATCTGAAAGCCATTTGCAACACGGCTTCTACCTTTGTATGCGCTGTGCTTTCGCCGCTCAGATTCCGCTGAAGCGATAGACCGCATGAACCTTCCCTCTCTGCTGCTGGCTCGCTTGCTCATGCCAGCGTTTTGACAGCGGTTGTGTGCGGTCACACAAACAACGTGCAGAACTGTTGTAGATGGCGGCGGCGTTTTGCCCGCGTTCGCACCGAACGCGCGCGGCGTTTGTGACGTCTTTATGAAGAACGTGCCAACCTTTGCCGTACACTCTGTGGCGGAGTGCCGTAACGACCATAAGGCCATGGTCTCTGTGGTCACTACATAAATGAAAAACATGGGATCATATATTTGTCTCATTCCTTCATTGTTCAAATAACCAATTAGACCATCACATCTTATTAGTCATAATTTGAAATACATAATTCTCACCATAGTACAGCTTCGCTGCTCTTCCCTCTCCACCCCGGTGGACCGGTTGACAGTTTTTTGTCTCGATTGCTCAATATTTCAAAAAATTCTGCGACCCCTTTTCATAATTTTTTGCAGTAATTCTTTGTACAAATAGTCGAATTTCAATACAACATTTTCTTATAACCAGGGAAATCGACGATTTTACTGACTACGTTATATCTAGGTTAAACTGTATAAGCCATCGGAGACTACAGATGAAGCTTGGCGACGTCAGCACGACGTGAAACGTGAAGCAGCTGCACGAAAGCGCTGAGGCTAGTGCATATAGTAGACGATATGCGCGGAGCATGGGAGAATCTGAAAATACGGGACAAGTTAAGCAGACAGACGACGAAGTGCAAACATTCAATTAACGTTCATAGTGAGGCGCTCGCATAATATTGCCATGCGTGTGTTCATTCCATAATCATCATGATCAGATCGGGTGCTCATTGCCACGCGTGCTTTACATGTTCATTCCATAATCATCATCAGATCGGGTGGTCATTTTCGGACTGGCTGTATGTAGAAAACGACGTTAATAACGTTGGTTGTCGTGGCCAAGTCAGTAAAAGTGCTGTTCGCTGCCAGTGAACTTCCGACGCCTTTCCTCTCGCGACACGCTGGTAGAGGTGCGGGGTAGACCTAGGCAGCACCCTAGGCGATCTGGACCTGAAGCTGCAGACGCGCCACTAGCTCTCTCACCCCAAGTCGCCCGAAGAAGCAGACGCCTGCAACAATTGCCATCTGAGTTCGATTCGCTTGCAAGTCCATCCAGAAAAAAAATTAGACCCCTCCCCAACAAGGAACAGTGGTGCACGTGAAGCTTGTCCCATCCTAGGGGAGGGGTTGGTTAGTTTCTTTGAGCGTTTGAGACACATTAAAGAGTCGTTGTGCTTCGACTTCAGCTTGCCAAAACTCTGGGTTCGCCCGGCGAGCACGAGCATGTTCACGGGCCCGCCGTCACTGCCGTTCCTTCAACGCAGCCTGCTCTTCGGAAGAACGAACCGAAAGCGGCCTCCCCATCTGACTGCCGGGCCTGAACTGGACGGAAACGGCGGGCGCGATGACACCTTTTCCCTCCTACGGAGGGAGGGGGCGGCCGGCAGTGATTGGATGGGAGTATGGCGTGATCGCGCGCGCCAGCTTGCCGAGCGTGCACTGAAGAGAGTGCACGTATCACGGGCACGCGCCTTGCGCTGCGTCTACTTCTTCTTGCACATAACACCCCGCTTTCAACGAGCGTATGATGAACCGACAATGGCTGAATCGGTCAGTGATTTGAATTCGCAGCTCAACGATCAGTTTTTATTTTCGCGCGGCTTTGGTTTTTAACAGCGGAGCTGTTTAAGCTCTTCGCTACGCCGCGTAAGCGAACAAAAAACTGCGCCTGGCGATGACGTCACCGCGCTTTGCCTAGCAACCACCTCGCGGAGCGGCATGTGGTCCGCCTTCTCTCCATGCCTTGCACATGTTGCCTTGACATGGGACGTTAAGGAGAGGGAAGCAGAGCATGCGCGTGGCGCGCGCTATAATCGGGAGAGAGAAAGAGAAATGAGAGAGAGAGAGTAATTGTAGTAGCACCAACGAGGCAACGCACAGTGCTGCTGCCGACGCCGTCAGCGTTTCCCCGAGTTCGCGTCCAATGCGCGCGCGGTGTCCGTGACTGCAGAGATGGTGGCTCGGCAGGTTTCGACCAGCCACGTCCGAGCAAGTGTGGAGGCACAGCTTCGCCGTGACGTCACTGGGGGAGAGTAAGCTCGGGGCCGCCGCGACAGCGGCAGAACTCTCGTTGACTCTGTGGCCTTAATTGACATGGGACGAACAAAGAAGATCCGAACACCCGAAGAAGAAGCCGCTCATCTTGAAGTGCGTTGCGCGGCCAAGCGAGAATCTGCACGTTAGCGGCGAGCCGATACTGTGCTAGTATTTCCTAGCAAAACTTAGCCAAGCCCAGTAAAACTTGGAAGAAGCTAGGTCGATCACCAGCTCCGCTATTTACTCCAGCCTTGCCCCACTAGTGCAAGCTGCCCATATTTTTGGTACTCCAACACCAACAACACCGTCGCCGACACGAGTGCGGCAATACAAGCTTCGCTTGAAAATGCCCACCACCCCTACAGCATGCGAGACGCACGAAACCGTGGATTGTTTATGCAATCCACGGTTTGCTGTTGCTTATGCTCCACACACACCACGATCTTTCCACGGCGACTCATTCGAGGACTTCAAACGAGTCACCAGCTTCAATGATTTGAACGGCACCAAGAAAATCCGGTACGCCTGATTTGTACTCGAGGATTCAGCGCGCATGCGGTATGTGAACCACGAATGTTCTCTGACGAGTTGGCACGAATTTCGACGCCAGCATCGCGACACCTACATCAGCGCTGATAGGAAAGAACAAGCCGGCGGCCAAACCAAAGGTCAAACGAACCAGAGGCCAAACGCGGGCGTTTGCTATGTTCGTCGAATAAATGTCACGGCTGTTTCGGTGAACGGATCCCTCCATGTCCGAGGAGACGAAGGTGCGGGTCTTGATGCTTGCAGTCATAGAACTACGGGCCGGTGTTGGCGCAATACTCCTGCCACTGTAGCGGAGTTCCTCCGTGAGGCAACAACCATGGCGAGGATGTTTCGGCAGCGGTCGTCGCAATCTGAGCGCCTCACAGCCACCGCCTTCTCCATCGCGACAGTCTCACAAACCTCGTACGGCGTGAGGTGCGGGAAGAACTACAAAAATTTTAAGCAGTGGGACCCCAACCGAATGTGACGGCAATTACGGACGTGGTTGGTGACGAGATGCGGCATGTACTACAGCCTTTCCCACCCCCCGTGATCACTTATTCCGAAACGATGGGTGCGCCAGCGCCAAATACAGTCCGTTTCTCATCTCCGACGGGACAGACAGCACCGCGGTTTCCAAGCGCTGCAACTCCGCGTATGACTACATAGTTACCAACGACTGAACATGAGAAAGACAACTGTGTGGCGCACGGCCTACAATCGTACACTGTTACCACTGGGCGGACGCTGGCGAATTTTACCGTGACTGTACGCTCCGCCAAGTGGGTCTCCGCGGCTTTCACCCGGACGCGCGTTGCTCACGCTAAGGCGAGCGCCCTCAGGAAATCGAAGCGTATCTGGCAGGAATTCATCACCTTGCGGCTCCACAGCGATGGAAGTCTCGATCACCGCCTCCTAGGCGCTTTGTGTCTCGGAAACTAGGAACAGCGACTTGAGGGTGTGAGGCCGCTGACCATGATACTCAAATTTCCTCCCCCGGTGTAACGTGTGACCGAAGGGCAACTGACAAGTGACCGACCAATTCCCGACATCTCACCTGATACTAAAGTTTCCGCTGACATTACCGTTTCTGTTGATGGCTATCAAGTAATTGCTCTCGTCCACACCGGTGCGGATTACTCTGTTCTCAGCGGTACATGGCAGCTGCAGTGCGGAATGTTGCGACGCCCTGGGAATGTCCCCAGCTGCGCACTGCTGCTGGTCATCTTGTAATGCCAACAGGACATGAATTTCCTTAGGAAATATCAAGCCGTCATCAATCTGCGCCACCTACTCGTCACATTCTCTAGCCAATGTGCCATACCCCCGGAAGAGAGCTCCTCAGAGCGAACAGCATTGCGTGTCGTTGATCGCACAGTTACAGTACCACCACGGAGTAGCATGTTCGTTGTCGTCGAGTGCGAGTCCCATTAAAATGTCCTCGGAATCGCCGAAGGGAACGTTTCCTTACTTCTGGGTCGCAAGAGGTGTTGAACTCCACCCCAAGCAAACGGCGATCAGTAAATGGCCAACTTGGTTCAGCGCAGTGCTATATATGCGCTATATATAGCGCAATTCGAACACCTCGATGCATCACAAGAATGTGCGTCTGACAGAACTGTCGGCGAGCAGCACCCATGACGCAAAGGCGGTCAGTGCCATTGATGTGAGCCCGCACCTGGCGCCGCGCAGGATCATCTCCACAGCCTTCTGCATTGTTTCAAAGGTTGTTTTGCTTCCACTTCCCGAGTAAAACAGACACCGCTCACAAAACACCGCATCATCACTGAGCCGACTGTGCGACCCGTGCACGAACATGCCTACCGAGGTATCCCGAAGAAGCATGATGCCATTCGTAGCCAAGTTAAACAGATGCTCGAAGACGATATTATACAACCATCCACTAGTCCGATGGCATCAACGGTTGTGTTGGTAAAAAAGAAAGACAGCGGCCTACGATTCTGCGTACAGTACCGCAAGTTCAACCACATCTCAGAAAAAGTCGTTTATTTATTGCCCCGTATCGATGCTTGCTATTGCAATGGTTCCTATTTTTCGTCCATGGACTTGAGCAGGGGCTGTAGGCAGATTGAAGTGAATGAGCGCGACCGTGAAAAGACTCTCTTTATTGCACCGGACGGCGTGTATAAGTTTAAGCTCTTGAATTTCGGCTTGTGTTCTGCGCCCGCAACCTTTCAACGAATGATGGACACTGTCTTCTCTGGTCTAAAGTGGCAGTCTTGTCTCGTGTGTTTAGATGACGTCGTAATCTTCTCTACGGCGTTTGAAGAACAAATGGAAGTTCATAAAACCGTCCTTTAAGCCATCCGTACCGCTGGTCCCTCCCTTATACCTTAAAAATGCCATGTCGCCTACGACGAACTCAAATTGTTTGGCCACTTTGTCAGTAACGCATGAATTCTACCCGACCGAGAGAAAACTTCGGCTGTTGCCTAATTCCCGACACCTAGAAACAAGTGGGAAGTCCGACGCTTTGTGTGACATTGCGCCAACTACCATCACTTCGTAGAGAATTTTACAAACCTCGCTGAAGCACTAACTCAGCTTACGAAGGACGCCGTCTGTTTTGTTTGGGTGCAAGAACAGCAAGATGCCTTCTGCGAGCTCCACATCCGATCCCAGTCTCCTCCAATTCTGGGCCACTTTGACGCTGATGCCGATGCAGAACTAAACACGGATGCAAGAAGCGTTGCATTGGTGCTGTTCTAGTGCAGCTACAACAAGGCGTCGAGCAAGTTATTGAGGCGAAAGCCTTATGTCTCATTGTTCAGTCGGCCTTCAACGTCCTTGAGCAAAAACCATATCGTCGAAGTGAAATCGTACACGATGACGACTCGGTGTAGTAATTCACTTACTACACCGACCTGGCATCGTGTCTTCTTTATCATCATCATCATCATCATCAGCCTATATTTATGTCCACTGCAGGACGAAGGTACCTTCCTGCGATCTCTAATTTCCACTGTCTTGCGCTAGCTGATTCCAACTTGCGCTCACGCAACAATTTTGATGCTGCGCGGGTCAACGTCGTCATCATGTTAATTAAGATAGAGTAAATTCAGGCACTCGAACCCACGACGTTCGGTGGGAGTCGAAACGTCGAGCTGATGTGTGAGTCTAACTCACCACCTTTGGCGTTAAGGCGAAGCTAATTAGGGCTCAGTTAATTATAAAGAGTTATTAAGGCATTAGAACCCAATCCTTTAGCAGGAGTCGTAGCCACGACCTTTGGTGTTAATTACGGCGAGGTTAATTAAGGCAGAGTTAAATTAAGGCAGCGTAAATTAAGCTTGAAGAGGGGTAGAACTTTGGGAAGTGATGGCAAATGTTTTCTACTACGGCCACCTGCTAATTTCGTTCTGTTACTTTCTGGTCTATGGTTAGTAACTGAGAACTTAGGTTCTTTGAAAGCGAAATGGAAAGTGACAGTTTATTTTCTTTTCAACGAAAAGAGGGCGCCAAGACAAAAGGCAAGTTCTACTGGTCCAGTTCTACGGGTGACCAGTTCTACGGGTCCTGGTCACCCGTAGAACTGCTGGCATTGTGCACAAGCACTTCACAACGATTCACAATGAATTTCACAAGCCTTGTAAAAAGCATGACGTAGTAAGTTAACATGCTTGAAATTTGTACAAGAAATTTACTAAATCACTACACAACTTATCGTATGAGCGGTATAAAGATAGGAAATAATTTTTTACAAAGATAAAAAATGTCAGTCAGAAAACACAAACAATATCACAATTCCAGCAACATGTGCGTAAGAGAAACACATATCAAAGGTAGTAAGAAAATACAAATCTGTCGACAAAATAAATATCTCATTCCGTTTGTTCCAAGAGGAGTTTTTTAATGTTAGATTTAAAACGTTTTTCTGGAAGGTAATATTCAGTTTCAAAGAGATATTGATTTATTACCGTGGGAATTTGGTAGCTTAGTGTTTGCTTGCCGTAACAAGTGCGTGTGACTGGAACAAGGTTACGTTTCGTGCGGAAAGCATATCGGCTGCTGGAATTATCTGGGCAAGAAATGAACAATTGATGACAATGGATGTACTTAAGTAGAAAAATTATATACTTCTTTTACTTTAAGGATTCCATGTTTCTGAACTCTATAGCGGTGACGTAGGTAAATCTGAAAGTCTGCCATGAAACCCCTCAATAGCACACAAAGCACGTTTTTGAATTGAAATTAGTTTAAGGTAATTGCTGGACGTCGTAGTCCCCCAAACAAGACTACAGTATGATAACATTGAGTACAGGAGTGCGTAATACATGGATATCTTTAAAAGGGAGGCAACAAATGAGATATCTTCTACAAACAACCCACTGTTTCACTTAGATCAGACGTTGTAACGCATTGTAGAACGTGTAACGTCATACCGATACTTGGGGGTTCAGATTGCCAGCAATCTATCCTGGAAAACTCATATTGACCACATAACCTCTAAGGCCACTCGTACACTGGGATACTTTCGTCGGAAATTTTCTCTAGCCCCATCATCGCTAAAACTCTTATTGTACAAAATTTGCATTTGTCCATAGCTCGAGTACACATCATCAGTATGGGACGCTGGTCATGACACCCTCATACATTCTCTAGAGGCAATACAGAATCGCTCAGCCCGCTTCATTCTCACCAACTACCAAAGAACAGCGAGTGTCACTAACATGAAAGCACTCCTACACCTCCGGCTGCTATCAACCCGCAGAAAACTATCTCGCCTTTGTCTTTTCCATAAAATATACTACCACAACGCATATTTATGTTCTACCTTTGTTCAACCGCCATCATACATTTCATCTCGATTTGACCAACGCCAAAGGTAAATATTCCGTGCTGCAACACCGTCGGCTTTTTATTTTATTATTTTATTTTATACCTCAAGGGTCCCGTTAGGGACATTACATGAGGGGTGGGTACAGGGGATAGAACATAATTACAGTAAAAATTGGTGAATACAGGTCAAATGAATACAAATCAGTTAGCGAATACAAGGCAGGAATAAATAAAATCTTAATGATGCGCCGCAGTGTACACGATAATCCTATGCGTTAGCGTCGATGCGTGCGATTTCGTCGACGGCGGTTTTGAACGCTGCGTGGACGGTGATCGTAGCGATACGGCCGGGAAGGCGATTCCAGTCACGCACAGTACGAATAAAGAATGATTCATGAAATGTTGTGGTGTGGGCACGTGGAGGGATGACGGCGTTTGGATCAGGGGCGTAGCAAGGGAGGGGGGGGTTGGGGGGTTCAACCTTCCCCCCCCCCCCCCGAAATTTTTTGCACCCCCCCCCCACCCCACTTACCCACCCTTTTTTCTCGCCGCTTCGTGCTGACATAATTCAAGAAACCGGTGCTACTATCACAATTTCATTCCTGGGCGCTTCCGTTTGGGTTGGTAATTTACAGCGAATCATATGGAAAAAAACTGTCACGGTGTTTGTCAAGGCTTTGACACTCTGTGAGGTTTTGGGCGAGAATGTGGCGGCCGCATTCTGCAGCAATAAATGCGGCAGCCGCATTTTAGATGAAGGCGAAAATGCTCGAGGCCCTTTTAGATTTAGGTGCACGTTAAAGACCTCAGGTGGTCTAAACTTCTGGTATAAATTTCCGCCGCTACCCTTCAGGTGCCGGTTAGGCCGCGCTCGCGCAGGATCTTAGGCTACGTTCACACTTGGTCTCAAAGCTGGAGGAAGCGGCAAAATCTTGCAAATATCCGCCCGCCTAGGCGGCAGAACAGGCAGAAGAACAGGGGGCGAGCCAAATCGGTCCCGAACCGATTTTTTCGCCATGGCGAAGCGGAAACGCGGCGGAAAGTCGTTCTGTTCGACCAGAAGCTGCACTAGCATGTACACATCCGGTCGTAAAATTGAACACGGCACCAAAAGTGTAGGCTGCAATGCTGATCGACGCGATCAAGAACCACGCCTTGCTCTACAAGAGTGGTACTAAAACGTACTGTCAGCAATACTCGCGATAGTATTCAACGTCGCGCGACCGGAGGTGCCTTGGCGTCACCAAACTTCTAACACTTTAGCAAAGTCAGGCAAACCCACCACCGCCGTTTCCAAAGTGTCCGCGTCTTCCGTTATTCATTGTCCATTTCTGGAAAACAAGTAGGTAGAAGTATAGAAGCCATTTCTCCTTCCACTTCCATGGAAGACAATAGTTAGGCAGATTCCTCGTAGGCGCTCCATAATTCTCCTCGCACGTGCACGATATATGTTGCAGAAGTCGCGGGGTGCTTTTCTCGTCGCGACGATAGATTGGGAGCGTAGGTCTCACGTAGGACGCGCAGGCTTCGGCGAGCCCCAACACAAGGGCCAGCCCGGGTTTTAGCTTTCGTGTTTCCGTTGCCGCTTTGGTGTCCTGGAGGCGCCGACAATAATACGAAATGATAAAATGTTGTTACAACTTGTAAATAAAATCCATTAAAGAAATATAATCACGCCTATAGGCACCAACCTGTGACTCAGCGCTACCGCGCCCGTGTGAGGAGAATTACGGAATGCCAACGGGGAATTTACCGAAGGTCGGAGATGACACGCGAAGTTGCGCAAGATGATCACTTTTGATGACGGGTGGGTCAAATAATGAACATACCGCTCAAAATGCGATAATGAGCGCCACCACGCCGACAAACGTATGCAGACTAGATGGATGTGGACGAAAGCGGCAGCGGCGGCCGCGGCGGTAGCAAAACAAATGTGAACAACTTGGACATGCGTGGAAAAAAATTTCCGGCTGCTTTGGCCTTTCCGCCCGCTTGCCGCTTCCCAAGTGTGAACGTAGCCTAGTCTGTGCCCCAAATGTATCTTGTATGCGATTGCGCCTCTACGGAAGGCTGGTAGTTGCTGTTGTGTTGTGGAATCCCAAACCAGCAATGTACACACGAAGGGGTTGTGCCAGCAGTGAAATTCCACTGACTCGCAACAGAATGCACGAAACAGACAGCCAATCAACAAGCATGAATTACTGCTGTGCGCAGTACAGCGTAAGTAAACTCTTGTTGCAGGCACCGACAGTTCTCGTCGGAGTTCACGCGTCCTGAGAAATTGATTATGTGCACTATGCACTGAACAAGACCTGAGTTCATTCCTGCATCACTAGTACACCAATCAGTCAAAATTCTGTGAGGTACAAGGCCGCTTCTTGTTCGCACCGGCGTAAGTGAAGCAGAAATTAGTTGCACGCACTACTTAAAATGCGTAAACATGCCATATCTATGCTGTGCGGTGAAATATTCTGTACAATTCTGAATCTGTTGACGTAAAGGCAAATGATGGCTGCACGCTCGCACACAGCGGAAGACACAGTGGCCCATGCACTTGCCGCCTGAAATGCAACCTCCTCGTATGAGGGAGCAGGCCAACGATAGCTTCGAAAAAAAAAAAAGCATTACGCGTTCTTGCTTGTATTTAAGTTTTCTAGCACAACGACGCAGCGAACAAGCTATTGCATGGGAGTAGGTATATAGCCTGGTCACACGTGCATTTTCACGTGTATAGCCGTCCTTGACTTGTGAAACGCACATCGCCCTGACGAGGACGACGCCATCTACACTTAACGGGGATTAACAATTAATGATGTCTTCTCCGATCGGGCGGGTCGTCTCAATGATGCGTTGTCGAAGACTGGTCCATGCATTGGCGCGATGAGAGACCGTTGCTCCAAACGCCCACTGTACCTGTCGTACTTCCTGTATTTTACTGAGCTTACTTTACGTTTTACTTAATTTCTTCACAAGCACACGCGAGGGGCTGCTTAAACTACCGGTATTTATTATTGAACACGTCACACAGAGGAAAGCAGACGCTTGCCCCCCCCCCGCTCGGGCCGGTAACCCCCCCCCCCCCAAACAAAATTGCTGGCTACGCCCCTGGTTTGGATGGTTGTTGCGTGACATGCGATGGACGCGAACGATGAGCTCGTTTTTAGGCGGCAAACAGTGAAAGAACTTGTGATACAGATTTAGTCGAGAATGAGCCTGGGCGGGTAGATAAAGTTGTGATTTCAGCGCTGTGATACTAGAGTTGTAGGAATAATCACTCAAGATGAATCGAGTAGCTTGGTTCTGGACTGCTTGAGTGTCTTAATTAGGTTTAATTGGAAAGGGTCATATATTGCACTTGCATACTCAAGTTTTGGACGGACGAGTGTGTTGTATGCTAAGAGCTTAACAGAGGAAGGTGCAAGGGAGAGATTGCGACGGATGTAGCCCAAGACATGGTTTGCAGAATTAGTAATTTGATTAACATGGTTGGCCCATGTTGAGTCGTGGGAGATATTAACCCCGAGGTATTTCAACGAGTCGCCGAGACTTATAGGACAGTTGTTAATGGTGTATTCAGGAGTTGAAAAGTTGCGACAACGGTGAAATGAAATTAGTATAGTTTTATTAACGTTGAGAGACATCAACCAAATTTTACACATCTCTTCTATATGATGTAGATCGTTCTGGAGGATTGAGATATCGGAGGAGTCTGTTATAGGGCGGTACAGAATACAATCATCGGCGAAGAGGCGCATTTTCGATGACACATGAAGGGGTAAGTCGTTAATATATATTAAAAACAGAAGTTGCCCGAGGACCGCGCCCTGGGGGACACCGGATAAGACTTGCGTAAACGAAGATGAATATGTATTTGCATAGACCAACTGGTGACGGTCGGTTAAAAATGCGTGAATCCAATTAAGAACTGATTGATGCAGATTTAATCGTGAGAGTTTGAGTAGTAAACGAGCATGAGGTACTTTATCGAACGCTTTCACGAAATCAAGGCCAAATGCATGGACAGCTGCGTCACTATCAAGCGATGATTGAATGTCGTGCAAGAATAGAGCGAGCTGTGTCTCGCAGGAATGGCCTTTACGGAAACCGTGTTGGTTAGGATGAAAAAAGTTGATAGACGATAGAAATTTCGCTACACTAGAGAAAATGACTTGTTCTATTGTTTGGAGCAGGCGCTTGTGATTGAAATAGGGCGATAGTTCTTGGGACAAGACTTAGTACCTTTTTTAAAAACTGGGATTACCTTGCCAATGCGCCAGACAACCGGTATAGTACCCGTGTTAAGAGATTGGTGAAAAATTTTGGAGAGAATGATCCTGGAATGATGCTTAGTGTTTTTTAGTACTTTAGCATTGATTCCATCAATTCCGGTTGACGATGAATTTTTTAGTGAATCAATTATTTTAACAATGCCAGGCGGGTCAAACGTAATGTTACTCATGTGGGCATCAGTGTATGGTAAGATGTCGGGCATATTGTCAGTGGATTCATTAGTAAAAACCGAAGAGAATGTCACGTTTAGGACTAGCGACTTCGATTTCCGGTATAATGCTGCCCATGTCAAAGTGAAATGATGCTCTCCTGTTGAGGGTTGATGGTTCGCCAGAAGCGTTTTGTATTGTTGCGTAACATCGATCGAGGGTAGTGTAATGGAAAAGAAATTGCGTTTGGTTATGGTTGAAAGCGAGTTGTAATGCTTCGCTGCAGCGTGATACTTTTGCGATGCTAATGAGGATCTCAAGGATGCACCCAAGGCCTTAGCTGAGCGGAATAGACGTTTTTTCTTATTGTTTAATCTTTTCAAAGTGTTATTGAACCATGGAGAGTTTGCGCGCTCAGTTACTTTTATAGTGGGAATGTGTAGTTTTATCAGACGCAGCATTTCAGATTTGAATAGTTGCCAATTCGACTCGACGGTGCGTGAGTGAAAAACAGATGTAAAGCGACCGCAGAACTTTGATAGTTCATTATTTATACTCAAGTAGTCGCCTTTAGTGTGAAGGGTGAGTGCCTTTTTAGCTCTTTTACTTGTGAGTAGATTACAAGGGAACGTACTATGGATGACTACGTGATCGCTAAAGCCAGGCAAGTATGTGATATCGGAGAAGTTATCGGGATGTGTGGTTAATATAAGGTCGAGAGTGTTGGCAGAGTGGGTAGTCGTGCGCGTTGGTTTACTGACTATTTGGGATAAGCCGAAGTTAAGGCATGCGCTCGCAAACACGCTAGCCAAGTTGTTTCTTGATAACGTAGTTGCTATATCAGACCAGTCTATGGCAGGAAAATTATAATCACCGAAAAGCAGAATGGGCGAACTTGGGTAGGTAGTGAAAATTGCGCACATAGCGTCATAGAACTGCGATATGAACGACGAGTCAGCGCTGGGTAGACGATAGCAGATACCAATTACTACGTGTGGGAAGGAGATGTTCTGGGTATTACAGCATACCCAGAACATCTACAAGGGGGACGTTAATTCAATGGGAGAGCAAAGTAATTGGTGATGGGCTGCGATGAGAACACCACCACCACGTTGGTTGCACTCTCTGTCTTTACGAAAGATAGCATTATTATTGAAGGTAGGCAGAATTTCTGAATTGTTGATTGACGAGTTGAGCCATATTTGCGTTAACAGAACTACGTTAGAGCTAGATGAATGGATGAGATCACATAAGAGGTCACGCTTAGGGATGACACTGCGTATGTTGGTGAATAAGATAGACAGGGGAGAGCGGTTCGGTTGGGAACGATGGTTGAGTGACGGTTGCTTGAGAGTCATAGGTGATTGCTAGTTTGATTTTTAAACAACCTTTTCTGTAGTAGGGTCAAATATATAGGTTTTGTTACCGCATAGAAGCTTGTCGAAACGGAGTTTAAAAGGGGCTTGCATGGATTTGCCAAACTGAACCAAGTGCTTTCGAGCGAGACGAACACGAGGCGAGAAGTCTTCGCTGATGCTAAAAGTTGTGCCCTTTAGTTTACTTCCTAAAGACAGTAAGTGCTCTTTTTCTTTGAAATGGGCAAGTTTGGCATTAATTGGTCTTGACCTATTCTGGCGGAATGCACCTAGTCGGTGAGCACGCTCGTAGTCGCGTGGTTGCACGACAGCGCCGAGGTGCACTTTGCAATGTTCGATTAATAGTTTTTCGGAGTCCTACAAGGTTTCGTTTTGTGCATCTTTCAGCCCGTAAAATATAAGATTACACCGTCTAGATCTATTTTCTGCGTCATCCATGCGGGCCGCCAATGTCGAAACTTGGGACATGCGGTCGGTGCTAACAGTCTGTATTTTATCCACTTGCCTCTGTAATGTTGCAAGAGGCGCACAATCCGATTAAATTTTAGTCAATCTACTCTTCAGATCGCTAAACGTGTTTTCATGGTCAGTAAGCGTCAGTTGGATTGACTTTAACTGGTCTAGGATTGTATTTTGGCCAGACTGTAGTTCTTTTAATGCATTCAGTAGTTCAGCGGTGGAAGGTCCAGGATTTGTCTCGACATCACCGGCCAGCAAGAGTAGTTTGAGCACTGTGCATGCATGCACAATCATAAGCAATAAAACATAGGCACTGTGGGTCTGGCAGCACAAGTAAAGCGCGGTAACTACTACGTTTAGTAAAAAGCCTGTATCGATTTGTTACCTGCGTGAACAAGAGGAATCGTGGCCAGTTAGGACGACGCATCTTCGATGTGATGTGCACTGAAAGGACTGACATTTTCGGCTTGCTTCTTATACTCTCTTGCGCCGGCTATCTTCGTCACTCTTGACATCCGGATGCGTAGTAGGAAGGGTGGGTGTAGATATCGGGGAGGCGGCTGCGTGAACTGCGTAGACCAGGGTGCGCAGTTGGCGCCGAGAATTCCACCATTCCGCTGAGGGACGTTCGGGTGCAGCGCTGGGTGATCCGTTGCTGAGCAGGATGGGCAGCTACGGATTTCAGGGTCGGTAAGTTGGCCATCAAGAGCATGCACGGGACGAGGCCAGGGTAGTGCCAGAAACTACGTGAACAAGAGGAATCGTGACCAGTTATGGCGACGCATCTTCGATGTGCTGTCAGACCCATATTCATTTCTTCCCCAAACGAGCAAAGATTGGAATAACTTACCCGCATCACTTGCAAGCATAACTGACACCAATAACTTTAAAACCACATTTCAAAGTTTCATTTTATAAATTAATGTTGCGATTGCTTGTTCTGCATAATAGCTGTTCTTACGCCATAATTTGAAGTTCTGACTTGTATTTTTATATCGTATGTTTTTCCTTTTTCTTTTCTTCTTGTTACGCCATGTATTTTTGATACGCTTTCCAAGTTTCTATTTATCATTCTTGTCATTTTGTATACCATATTTTGCGATGTCCTGCCATGTTTTTTCTCATGTATTGCATCAAGTAATTATCTCACATTTCCAGGACAATTCTTTATTCTTTTCTTTTCGTCTTCCTTTCTTATTTTTTCTTGTTCTCTTCAATAATTATTGATATCCACGCATTTAGCCTTGACGTTTTCTTGGAAAGTTTTTGCTTATTTGTACTTGTTTTTTTTATAATCACCGATTGTGTAATTTGCCTCTGTATTTACCTTGCCCCTCCCATCTGCAATGTACAACTGTACCTTGAGGGTATAATAAATAAATAAATAAATAAATAAATAAATAAATAAATAAATTGGTGGTGTGAAAATTCCAAAAAAATTCTCATTGAACCAAACACCAAGAAATTTCTGGTTTTAAATTTGCTTTTATTGGGTATGCTTGTAGAGAACTTTAGGAGTGATACTTTCTACTGTATTATAGGATGAAAATAACGTAGTTTGTCTTTCATAAATTAAGGCTTAGCCTATTGGTCAATAACCAGTTATGTAGCTTTGCTAAATATGCATTTGCCGTAGCCTCCATTTGGAACAAGGAGTGGGATGAAAAAAATATATTCGTATCGCCAGCGTACATGACCACATTAGCCGATTCGCATATGTTAGCGATATCATTTATGTATACTAAAACAATAACGGTGCTAATATTGATCCTTGAGGAACACCATGCTGAATTGCCAATTTCTCTGAGGGTACGCCATTGACCTGAACATACTTCAATCTGTTATTTAAATAGCTCTTTAGCAATTCAGATGCAATACCACGTATGCCATAACTGTTAAGCTTGCGTAGCAGGGTGTTGTGATGAACACAATCGAATACCTTTCGGCAATCTAAGAAAAGGCCAAGAGTATAGTGTTTCATTTCGATGTTCTTATTAATTTTGTCTTTTACTGTTAGCAGTGCCTGATCAGTTTATTTGTTTTTCAGGAATCCATACTGCGAGGAAGTAATAACATTGTACTTAGGGAAAAAAGTTTCGAGACGAATATTTATGACACCTTCAAAGACTTTTGACAAAAGGGGTAGAACAGAAATGGGTCTATAGTTATATCATTCTTCCCCCACTTTTATAAACTGTATATACACGTGCTATCTTCAGCTTATATGGGTACGCTCCGCTTTCTAACATACGATTTGCGAAGTAACACAAGACGTCACATGTTAAAGAAAATACATGCTTCAAGGGTACTCCTAGTATACCATCATGCCCAGGTGAAACATGATTTTTACCTTATGAATAAACGAAGCTATTTCATGAGTAGAAATCGGCATAAGAAGAATAGAATTTTGTAAGGGAGTGATTAGATTAGAAAGTGTGTGCGGTACTGATGTGGTTACCGACGTACATGTAGAATGTGCTACATCAATGAAAAAAATCATAAAGTGGTTGCGAGATCAGAGCCTGTTCATCATTGAGTGTGATAATAGTAAGGGGTGATTCTGAGTTACATTTATAAGTTAAAAAGGTAATTTCACGCCAAACTTTTCTACTGTCAGACTGTACTTCTGTAAACCGTTCAATGTAGTAAGTAGATTTAGCAACTTTTATATTCTGGTTAAGTTTATTTCTGTATTTTTTTTAAGTTCAATGAGGTCGGTGGCATCACGGCTCTAGATAAACTTATGATACAAATTGTTTTTCGTCTTAATTCTTTTGTATAGTTCCCGAGTCATCCAAGGCTTTTTAAACTTCTTGGAAGTTTTAATTTCTTTTAGTGAAAAAGCAGTGTTGTAGCACCAAAGACACTATTTAATAAATGAAGGATATGCTTTGTTCACGTCACTTTTATCATACACATTATCCCAATGCGCACTTTCAACAAATTTTTATTGCGATAGCAATTATATGGACACTCAAAAGCAGATTTCTGCCGTCGGCGTCGCCGTCGCCGTCGGCGTCGCCGTCGCCGTCGCCGTCGCCGTCGCCGTGAGGTTCCGTATGACGTCATTTGGAGATGAAATCGTCGCCGCGCGCCGAACGCTGTATGTGCGAGTGAAAGGGCGCGAGGGGCGCGTCTTTCACGGGGAGTGAACGCACGGCGGAGAACAAACGCGCGTTCTGCGCCGTGCTCGCTTAAGGGCTGCAGAAGTAGGCGTCTCTTTTCTCCTTTACAATCACCATATATGTAGAGCAAACGCGCCTTCTTCGGACGCGCGAGAGGCCGTGGGGGAGGGGGAGGGAAGGGAGGCGACGTTTAGCTGCGGCACCAAGTGCCTATTTATATCAGAGGCTCCAGCAACAGTCACCAACGCCGCACGCATTTTGAGCTAACGCGGGCAAAACGCCGATGGCGTCGACAACAGTTCTGCGTGTTGTTGCTACCAAAGCCGCTCACCTTACTTCGTATGACATTGCTGTGTTGCTATCGCATTCATTGCTTCGTCCCTTAGGGCGAAACTGTGACATTTTTTGAACATACTGTGAGACGTCCACCGGTGCGATGCCTTTATTTCCGCGCAGTCGCCCGAGTCAGAGACGAAGCACCGCACGAGACAAAAGATCATGATGAGTCGTATGTACAGATAACGACGACGATATGCACAAATAGCGCTCACACAAGATGATGAGTCGTTTGTACAGATGACGACGACGATATGCGCAAAATGCGCTCACACTAACTCCCCCCCCCCCCCCCTTCAGGAAAGCGGTTAGCAAGACCGCAAGCTAGAAAGGGTAGGTACGGCGCATGTAGGGTTTCAGGCGACATACCTGAACGATTTCCGTAGTACGGCGGCGGCGGTCACTAGCTGAGCTGACAGGAGTGACGCGGTAGTTAACGGCCGAAGTTCGTTGCAAAACGGTGTAGGGACCAAGATATGAGTGGAGAAAATTTTCACAGAGCCCCGGTGCGCGAACAGGTGTCCACAAAAGAACTTCGTCGCCTGGGCGGAACGAAGCAACGCGACGTGTCGCATCATAGCGAATTTTCCTTTTGTCCTGAATGGTAGCGGTGTTGGCGCGTGCAATTTCACGGCACCGGGAGATGCGAGCGGCAAATTCTTCAGGAAGAGACGCGGAGGGAGCAGCAGGTGCTGAAAGGAGTGTAGTGTCCAAGACGAAAGACGGCGCACGACCGTACACAAGGAAGAAGGGACCGTAATTGGTTGTACGTTGGATGGCCGTATTATACGCAAACGTCACAAAAGGTAGGATGGTGTTCCAGTTGGTGTGATCGGGTCGAACATACATTGACATCATGTCAGACAAAGTGCGATGAAAACGCTCCGTAAGACCATTTGTTTGCGGATGGTACGATGATGCGGTCTTATGGGTGGTGTCCGAGGCCTGGAGGACTTCACGTAGGACATGCGATAGGAACGTCTTGCCACGGTCACTCAGGAGGACACCAGGTGCGCCGTGGCGCAAAATGATACTGTGCACGAAAAACTCGGCGACTTCGGAGGCAGTACCAGAGCGAAGAGCAGCTGTCTCAGCGTACCGCGTTAGATGAACCACTGCGGTAACGATCCAGCGGTGACCAGCGGGCGTGAGTGGGAGGGGCCCATACAAGTCTATGCCCACAATTTCGAAGGGGGTCGACGGGCATGGTAGACGCAGCAGAGGACCGGCTGGAAGGGATGTCGAGCGTTTTCTGTGCTGGCATGACGCGCAGGATCCAACGTATTTGGTGACAGAGGTGGAAAGGCCCGGCCAGAAACAACGCGTTTTGATGCGGTCGTAGGTCTTATGAAAGCCCAAGTGGCCAGTCGTCGCGTCGTCGTGAAATGCTTCTAATACTTGGAGTCGAAGTGAGCGAGGTATAACTGGTACCCATCGGTTACCGGAAGGATGCTTGATTTATCGAAATAACGCTCCACCTTGAAGCTTAAAACGCGAAAGTTGTCGTCTTAAGCGACTGTTGGGGGGTCGTGCCAAGCCAGTAAGTCGGTCGATCAGCGTACGGCAGTATGGGTCAGTACGTTGGAGTGAGACGAGGTCAGTAGACGGGAGAAAGTCAACTGAGGCAACTGACTGTCCCGGGCTACTGGGCGTGCGCTGAGACGTGTGGCTAGATGGTGACGTGCATACCGAAGGTGAAGCATGGGCGTTTGGGAACAGCGGGCAGCGCGACAAAGCGTCGGCATCTTGATGTTGTTTGCCGGACCTATACGTGACAGTGAAGTCATATTCCTGTAAGCGCAGTACCCAACGGCCGAGGCGTCCAGACAAGTTTTTCAGGGACGACAACCAACAGAGAGCATGATGGTCGGTCGCAACTGTGAAATGGCGGCCGTAGAGATAGGGACGAAATTTTTGTATTGACCACACGATGGCGAGGCATTCCTGTTCTGTAATCGTGTAGTTGCGCTCAGCAGGAGAAAGAGCACGACTTGCATAAGCCACGACTTGCTCTTCGGACTTCTGATTCCGCTGCAGCAGGATAGCGCCAATTCCATGCCCACTGGCATCAGTGTGTAGAATAGTAGGGGCCGTTGCATCGAAATGACGGAGCACGGGCCCTGACGTGAGAACTCGTTTGAGGGTCTGGAAGGCGGCTTCATAGTCGTTCGACCACACAAAGGACGCGCTCTAAGTCAGAAGTTTGTGTAGAGGAGCGGCGATGGTGGCGAAGTCACGGACAAAGCGGCGAAGTAGGACGCCAGTCCTAGAAAGCTGCGTAGTTTTTTAAGTGCGGTTGGTGGCGGAAATTGCAGTACTGCAGCGATTTTATCGGGATCAGGCTGGATGCCATGCTTACTGATGACGTGGTCCAATACTTTAATGCTTCGGCTTGCAAAGCGACTCTTTTTAGTATTGAGTTGGAGACCAGCTTTTGCTAGACACGCGAGAACTTGGTCTAGACGTTGTAGGTGCTGGGAGAAACTCGACGAAAAGATGACAGTGTCGTCAAAGTAACAAAGGCAGGTCTTCCATTTTAAGCCACGGAGTACTGTATCTATCATACGTTCAAACGTAGCTGGTGCATTGCACAGTTCAAAAGGCATCACGTTAAATTCGAAAAGGCCATGAGGTGTAGCAAACGCAGTCTTTTCTTTATCTGGCTCATGCATGGGAATCTGCCAATATCCGGAGCGGAAGTCGAGGCTCGAGAAATACTCGGCACCTTGTAAGGTATCCAAAGCATCGTCAATACGAGGCATTGGATAAACATCCTTACGGGTAATTTTGTTTAGCACCCTATAATCGATGCAAAAGCGCACAGAAACATCCTTTTTTTAACAAGCACAACAGGAGAAGACGAAGGGCTTGCTGAAGGCCTTATAATGTTGCGTGTCAGCATGTCGTTCACTTGTTCTTCTAATAACCTTTCCCTCCGAAGGTGACACACGGTATGGGCGACGGCGAATGATGCGAGAGCCGTTTGTTTCAATTCGATGAGTAGTTACAGTGGTCTGACCCAGGCCTCGCGAAGAAACGTCAAAACAAGCTTCATGCTTCATTAAAATGGTGAGGAGTGCATTGGTCTGGGCCGGATTGAGATCTGCACTCAAGGTGGCCTTAATAGCACTAGTGTGGCCTTCTATGGGCGTACAATGCGCGGACGATATGGCAGGCGAAACACTGACGACACATACCAGCGCAGTGTCGGCGAGCTTGGCGACAGTAGACCCTTTCGGCAGTAGTAGTGGCTCAGGAGTCGTATTAAAGGCTGTGAGGCTGGCATAGCCACTCGAGAACCGGACCAAGCAAGAAGCGCTTGCGAGTCCTCGAGAAATGCAACGCTGAGAAGGTACAACCACTGCGTCTCCGTCGACAATGTCTGTTGACCCAACGGTAAGAATACGTTCTTCGTCTGGTGGAACGTATTCCCCAACGGGGAATACGTTCTTCGTCTGGTGCTTCCCAAACGAAGGTTTGGGAAGCAGCGCGCAAGGGCGATGAGGAACGGCGGTAAGGTGAAGGAGAGCGACGCCGGTGCGAGCGGGATGCTCGAGCCATGTCCTGGGAAGGTGAAGGAGAGCGGCCAGAGGAGTTTGTGTACGGTCCGGGAACGTACGAATCTGGCCCTGGTGTCCTGTCTCGCTCAAAGTTGGCGTAGCCTCGCCGTTCACCTGGGTACGCCCGGGAACGTAGTAATCAAACCTAGGTGCGCTGTCTCGCTCAAAGGTAGCATAGCCCGCCTTTCATCCTGCTGACGCCGACGGAAGTAGCGAGAAATGTCGCCGCGAATACCGTAGTAGAAACAAACAGGGCGCGACGACCGCCACGGAGAGTAGTACGGCTGCGCAGGAGTATTCGCTGCCAGCGAAGCTAGGGGGTCGCGGTAAGCTTCGGCAGGTGGAGACTGAACTGTCGAGGGAGGCCGGGAGGCAATTTCAGCATAACTTGGCGGACGAAATGGTCCAGCAGACTTTTCCATTTGGGCGTTTGTCATCGACACCAGTTCGTCCTTGATGATGTCACGCAGTCCAGTAGGAGCGGGGCGAACGGTCGCAAGCTTCGCAGGTCCAGAAAGGTGTCCGTGAAGTTCCTCCCTGATGAGAGTGCGTATCAGGGCTCGCAACTCAGCATCACCGTTGAGACGATGGTCGCAAGAGGCGCGTGGCAGGCGAATAGACTGGAGCGTGTCTAGATGTTGGCTATAATGTAATAGTGTTAGTATTAATTACTCTGTATAGCCGTGGGATCTTCATATCTATGTCGTCCATGACAGGCAGGAAGCAAAAAAATTGTCAAATGATCGCTTATGGCATAGGAGAGGACACCAGTGAGAATGTTATTCGATAACAGATTTGTAATACATACGTCTAGTAGACTACTTGTTTCAACAGTTACCCTTGTAGGTAAAGATATACAATTCCATAAGGCAAAGGATGCAACGGTATTATTGAATTGCGTTGCACTTAAATCGTTCGTCAAAAAGGTAATATTTATGTCACACATTATAATAAATACGCGTCGGGTACAAGTCAGATACACCAGTAAATTTTCTAGGAAGACGAAAATGTGCCATTTGTTATTGGTGGGACGTTTGTATATTGCAACGACCACTAAATCTTTAGTAGATGCAGTAACGCATTCCATATTAGAATCTATTACGCAAAATTCATCTATTACAGAATGTTGGTACCATTTATTTACATACACCGCGAGACCACCAGCCTTGCAGTGAGGGCTTAATAATCCATTATAAGTATAATTGTCAATTGTCAAAGTGAGGATGATTCTCATGGGTTGTTAGCCATGTTTCTGTAAACACCAAAAAAATCAAATTGATGATTTATGGAAGCAAAAACCAAGTTCAGATGGTCACCCTTGTGTTTGATATTTCGAACATAAAAATTAATAGCACCGAGTCGTTTCTCTACAGAGCCAAGCTTCGTTCTGAAGCCTTCAACATTCTAGCCAGCGCAAGTTGGTTCGCAGTTCATGGCGATGCGACAGTCCATCTTAGGAAACGGACCTTACCGAGTCATTTTTTTCCAGATCACCATGATGAGTGATCCTCTGAGGGTCAATCAGTTCACTTTGATGTGCGGACACCTTACCCCCAATAGTCCAGACATACTTCCATGACACGAATTTCTTGCGTGCAATGGCGGTACCTAACAACTGCTTATTAAACTCAGATACATGCTCATTAATAAAGCCAGCCCCTTTATCCGAGGAACCAAGCATACTGTTATTAAGTCTCTGTTTCCTTGCCTTGGAAAGGAACGTGTTCCTATTTTCTCGTCGAACAAAACGAACTATAATGTTCGTCTCATCCGAGTGGGAATGCGGTGACATGCATCCGTGTCTAATTCACTGACTGGTTCGCCAACAACTTCACCAATTTTTTATGACATCAACAGGCTCTGCATTCGACTTGACACCCTTTACTTTCAAATTGGTGTGCCTCGTGTATTGCTGTAGCTCTTCAATTTGTCGTGTCAACCGCTTGTTCTCGCTCCTCAAGCCTTCATTACACTTAACAAGCTCGCTGACTTCCTTTCTCAGTGCCTTAACCTCAGAGGTGATCTTCTTCGTCTCATGGCAAGTGTCGCTGCAGAATTTCGCGCTCTCTTTCACAGAACGAAGTTCTAATCTCATTTCACGCTCAAAATTGTCGAAAGCTTTTGCGCAGTCCTTAGAGATATTGGAAAAAAGAAAAGAAAAATTGAACAATAAATGTGGGAACCGTAAGAAATGTGGCAGCAGTGCGCAGCGCGCAAAAATAACAAGTTACTCCTAGCGGGTGCTTCCTTTCAAAAGCAGACACTTTTAGTAGGTGGTCGCGCGGCCTGCGCACTGCTGCCAACTGAGAGGACAAATGAGGGTGCGCCCGCTTTTAAAGACCCCGGGCGACAGCTGGCCACGCTGATTGGTTGATCAATGCTTGTCACTCCGATCAGTCGGCATGCGCTGAACGGAGGGCGTTCCTTGCGGCGGCTAGCTTCGTGACAACACAGTTGCAGCGCGAGATACACTTGGTTCCCTGGATCAGCTGCAGCCCGAGATATGGCTCCTTTCGTTGTCACTGCAAAAGCAGATACTTTTAGTAGATGATCGCGCGGCCGGCGCAGTGCTACCAACTGAAATTTCATTTACCTCTTTAGTTACCGTCGTTTGACTTACAGTTTGTAATTCAGAAAGGAACGCTGCCACGTTAGGACCAGAGTTAGTTTCCATGTCGCCCAGTACCAAAGTAGTCGCAGATACACATCCACACATTCGACAGCAGTGGCTACGCAGCACTGGTTGCTCTGTAGCTGCTCGAAAAGGTAGTTGCTGAATCTCGTGGCAAAGAGATCGTACTAGCTACCAGCCTGCACCATGAGGACATAAGTGGTCTTTGATGTGGCGCATACACCGAAATAACCGGGCGTCGACACCGGGTCCCGTTTACTTATAGCCGACGAAACACGATGGCGATAGCTCTTCCCGTGTGTTGGCGAAGACGGATCCGTGAACAAATGCGGTGTGGCTGTCACGGAACCAAGCCTGGGGGGGGGGGGGGGAGGAGGGGGTTGATGGCGAAAAGCAGGTGCACTGGTTCAGAATTGCCGTGCAGAATAGGGCATTCAGTGCGCAGATCACTACTCACGTGCGTACCTGCATCGTGAAGAGCAGTGGAGGAGTAATCGGAGGAGTGGAGAAGCCCAACCCCCAAGCCTACCTAAGCAGCCCACCCATTGCCCACCATGAAGAACTACCTCGCTTGTGAGGTGATGCGGCAAATCTCGAAAAAAGCTGCTACATGCCTCGGGCTCCGTGCCGAATATGGCCGCCTAACCATGACTGCTGCGCCACCATCTTTGGGTTCGGGAAGTCGTTTTAACCGCTGCACAGTTCGAGGGCACATGACGAAGCTGGCGACAGACCAAGGGTCACATTGTTACTTCTCTATTACCCGTTTGTGCGTGGTCACTGTCCCAAGCGTGCCGCGCTCGACGCTTCAAGCCAACGTTGGCAGTATTGATTACATTGCGTTTGCTCGTGGATTGACGCGACAGTTTGTAGAGCCGATGAGGCAGTCGATTCAAGTTTATTGCACTCTGGAGTGTTACCCCGTTTTGTTCTGACAGGAGCGCACCCAAATTTATGACGGATACGGTTTGTCTCGAAACCAGTTCATGAAGTACAAAGACTTCTTCCTGTAGCCTTGCGTAGTGAAGTATCGAAACCTGCGGTATATAAAATGGCTCTCATTACATTTTACCCGAGCCTTCCGTTGGGTATTGTTAGAAAAAAAGGGAATCAATAGAAGCAATAGCAAAGATTAACGTTGCAGTGAAAGTATCTCAGAGCGCTGGCATGATGAGGACCAGTGCCGACCACGTGGGAGGCGTCGTACCTCGATGGTGCATCAGATGGGACGGAAGAACAACCGTGGTTAAAAATTGTTGTCTGTTGGCCTGGTTTATGCACGGCGTTGTGCGGAAGTAAGCGCGGAGAAAATGATGTGTACAGGACAGGAGTCCCCTTAGTCCGCGTAACGAGGCAACAAAACCATGGATGTTTGACAGTGCTGAAAGAATGGCGTAGATAGACATAGCTTGAGGCTCACTACCTGTTCCGCTCAGACAAATATATGCGCAATGGTGGGGTATGCAAACCGCTTCTCAGCAGGAACAATAATGCATGTTTTACTAACGCCTCAGGAGAAGTATGTTTATTTAACAGTTTTTTTTTCTCTCTTTACAGTGAAGCTATACTCCCCACTGTACTGCGGATTATACAAAAGAAGTTGGGAAAGCGCTTGTGAGTATCCTTTTATTCTCAATCGCTACACTATTAAAGGAATATGTGAACTGCATTCGCGTGGAGAAAGAAGGGTTCTTTGTACCAATTCAGGGTCACAATGTAAAAAAATGTATTCTCAAACAAGCGAATTTGCATTCCGAGACTGGACTTTCGCTATATAAGGAAAACTGCAGCACATGCTGATTCTAATTTATAGCGAGCTCCGCATTCTTACGTGTGCAATCTTTCTTCAATTCCGATGCGATCAAATTCCTGTTATCTCTGGCAGGAATCGAACTCGCGACCTTGTGTACGGCAGTAGCACGCCATGGTTGCACAGGCACCCCTGACGGTGAATCTAGCATCTACATGGTGTGTCAAATTTATATTTTGTAGATACAGCTCCCCACCGAATTTTCGACAACAGGAAAGCCTGGCAAAACCAAAGATATTCTAAACCTAAGCTTAGAGTAAGGCTTCGACTGGCGCTAAGAAAAACCGACAAAAAGAGTTTCAACATATACAGCACACATTCTGGATATGAAAATGCGATCTGGGCGCTCACCTTTGTCACTTCCGCTAGCATAATGTTTCACCTTAGGGTTAGCAAAGTCACCTACCAAGTCACCATAAATAGACCCGCAATTTTTTACTTCTGAGGTGGGCACTCTAAATGTACGATCTGTATCCCAAAACTTCGTGCAGTTCATTAAAGAAATCATTGCATAAGTTTTCACATCCATCAGTGAGGTCACCTTCAAAGTTATTTCCATTAAACGAAATACACTCGTTCCACCCCTTCGTCCATTGCTAGAATTTGTCTCTTAAGCCCTGAACGAAAAATGTAGTTTAGTATTTTAGTGTCGTCACATCTCCAAAATACCACCTCCAGAAAACGAGATGGCATTACCCCCCCCCCTCCCACAAAAAAACACAAAGAAAAACACGAATTAATAAAGGACGGCGCAGCGTGCTAAATCCAGCGAATAGGCGCATTGTTTCAATCGTGGGCCAGAATCTCGGACACAATGAATAAAGTGCAAAGAGAATCATGTGGCGCAATGCGGCAGCCCCATTTGACAAATTTGGTTACATGCGATGCACACGATCGTTCAGACGCTTGAAAAGCTCCCCATGGAAAACTGCGTTGGATGTCTGACCTTAAGCTACGAATTCAAGCTGCACAGTTTTACGGCAGCCCAGAAACAAGGTAAACATGGCTTTAAACTTGCTTTGCTCGTCCACGTTCTTTCGCAAAAAAACTGCAACCCAATATCAAATCGAATATCAATTATTTTCTCATTTCCAAAGCAACGAGCAATGTGAGGGTCGCGTGGAGTCCGTTTAGTAAAAAAAAATTAAATCGGGATTGTGCATTGACACATACAATAACCCGTTTCACAATTACTCGAGGAACCATAAAACGGGGGAACTTCTGAATGATAAGTAGCTGCTTACAGTTATTTTGGGAACCAGGGGAGGTATTCTGTAAGAGTCCACCTAGTGGACATGACAATTTAGTCTGCTGTTGAAGTTGTGGTTGGCTAGGCTGAGGTTCGCTTCAGCAGTAGCCAGGCGCCAGAGTCAATCAGTACATCAGCAGCAGATGAAAAGGACATGTCCACTAGCTAGACTCTTACAGAATACCTCCCCAGGGCAACGAAAGTTTGAAACGTTGTGAACAGCATGCTGTCAGATGTACATATAGTACATGTGATAATATTGTTACGCACGAAGCATTTATTTAAATATGCAGGGCAGATAAATCGTAACGGTTGGCGTGTTACGAGCCGGTACAAAAGCAGCCAGCCAAACGTCGTCTTCCTTCTCTACCGCCATCCGCGCTCTTTCTGTCGTCTGTTACGAGAGCTCGTGACATTTCCCCGTTGGCAGACGAAGCGCGCCGGGCAAGTCAGTCAGTCGTTCGTGGATTGCAAGGCTTCAGGCGGGCAACGTGCGTGACTTCGGTTTTGGCCTAGTGTTGTCCAGTGTTCGTGAGGCGTACAATGCGATAGTTGACCTCGCTGAGGCGTTCAAGTATAACGTAGGGCCCAACATAGTGGGCCTAGAACTTCTGGCACAAGCCTCTCTTCCGTAAAGGCGTCCAGAGCCACACACGATCACCAGGATCGAAATATACGTAAAGGCAACGACCGTCATAGTGGATCTTTGACTGGTCCTGCGAGGCCAAGGTGCGTAGCCGATCAATAGAGGACCTTGTTAATAGAGGACCTTGGTAATAGAGTCATTTTCATGAGCTAAGTAGGGAAGCATGGTATCGAGTGTGTAACGAGGCGGGTGAGCATAAAGAAAGAAGAACGGTGAGTAACCGTTGGTCTCGTGTCTCGCGGCGTTGAAAGCATAGGTGGCAAAAGGTAGGACACTGTCCCAGTTCTTATGTGCGGAATCGACATACATCGACAGCATGTTGGCAAGCTTTCTGTTTGTACGTTCGACCAGACCATTAGTTTGTGGATGGTATGGCGTCGAATGCGGAAGCTAGATGAACACAGCCGAAGGTTCTCTTCGACAGCGTCTGCAGTAAATTGTCTCCTACGATCGCTTATTATAATGCGAGGAGGCCCATTTCGGAGAATAACGGAATATAACAAGAAAAGAGAAACTTCTGTTGCTGTTGCCGATGTCAGCGCTGCCGTCTCACAATAACGGATGAAGTGGTCTACGCACACAATATTTCAACGATTGCCATTTGAGGATGGCGGGAAAGGGGCCAGGAGATCTATACCAACTTGTTCAAAAGGGGCACTGGAAGGCGGATCTGGCTGCAGTCGACCATGCGGTGTGTTTGTAGGTCGTTTGTAACGGTGGAATTTAGTGCAAATGGCGACGTACTGCTTGGTATCGTGACGCATCTTGGACCAGTAAATACGTTCTTGAGCACGGTAGAGTGTTCGTGTGGAGCCAAGATGCCCTGAAGTTGGATCGTTGTGCATGGCACATAGTACTTGAACGCGGAGGCTCTTGGGGAGACCTAAATTGTAGCACGTGCCAGTGGTCGAGTAACTCTTCTTGTACAGGACGCCGTCACGTAGCGAAAACGGCTATCTTCTAAAGACTCGTGTGCGGCTGCGAGGAGTGGCTGCAAGCTCTTGCCCTTCTGCTTTTCGGATATGAGGGTACCCATATCAGGTAATTCCGGATATACAAAAGCGATGTATTGGTCCAAGTTGTCAGCGTCGCATTCAGTCGTCGTCAGTGGCATCCGAGAGAGACAGTCAGCATCAGCGTGTCGTCGACCGCTCATGTAGGAAACAACAAAATCTTACTCCTGTAGGCGGAGAGCCCAACGCGCAAGTCGACCAGAAAGGTCCCGCAGATTCACGAGCCAGCACAGTGAATGATGATCCGTTACCACGGTGAAGGGGCGCCCGTAGAGGTATGAACGAAAACGTTGCACCGCGAAGATGACCGCCAAGCAGTCTTGCTCGGTAACTGTATAATTGCGCTCGGAGCGGCTCAAGGAACGGCTAGCGTACGCTATCACGTGCTCACTTTCGCCGATGCGCTGAAGAAGCACAGCGCCGATGCCAGCACCACTCGCATCGGGTAAACCTCTGTTGACGCTGAGGGATCGAAGTGGCGAAGAATAGGCTACGACGTCAAGAGGAACTTTACCTGACCAAACGATGAGTCGCACTCTGTGGTCCACTCAAAAGGAACGCCTTTCTGGACAAGGCGCGTGAGAGGATAGGCCACGTCAGCAAATCTGGGAATGAATCGGCGAAAGTAGGAGCATAAGCCTAAAAAACCTTGCAATTGTTTGACAGGGTGAGGTTCCCTAAATGCCGCTATAGCCGCAGCCTTTTGTGGATCGGTTCGGATGCCTCTTTTATCGACCTGATGTTCCAGCACAAGAGCTTGTCGCTCCGGAAAATGACACTACTTAGAATTGAAGACCAGGCCAGCCTTCTCCAAGCAGTTGAGCATGAACTACAGACGCTTGTTATGCTCACTAACTGTTCGTCCGAAGATCACACCGTCGTCCAGGTAGCACATGCAAACTTAACCTTTCAAGCGACACAGTATAGTGTCCATGAACCGTTCGAACGTTGCGGGCGCGTAGCACAGCCCGAAAGGCATGGCGGTAAATTCAAATAATCCGTCGAGCGCTGCAAATACAGTTTTTTCCTTATCCTCAATGTGCATAGGAATCTGACAGGAACCTAACCGTGGATCTACAGATGAGAAGTACGAGGCCACAAAAAGGCAATCGATCGCGTCGTCAGTTCGCGGAAGCGGGTACACGTGTTTTTTCATAACGTTGTTTAGGCGTCGGTAATCACCCCAGAATCGTCACGTACCGTCTTTCTTTTTCAGCAATATCGCCGGTGCTGCCCAAGGGCTAGATGACTCTTGAACGACCCCTTTGGTTACAATTTATTCGACTTGATCACTGATTATCTTCCTCTCTGCGGGCGACACGCGATAGGGTTTTGTCGAATGGGTTGAGCAGATCCTCTGTTGATGTGGTGGCGAGTTGTAGACGCCAAGATCAATGTCGCGCCGCCATTGATTTTGAGAAGGGATAGTGAGATAGGCCAAATAATGTATCAAAACAAATTCATAAACAGGCTGCCTAAACGTGAGTGATTCTCATTGAATAACTAGAAATTATTAAACACAATGTGCCTGCTCCGTTTGTTCTCTCGGCAAATGGTGCCCCTTGGTACAATCGGCCAGCGGGGGAAGCGAGCTTCGAGCCACTTCTGGTTTCCTGAGACGAATCCGCTTGGGGAGGCCCACAATACGTCGCATCGGACAGACCAGCAGCGACACCAGGTCGAGACACGTTTTACGGCTACGGGGCTGATGAATGTCACCCGGCCGCCGACCACGACGCTAGGACCAAGGAATGCCTGGGAAAGTGCGTTCGACGCTTCCCCACGGTCGTAGCCAGCCGCCAAGGCCGTTCGACAGACGAACCCGCTAATGGCTGGCCATCCTAGGAACCAAGACGGGCCAGATTTGGTCAAGCGTGACACCACCTGTCTATGGGCGCACCCTCCCTTGTCTGTGACAGTGAGCCGTGTCCGCCCGAGGCTACCTTCTCAAGTATGTTCGGGGAAAAAGGCGCCGGAGTGATTATGTTTTACCCTCACCCTCAAGGTCGGCTACTTTGGATGTTCTGGTTGGAGGAAGGTGTGCCCGCAAGTTTCCCTGATCTGGGGATCTAGGGAGGCACGAGAGCACTTAAGCGGACGTTTGCGGCTCATCTGGAGTGCTCCCTGAGAGAGATGTAGCGAGCGCTCCGCCATCTGCTCTGTCGTGAAGATAGTGCTCTGCCAGAACGATGTAGTCTGCTGAGATGTAGTAGCGCGGTTATGCTACGATGTACTGCGCTCCGTACTCCGGCCAGTACGATGATTATTGTAAAGTAATAACGTGGACCGTCACGTTTGTTGACGTGCGGGGCGGTGAGGAAAGACTCGAAGGCGATATTGGGACGGGTTGCACAGACAGACATATAATTCACACTATTATTTTACACAGACACAAGTAAGATTCTTTAACACATATCTGCTAGCATATGAAGCCCTACGCGGCAGAATACAAAGTTTCAGTCACTCGCCCACTAACGCGCAAAGTCCGAGCGTCGCGGTATACGGCCCCCAGTGGTCGCTCACGTGTGGTCGTAACCTTCCTTGACACGCCGAACGTGTCGGAGGCGGCTTGGCTAGGCAGTGGCGGTGACGCGGCGACAGCCGCTTGGTTGGTGGCTCAGGATTCTGACGCCGGAACTGCGAACGCACCAGACTCCCGAGAGCACAGGACCTGCCAGATCTCAGGAACCGGCCAGGCACGGGACACGGGCAGGACCTCGGTTCGGTGGCTTGCGACCCGTCACGCGGCTGCCCAGCGATACACTCGGGTAGCCCTCTCGGGACTGCTTCCACGAAGTTTCCTCGGCCCTCTTTCGATCGGCCCTCGTGGCCGCAGCTGCCCGTTCGCTCGTGCCTTCTTCCTTTTTTTCTGCCAACAACCCTCGTGCATTCTTATTTGCCGCGTCGTGTCGCATATGTAGCTGCCATCGTCGTCGTCTTTCACCACAATTATATCCCCTTGTTCTGTAAATAACTTTGCTTCTTCCATGTAAATAAACCCCCCGTTCCGTTAACCCTACCTCTCGACCTCGTACTCGTCACGAACAAAGCAACGCTCGCCAAGCCTGCTCGGACGACAGCGTGAGCCCGCTTAGCCTCCGTGTGACACCCCGGTAGCGTAGACCAGCTACCCGTTTGGAGACGCAGAGATAGCGTAGGCTAGAGAGCGACCCCCATTTTGACGCCAGACTCTGAGACCGTGACTCCCAGTTCCTACAACTGGTGGGCAGCGGTGAGATTGACCTCACAGATCTTGGGACGTGGTTACCGACCGGTATTTTGATCAAGTTGAAGGCGACTCGGGAATGACCACCTCCTGCAACTTACTGGATACGGCGGAGAAGGACTGGTGATATGTTGTTGCTTCTGTGGGTAAGCGTTTGGTTTTGGCTGCAAGATTTACCACGCTGCAATTTCTCTAGGTTTGTAGATTTGATTCGCTGGGAATCTTTTACTTTTATTCTGATTTGCTTGTTATCGCAACAAGTATTCTGTTACAGCAGAGCCAAAGCGTAAAGTAGCGACGATGGTCCTATTGAGTTTGACGAGCGCTAGCCTGTTGTGGTTGTGTGAAGAGCTCGAGGTAGACGGAGAGGAGGACTTAACGGAAGCCGAGATTCGTAAAACCATTCTCGAAAGTGACAATGATTTGAAAATCATCGAACATCTTGGTAACAGAATTCTAAGCAAAATACAGGAGCAGAAAGAAATTAGGCAAGAACAGGACGAAAATAGGCAAGAATTGAAAATAATGTTGTAGGATAAATGCAGTCCGGAAGAAGCGGAAGCAAGCAGGAAGTATGTAGCATCGCTGGACAGATACATTGGACGTTTGGAGCAGGCTATAGAAGAAAGACAACGGTAGCTTGAAAATTCTGTAGGTAGGACGCAGCGAAAGTGGGAGGAAGTCGCTAGCTGGTTTTCGTCGAGAGCCAACAGGCTAAGGCATCGTTATCTGCTAACGATGCCTTAGTGGCAACAGAGGCCGTTGAAGGCCGTAGTGAGAGCGATGAGGTGCTGTGCCAACAGAGCACTGTAGAAACAGCTGGGCCAGCTGTGAATGA
Organism: Dermacentor silvarum; assembly: GCF_013339745.2. Taxonomy (NCBI): domain Eukaryota; kingdom Metazoa; phylum Arthropoda; class Arachnida; order Ixodida; family Ixodidae; genus Dermacentor; species Dermacentor silvarum. The sequence continues at coordinate 170,266,457 of NC_051160.1, forward strand.
ATTGGCACAGTCACCGTGTGTAGGCGTCGCAGGAAGTGTTAGCGAGGTCGTTAACGAGGAACAGAGCAGTGCTGACCCGACAGACACGAGCACCCAGATCGAGTCAGGGCTGCGTGCCGATGCGCAGTGCAAGCTGGACGATGCCGTTGTAGGCATTTCACAGGATTGCGAGCTGTGTAGCTCAACTGTAAACAGCTGCATGGTTCAGGGACCGGTAAAGCTGTCGGCCAGTCTCGGTAGCCAAAAGAAGGATGATTTAGGTACAAATCATTCGGACTGTGTGGGTGAGACAGCGATCGAGAGCGACAAGCTGTGTGCCGATGCACAGCGTAAGCTGGGCAATGCAGTAGTGGGCAGTCCGTAGGATTTCGAGTTCCCTAGCTCGAGTAAAGACTGCTGTGTTATTCCAGAGTCGGTGGAGCTGTCCGCCAGTCGGGGAAAAGAGGGAGAGGATTTATTAGTAAATCACTGACTGTGCGGGTAAGAGAGCGATCCATATCAACGAGATATGTGACGGTCGGCGCGAGGCGCGATAAGATCGCTCAAAAGTGAGTTCGAAGAAAAAGCGCCGTAGAAGGAGGCGTGTTAAGGTCCGGAATGCGGTAGAGAGTTTGACGCAGCCTAGCAAAGGGAAGGGCGTCAACATGCATGAGCGTGGCGCGAAAAAAAAAAAAAAAGATAGGTGGAATCAACGTTTTCGATTAAAGCGTTTTTGAGGCCCCTCGACCTCCTCAAGTATGGCTCAAAGTACGAGTCCATCCTAAACAATCGGAACGACAAGAAAAAGGAAAGGTCCCGCAGAAACAAACCCTTTGTTTTGTTTGTTTATTTTTGAGCGTTTCAGAGGTTTCGCAATTTTGAGTTTCTTTGTGATTTCCTCTATGTTGTCCTTGGTGTCACTGCTTGTTGGCTTCTTATGATATCATTAATAAAAATCGGGCCTCTCGGTTCCCTTTCTTCTCGTTCATTACATAACGAGGGCTCAAATCCAGCAACGCTGATGCCTTCAGGTAGCATATGTGGGTTTATTGGCCAGTTTCCATGGCCCCCAAAAAGATAACATGCTAGCGACGCCTGCGGCAGGAAGGATGTTCCACATCCGCCCCTAGGTATGTGAGTGGTGGCGCTGACTAACACTCCCAGGGTTAGTTCTAGTTGTAAAACATAAATACCCCAGAAAGTGGATGGGAAAACGGCTCCGCGGTAGCTCAATGATGAGGGCACCGCGCGCCTAATGCAAAGACGTGTGTTCGTTCCCCTTCTGCGGACATTTGTTTTTTCATCCATTCTTATTTCTGTTAATTTATCACTTTCTTTATTTGAATGAGCAAGTACAAGTGATTTCCCCTATGTTGTCCTTGGTGTCATTGTTTTGTAGTCGGGAAGAGAGTCCGCAGCCATTGAGAGAGGATGACGAAGCCCAGCCACCTGGAGAGCGCGAGACAGTGACCGACGCTCTTGGGCCAAGGCTGTTGTTACGTAGCCCCTGCTTGTTAATAAACCCCCTTACAGTTTGGTGGAAACGTGCTGGGTATCTCCTAGTCTCCCAACCTGGAACTACGTAGCCGTACCCTGCCTCCAGCGCCAGCGATGGCTGAAGAAACCACCACCCAGAGTCCTTCTCAGACTCAACCCACCGTCTGTCCCGGCGTGCTGCCTCAGCGTCACCCGCCGATATTCAGCGGGACTGACGACCAAGACGTCGAGGACTGGTTGGCAACTTACCAGAGGGTGAGCGCAGTCAATCAATGGGACGATGCGACTAGGCTGACCAATGTCATATTTTACTTGACTGGCGTCGCCAGTCTCTGGTTCCGCAATCACGAAGCGGAGATTCATAACTGGGCCTCGTTCAAGACCACCATTTCGGAAATCTTCGGCCGCCCCGCAGTATGCAAGCTGCGCGCAGAACAGCGACTTCGTGAACGCGCTCAACAACCCGGTGAGAACTTCACCAGTTATATTGAAGACGTCGTCGACTTGTGTAAGCGTATCAACCCGTCGATGCACGAGTCGGATAAGATCAAGCAAATCCTGAAAGGAATAGCCGATGACGCGTTTCAAATGTTATTGGCCAAAGACCCCCAAACCACCGCAGATGTTGTCAGCTTGTGCCAGAGTTTGGGCGAATTGCGCAAGCAACGCGCCCAAACTCGCGGGCTTGACTCTGGGTGACCAGAATGCACTGTTGATTCAGATGAAGCAGTTCGTGCGTGAGGAGGTCGCCAGACAACTCTCTATTTTATCGAGCACGCCCGAGCCAGCACAGGCACAACATCTGGCCCCAGTCATACGCCAAGTTATCCAGGAAGAGGTCACTGACGCTTTGCCTTTCGCTCGTCCGCTACCTGCGGAGCCTGCGCCCTTGTCGTATGCGCAAGTCGTCGCTGCCGGGCCGCCTCGTCAACCGACCTATTCTTCCGCGTCGGCACCCGTTCAGCCCCCACCAGTTCCGTTCAGCCAACCAGTCCCCACAAATCCATGGCGCACTGCGGACAATCGCCCTATCTGTTATTCTTGCGGCTATGCAGGACATGTGGTACGCTTCTGTCGCCGTCGCCCGCCTGTTCCAATAGATATCATGCGACCGTCTGCTTACGATCCTGGGCGCTTTGACGGCAAAGCGCGGCTACAACAATCCTCTTCGCCCGAGCGCATGCCGTCAGCTACCCGCCGATCTCCATCCCTCCGACGTCGCTCTCTGTCACCTATGCGCCGGCGACCCTGACCTTCTGACGCGGAAAACTAAACGTCGCAGTTCCCGAGGCACGAACTGAGTCGTCGTCGAAAAATTCACGTCCTCGAATTTCTCCAGCGAACCTCATTGACACCCAGCGTGTGTCCGTCTTCTTCTCTCCTGGTGTTTGCGTCCTGAAGGCTGGGTTTTCATCGTTTCTACTCATTGACGTTCTTGTGGATGGCTTTCGTACCCTTGCGCTTGTAGACACTGGTGCTGCCGTTTCAGTGATTGATGTAAAACTTTGCCGCTTGCTTCGGAAGGTTACGACGACGTCAACGGGAATATCCCTCCGTACCGACACCGCACACCATATTCAGCCGTTAGCCGCCTGCACAGCCCGCGTCATAATTCAAGATGTTGTTTATCCCATTGAGTTTCTTGTGCTACCAGCCTGTTCGCATGATGTCATCCTTGGTTGGTATTTTCTTTCTCGCCATCATGCTGTTATTGACTGTGCTCGTGCCGAGGTGGGGTTCTCTGCGTTGTCTTCCGCGTTGTTCGCACCTACAATGGAAAAGTTGTTTGTCGCTGAGGATACGAACATACCACCCAGTAGTACAGTCCTTGTCCCCGTGTCCTGTGCCGCTGTTCGTGAGTCTGCGGTTTTCTTTTCACCCTCCGAGACCGTTCAACACCGCAGGAATCTCACGTTGCCTTTTGCCGTTCTCGACATGACCAACGGCGCCACACCCTTATTTGTTACGAATCCGTTGCCGGTTCCCTCAATCTTACTCCATGGAGTGTGTATCGGCACAATTCAGGCGTTCAATGTATCCTCTGTCTTCTGCCTTGACAACGTCGACAACTTGCACCTTAGTGCCTTGACACCTTCTGCTAGTACGCCTGATCGACCGCCGATTGAACAAAGTTACGCGAAAAGATGTGTATCCCCTGCCACGCATCGATGATGCCCTCTACTGCTTGCAACGAGCCCAATTCTTTTCATCACTAGACTTACGGTCCGGTTATTGGCAGGTCCCTATAGCACCATCCGATCGCCCAAAAACTGCCTTCGTAACTCCCGATGGGCTGTACGAATTCAATGTTACGCCCTTCGGCCTATGTAATGCCCCAGCCACATTCGAAAGGATGATGGACAGTGTCTTGCGTGGGTTGAAATGGAAGACGTGCCTGTGCTACCTAGATGACGTCGTCGTTTTATCCCCTGATTTCGACAGTCACCTCCGTCGACTTCACGAGGTACTGAGCTGTTTGACGCGCGCAGGCCTTCAGCTTAACATCAAGAAGTGCCGATTCGGAGCTCGCAAACTCACCATCCTGGGCCACGTAGTCTCTCCTTCCCGATCCGCAGAAACTTCGTGCTGTTGCTGAATTCTCGAAGCCTACCACCGTGAAAGCGCTTCGCAGCTTCCTTGGTCTATGCTCATACTTTCGCCGCCTTGTGCAGAACTTCGCTTCTATAATAGCACCACTGACGAAGCTGCTCACCGGCGACAGCTGTCTGTCTTGTTGTTCGCCGGCGTGGGATGAGGCTTTAGCAACATTACGTCGTCTCTTGACTTCACCGCCCATCCTACGTCACTTCGACCCTACCGCGCCGACTGAGGTACACACGGATGCTAGTGGGATCAGCCTTGGCGCTGTCCTTGCCCAACGTAAGCCGGGCTTCTCTGAGCATGCTGTTGCCTATGCGAGTCGTGCCCTTACCAAGGCAGAGCGCAAGTACTCGGTTACCGAGAAGGAATGTTTGGCAATTGTTTGGGCGTTGCAGAAATTTCGCCCTTACTTGTATGGCAATTCGTTTGATGTCATCACCGATCATCATTCGCTCCGTTGGCTGGCTTCACTGAAGGAACCGTCGGGTCGACTTGGACGCTGGGCGCTTCGTTTACATTAATTCGGTATTCGCGTCATTTACCACTCAGGACGTAAGCACGCCGACGCCGACGCATTTTCCCACACGCCCCTGCCTTCTGACGTCGTGCCTCTTTCCCTTTCCGTAAGTTCCTGCGCTAACATCACTTTCACTGACATGCCTTCAGAACAGCGCAAGGATCGCTGGATCGCCTCGCTGATCGACGTTCTCTGTATGCCTTCGACGACACCAGCCCCACAGCTCTCTCGTGCCTTTCGTCGTCAAGTACCTCATTATGCGCTCCGGGACACCATGTTGTACCGCCGCAACTACCAGCCCGATGGTCGAAAGTGGCTTCTTGTTATACTTTGCCATTTGCGCTCCGATCTGTGCATGCACTTTCACGCAGACCCACAAAACGCGCATGCTGGCGTTTGGAAAACGTATGATATTTTACTGGCGTGGAATGCACATACGTCCGCAAGTACATTCGTTCCTGTATTGAGTGTCAACGCCGGAAAACAACTTGTCACGCACCTGGCCCATTACAACCTTTGCCGTGTCCCGCTCGCCCGTTTGATAGAATCGGCATAGACCTGTATGGACCCCTTCCTTCCACCCCTGCGGGAAATCGGTTGATTATTGTGGCCGTCGACCATCTTACTGAATATGCCGAAACCGCCGCTCTTGCAACAGCTTCTAGAGCACTGCACGGGCTCGGGCTTACCCGAAAGCCCGGGCCCGGCCCGGCCCGTGGGCCGGGCCGGGCCGGGTAGAGGAGTTTTTTCACGGGCTCGGTCCGGGCTCGGGCACGGCGTGTGCTTTTTGACCCGGGCCCGGGCCGGGCTCGGGTTTTTTTGACGCGGGCCCGGGCCGGGCTCGGGCTTTCTGCGAGTTATTCTCGGGCTTCTCAACTCTGAAAAACATGTATTTTTCGGTCTCGGGCCGGGTTCGGGCCGGGTTCGGGCCGGTTTCGAGTCGGGCTCGGGCCGGGCTCGGGCTTAAGGTAAAGGGGTGGCGGGCCGGGCCGGGCCGGGCGGGTACCGTAGATTATTTCCGGGCCCGGGCCGGGCCCGGGTCTCGCCATAAAAGTTTTTATCGGGCTCGGGCGGGCCGCCCAATGTAAAAACGGGCCCGGGCCGGGCCCGGGCCGCAAAAATCGGCCTGTGCAGTGCTCTAACAGCTTCTGCTTGCGATGTTGCCTTATTCGTCTTGCACCGCTTCGTTCTTCGCCATGGTGCGCCACGCGAGCTGCTTAGTGACCGAGGGCGTGTGTTTCTTTCTCAAGTCGTCCAAGAGCTTTTCGGTGAGTGCAATATCATTCGTCGCACCACTAGAAGTTATCATCCGCAAACTAATGGCTTGACGGAGCGCTTTGACCGAACACTCGGTGATATGCTCTCCATGTACATAGTCTCCGACCATTCTAATTGGGACTTGGTGCTTCCTTTTGTGACATATGCATACAACAGAGCCACGCAAGCCACCACTGGATTTTCGCCTTTCTTTTGACTATACGGACGTGAGCCATCTTCCACACTGGATACTATACTTCCGTACCGCCAGGATGCATCCGAATACCGCCCAGTCTCAGAACTTGCTCAATGTGCCGAAGAGTGCCGCCAACTCGCACGCTCCTTTACATCCGGGACACAAGGTCGTCGAAAAGAGCGCATTGACCCGGCTGAACCTGCCTCTACCTTCCCTGTTGGATCGTTCGTGTGGCTTTCAATTCCGTGCCCCACCCCTGGTCTCTCCCGCAAGTTTGCAGCGAAGTATCACGGTCCCTACCGGATCGTTGAATGCACATCGCCGGTGAACTACGTCGTCGAGCCTGTGACACCTCCCACCTACAGACGCTGCCGTGGTCGTGAAACAGTCCACGTGGGCCGCTTAAAGCCCTATTACGACCCTCTGGTGCTTGCCTCACCTTGCGTCGCCAGGATGGGTCCTCTTCGTCGCCGGGCCAATGTAGTGGGGAAGAGAGTCCGCAGCCACTGAGAGAGGATGACGAAGGCCAGCCGCCCGATTAGCGCGAGACAGTGACCGACGCTCTTGGGCCAAGGCCCCTGCTTGTAAATAAATTCCCTTACAGTTTGTTGGCTTCTTATGATATGATTAATAAAAATCGAGCCCCTCGTTTCCATTTCTTCTCGTTCACACACACACTCTCACACACTCACACACACACACACACACACACATATATATATATATATATATATATATATATATATATATATATACATATATATATATATATACGTAGTGACGACACCACGCTGTCTTATGTAAAAGGGAGACTCGTCTAGCAACTCCTTCAGTTCATTCTAGCACTGCCATGGGTAGACCACGGACATTAAATCCACCAGGAGCACAACGTGAATACAATGCTGGACCAAGTGTGGTGTTTGATAGAGCTTCGCTGGACATTTACGTTAGCAGAGCGGGATGGCGGCGAATTTTTTTGTTCGCACTACGTGGCCTAACCAAGAGCTTTAACAGTGGAGCTGTTAAAATCTAGATCAAGAGAAAACACAAAAGCGAGGAAAACGCCCACGAAGCAACTTGCTGAGCGTTAATGGTAGACATTTTCCCAGAACCCCCCCCCCCCCTCACAGAGCAGAAAGCAACCCCACGGGAAGGTGCGTAGTGTGTTACCAGTCTGGCAGCAAAGATGATGCGCAGAAGAAAAGGAAGGAAACGCCGTACAGGTGCGAACAGTGTGGACTTAGCCTCTGTGCCGCGCCTTGCACATGTTTTTGCAGCGCTTAGGTTATTTTTCTTTGCATTCTCTTCTTTCATAGTTTATCGAGCCCTGACAAACGCTTTATTGCAAGACACTGCGGCCATGCGATGAAGCCATCTTCGAGCTATCTTTTTTACGCAATTAGTGAAATAAGTAAACCACCTTGAATTGAAATAATGGTGTCGTTTTATTCTAAAACAAAAAGCTCTACAAATTGAGCGAAAAAACAGTTCCGGTAAATTTGGTACAATTTTCTTTTTTCACGGTAGGGAAAGCGTTACTGAACATTTTATAACTTTCAGTCATTACTGGCATTGCCGGTAGCTCTAGCTCTGCCTATTCTGAAACGAAAAGCGTAAACGAGCTTACATGTTTTATTCGACTAGCCACAACATGTCAATATGATGTTTTATTTGTTGATGGCATTCCCAATGTCTTTGCGTTTCTTTTTGATGAAATGAAACATATTCATTTCATTTTTTTAGTCAGGAGACTCGGGACATCGTCATATTTGTTACCTTGGTCGCCTTCGCTGGGATCTACCTTGTCGTATCATCAAAAATCATCCTTGACTACCTCGAGATTCCAGGTGAGGCTGCCCTGAGCACCAGAAATGTCACAGCCTTTAGTCAATTCTCAAGCACATTACGAAGTGAAGTTCTCCCGTGTAGGAGCCTATCAGGGGATCCCCTACTTAACGGCAAGTGAGAAGGTTGCAAGTCATCTTCACAGCTTGGCTGCTACAAGCCCTATCAGGTGAATACGGGCATCTAGCGAAAAATGCGCAGGGCCTTTTTGAAATCAATAAAACAGCTTATGGGCACTTTTATGGGCCTTACGTAACACATTGTTCCAGGAGGAAAGTAGAAGAAATGACGCAGGAGAATAGGGAAAACGAGAGAGACGAAAATGGGCCATTGACCTTCTTTCTTGGGCTGATTCTAGATTGTCTTGGGATGCCACAAAGCATAATGTAGGAACTAAATATATATTAACATGTAACATGGAGTTCGTGTATGCACTTAATGCAAGACGAAATTAGAGAACTTGTCTATTACACGAATAATCAACCTCTCTATATGGCTTTCATAGATTATGAAAAGGGTAACCTCATATCCACGACGTGAATGACGATGAGTGGGCGAAGCACAGGCGGATCATTCGGGTAACCGTGAATCCCCCGTACATTGCCCACTCGAACATGCAAATGAGTGACAACACATGTGTACAGTATATACAATGTTGTTTTATTGGTCGTATATGGTATTGAGGTGCGGACTTCGTTTTCCCTTCATTAAATCTGCCTTGTGATCAGTGCAGCAGCATGGCCACGCCGGCAAGCGGACCCAGAGGCGGCGAGAGCACGGGAAGCGGCGGAAAAACGCAGAAAGCGTTCTCCGGAAGCCGGCAGCCGGCTTCCGGTGCCGGCTTCCGTGGTGACGACTGCATGAAGTGTCAAATAGTGAAGTTAGAATGACGACGCTGGAATGACCGCGAAGGCACGAACGACACAAACGTATGACGACGGTGGCATGATGTTGTCACAATGACGACGATGGCGTCACAATCATATTAGTAGAATGCAATGAAGACTAATGTTCTTGATGAAATTGGCGGGACGAAGGCTGTCACGAAGTCTATGACGCACGCATCGCCAGCTAGATAGCCTGCACAACCGATCTCATCAATCATGCCATCACCATGAAGGCACGCGGCAATGATATTTGCACGTAAATTCTTCCATGAAAAATAAAAAAAGCCGCGCAGCTTCACTGATTTAACGTTGCAAAGACTGATGGAGCAGCGGAGCTGGTGGCTTCAGCTTGGCTTTTACTTTCCGGTGAGTCTCTTCGTACCGTTGGCGCGACGCCTCCTCCCTTAAACGAAACTCGGGTCGTCGGATCTTCGCTGTCACTTATCCTCGGCTTCCCTTGCTCGGAACTCTGGGTCGTCACGTCGTCGTTGGGGCCATGCTCGAGCAGCTTTCCATCGTCTTTCCCACCAGCGCGGCACGCGACAAAAACACAGCACCCCCGACGAATCATTAGAAGGGGTGGATGTCATAGACCTCCGCAGGATTCAAACGGGGGTCTTTCCAAACCAACAAAGATTAAAGAAAATTTTGCCAACGCTGTATGGGCACACTTGTCCGTGGTGTGGCGGCTCGCCATCGCTGTATCACATTTCGTGGGGCTGCCAAAATAGACCACCACATTTAAATATCTTTTTAGGTAAATTTGAATTTTCGAACACTGGGGCTGGCGCGCGCTTCTCAAAACTGATCAACGCTCGGCACGGTTCAACCTGGGGCCTTTAACCCTTTAAGACGTTATGTAAGCCAAGAAAGTGCGTCAACTGCAATAGCGTTGATGTAAGTAATGGTACCTAAAATATTTCGCACACATCTTTATACTGTTCTGATTGGAATTGTGTAGCGAGTTCGAGTAATGGGTTCCAAATGTTTTAGTGAAACGAGTGGGAACGTAGACGGTTGTGTGTACTTGCTCGGTGCGAGCATGTCGTTGTGTGTAGTGGGTGTACTCCTTTCATCGTTTTCCGGAGTGTGTTGCATCAGGCATAATTTCCAAGTGCCTGTTCAAGCCTGCTAGACATGAAATAGTTGATGTTCTCATATGCAATGATCCCATAGTGAGTTTTCGCATGGAGTCCACGTTCTGTAAACTTAATAACGCTCTCTAAAGAATTCAAAATTGTTAATCTAATCTGCAGCTGTGCGCTTTTTATGGTTCTGAATATGCAAGAAATGTGGTGAAAGTAAGTTTTCAGTCAACAGAATTCATTGGCGTCTGAAAGGGTTAACAGTGCCGCTGGTAAAATATGTCTATTTTAGCCGTTGTCATTCATTTCGTTGTCATTCATTCCGTCGTGATTGCATGTCCACCGTCTTCATCATCGCCTTCGTCATGTAGTCGTCAGGCCACCACCGCGTTTTTTTCGAATAACCTTCAAGTTGCACCGATGATGAGGATAAATCAAGATCATAGAGTAAGACCTTAAACGTGTCTTAAATTAGAAATAGCCTGATAATGGTTATGGTAGCGATCAATAAAAAACGCCTACATATCTGCCCTCTATTACGCATCTGACAGACCATGAATTGTCATCAAATACACTGACAGCCATTATTATACGCGACATATTACGCCACTATTTCAAAATTATTTCTTCCTCAGCCAGTTCACACAGATCGACGAGAACATTGCTGGCTTGCATATAAATGTTTGTAGTGCGCACTGCGGACAACAGCTGCAAAATTAGTGCCACGAAATCACGTTCAAACAGACGTTTCATTTGGTAATGCGCATAAAATATCACAATTTCAGAGGTAAAATTGAGACGCAAACAGCGCAAGAATGGGACACCGAAGAGGCGCACACGGCACAGGCGCTGTGTCTTGTGCCCCTTTTTAGCGCCTTTGTCGTGTGTCCCTTTTCTGTGTCCCGTTTTTGCGCTGTTTGTTGAAGTATGTGTTCGCGCCAGCAAGCCCAGCTAGCCGCTATTTTGAAATCTGAAGAATGTACGCTCAGGTAAGTACTGCTATTGACGCAGTAATCTACTTCAAAACGAAGTCTTTGTAAATATGAATATGACAATTCTATACACGACAACATACGCATTTCTTTAAAAAAGATGCCAAGTATTAGGTATTATTGCAGTGGGCAATATTATGACAGTAGCACAGTAACTCCTTTTCTTTAAACATTCCTTTCGTAGGTGCCAAGGACACCTCAAACACAACCTCACCTGGTAAGTTGGTCTTCTAAATTGTGTGCATTTCACGACGCCCGCACGTATTGAACAATAATCGTGTTTGCCGTTAATGCCCATGGCCCTTTGTGAGGGTATGCTTATGAGGGTATGGGGATATATTTCGGTACAATACACACCCAAAATTTTATCACCGCAACTATGCCTGTAAGTGTGCTCAAAATTTTTAGCGACAGAAAACAACATAAGGAAAAGCACAAAATAAATAATAATAAATAAATAATAAATAAATAATAAATAAATAAATAAATAAATAATAATAAATAAATAAATAATAATCCAATCCACTCTGTGAAGGTGGATAACCAGTGAAGCTGTTTAGCACACGACACACATGTGACACATAATGGGGAGGCCGGACTCCCGAGGAGCAACGCGAAGAGCGACAGCAGGAACACAGACGAGAATGCCATCGTCACCGGGAGTGCGCACTATACGTGACCTGCCCATAACGACGAGAGAAATGGAGAGCGCCATCGTGTCATCTTGCTGCCACCCCGGGAGAATGGCAGGAAACTAGGCACGCAAGCCGTTGGAACGCCGACAAAGAAATGGTGGCGCGAACCTAGACATGGCCGACGCGGGTCGGCCTTTTGGGCTAAGATCCGATCATAGCATCTGTTGTTACCCTTGTTCCTGGGACCCCTTTGGGCCCCAGGTTTGACAAGGGTTTTTCAAGGACGCGTCACAGGTCCCGGAGCCCACCACCTGGAGTCCACAGGAGTATGTGCCATTGCGCTTGGACCCTTTCTGCACTATGACCAGGATCGACCCACATTTTTGCACGCGCACACTAAAAATGCACGGAAGCCAAGCCATAAACAGCTTCGCTGTAAAGGATAGTTGTCGAGTTACAATGTAGAAAACATATTAGACACACTTGCACTCCCTGGAAAATACAGAAAAAGTTCATGACCAATTCCACTTTCTGAACGTGGATGACCAGCGAACGACACAGATGTGACACAGAATTTTCAACAAAGTTACGAACATATTTATTGTCCTCATCAGAGGTCATCCTGAAAATAGGTACGCACACACATTCACCTATCACCTCTGTTATTAAATCTGTTCATCACGTAAGACAATGCATGGCTCATACCGCCGTAAACGCGGCCTTCCCATTACGACGACAGAAGAGAAGTGAAATTCTACGCTTGGATGATGAGCGGCAACAGAGCCAACTTTGGAAGAACACGACGACGCTCGATCCATTGTTTATGACAATATTGTTTCCGCGCGGCCGCCACAAAGCCCCTTCTTCTAGCCACGGTCGCTGGATGATCTGTGTCCTAGCCATAGACACCTTCGTGTAAAAATGAAATAATGATAAGAATATACTATGCATAATAAACAATAAAGATCTACGTCCCTTAGAATACCACCAGTCACAACACAGGGGCGAAAGCAATACAGTGTATTTTGCCTTTACGTTAGTGGTTACTTGGTCAGTGATATAAATTGGTAACTGCTTCTAAAAGCTTTTCTCTATTGATTATATTGACAAATTCACTTATTTATGTTTCTCGGGTGAGTGATTTTCACCGGTTAACAAATGCTCAGCGCAGGATGCAGCTGCATGAATGGGAAGTTTCTCGAATGTTATGGTTCTATCCGCTGTCTACTGTCGCTGAACTTTGTGTAATATTATTGTATGCGCGACGAAAATTGTGTAGTAAATTCTGGAAGACACGCGGGCACCGTAAAGTTAGCTGTGAAAAATAAAGTGCAATTCAGTGTTTTTTGATTGATCTAATTATCTTTATTTATGGTGCGGAACCTTTTACAAAAAGTCCGAAAATCAGCAAGTTAAAAAAATAAGATAACTGCACAGTATTGCCAAATCCGTAACTCAAAACCAACTAAGTGATACAGTTCTGTAAACTGCTTCTGCTAAAGCAATAAAACCTACAAATTTGATATAAGAATTTATGCCTTACTTGAAATTGTTAAACGTTTAGAAGAGTCTTGCAAACATTGCACTCACAAGTCCATAGTAAATTTGAGGGTGATGTATAGGTACTTCAAGGAAGACTTTACAGATTGGTGATACCGCTTTTGCATGCTGATTAACAGCGTTGACAACTTGATACTTGAGTTTCATCTGATCTTGAAATTTTCAGTAATTTATGCCAGAAACTACGGCCTAAAATAAAAATCCACTTGCTACAGTCCGCAGATTTTATCTTGCTTGTTGAACCAGAACAAAGCTTCTCAATATCAGTGCAATGATTGCTGCAAAAAACAAAACAAAAAACCGATGATGACGCGACACCAACAGCATAAATCCGCTTGAAGTGCCCATATAATTGCTATCGCAATAAAAGATTTCTCCGTTACCATGCATTTCGTAGGAGCGAGCACGAGCTAAAGCTTCCTCCTAAATTTGCTCGCTGGCTGTCCAAGCTGTAGTGCGAGAGAGGAAAAGAGAAAGGGAAAAGTACGGAGAATAACCAGGTTGCACCTACAAAGCTATCTCACTTAGGGGAAGGAACAACCGGTAAGGAAAAGAAAAAAATATGCACATCCAACGAATATTTTCGGATTGACGCAGAGCTTACCTTTTGTTGTAAATCCTTTTGATAACAGCGACGCGTGCGGTTAGGTTTACTTGCATAATATGCATGAGCAACGTAACGTGTTTGAACGTCAACGTCAATACAGCTTTAGTATATTAAAAATACAATCCCGATTTGTTTTCCAGCAGCATGTTCATCCAGAAGCAAGGTAGTAATAAAAATGCGGCCCATTAGTGCCACACAGTGCTTCTTTTATGATATCTCATTGAAAATGAAGCGCAACAATCTTGTCCAAATATACATTTAGTTGTGAGCAACATACGCGTGCGATGGAATTGCCAATCATTAGAAATTAAATAGCAGCACGCCAGAGTGACAACCTATATTAGCGACACTTGAACAAAGAAATATAGATGTTGACGAAAAAGATTATTGAATTACCACAGCAAAGCCAGGCATAATAAAGAAATTATAGAAGCAGCCGATGAAACATTTACTGTGGCTTTATGGTAGAAGTTTATTGTCACATGTGCGCTGCGTAGCATAATGACTTGAAATGGCATGCAAGTACACTAAAGTGTCTTGATGAGTGCACCGTTATGCGCACTTATCATAGCATCGCATTGGCAATCTTTATAGCACTCAATTGGTACACGTAATTACATTCATTAAAAGTGTCTTTTTCTGATGAAAGGTTTAGTTCGAAAGTATGAAAAAAATACAATCTTTTATTCAAAAGTTGTGGCCATTGTGCCTTGCCTAAACGCCAACAAAAGCGAGCAAAGAAAAATTGCTCTTTTTTCAATAATTTGCCCGGACAATTCCTGCGAATGATCACTGAGTGTAAAATGATCATTAAAGTGATTGAGTGGTCATTTCAGTTCCCTAGGAGTATTTCGTAGGAGTATTTCGTAGGAGTAATCTAATTTAAGAAATGTGTCAAGTTAGACTGTATCATTACACTTTCAGGCATTGTGCTTTCTCAGACATCTCATCTTGTACTCGCAATGTATACGCGGATTGTAAAGAAGTATTTAACTTATCGCAATGGTCATGTGCACAAGTCTTGCGTCAATATCATGTCTGGGATCCTAACACTACAGCACCGGATTCATCCACCTCTCTGTTGCGAAGTTCTTGATCGAACCATAAATGCAGGCATTAAAGGGGCCTGATGGCCTCTTGGTGTAGAACGCAGTTTGCTTTCGCATGCTTTTACGTTGCAGTCAGGTGCAGTGAATTCAATTTCCCTCCTATTCTACGCAGACGAAAACAGAGTGCGATACACCTTTCCGCCCGGATGTCTCACAGCAGCTGGCATCGCGTGCCTCCCTGAAGGTAACTGGGTCAAGATTTTGAGTATGAACTTCAGCCAAAAGGCAAGAATTTTCTTACCGTGGTCATTGCTTCCATTCGTCGCTCGGTGGACAAATGGCGAAATGCGACCATTTAGATGAGAACGGCAAAAACTAAGAGTAGTGGATTGTGCCACTTGGTAATACCGTCAAGAATGGTAGCACGATGAAAAGGGACACCGCTATCCGAGAAAGGCGAAGACATGTGCTAACTTCCCACTGATGTTTATTGTTGAGAAAACTCGAAAAATAAAACTAAATAACAGACAGTGACACTAGGCGAACTGTTTATCGAAGGTATGATATCGAAAGGTGAAAAAAATTACGCCGATCCCAAGCAGATCAATGTGAGGTGGGTCATGAAATGCCATAAATTTGTCCATTTCATTACTGCGTCTTTGGCGCAAAGGAAACTCGCGCGTGCGCGTATGTGTATTATCGTACGCGCAGTACTCCACATGTTACACACACGGAAATAATCTAAAGAGCTTGTTGGCCTCGACCCTAATAGGAATTGTTGCATGTGGCTTTGGTCTAATGTTCGATAAAGAAAAAAAACACGGCCTAAAGTTTATAGCAACTTGCTGCGGTGCTGGGGTTCGATCTCCTCATCAGGTACGCAATATTTTTTGTAGGCATGGTAAATTCGGCAAGACAGCAGAAGCAGCACCTGGCAGCCACGGTGAGGAAGGATTCGGAGGTTGCGCGAGGCAAGCTTCACTTTAAAGGACATCTTGTTCGATACAGACACTGACAGCTTGCTCGCGCATGAGCCTTGCACATGCAGTGTCTGCACAGCTTCAAAGATATTGTTATAGTCTGCTCGAACACAGCTGAACACCTGCACGAGGGGCAATTATCTGCTAGGAAGCCATCTTTTTTGGAGAGTGAACTAGTCAAAAGACGAAGAACAAAGGATAGACGTGGCACACACAACGGCATGTTTAACAACTGTGAACTTCACAGTTGTTTGTCCAGTCGCTGTGTCTGCCACGTCTGCCCTCTGCTCTTCGTCTTTTGACTGGTTCAATTCTCAAGAATATGAACCAACTTACGAAGATCTCAACTCTTCTGCTATCTTTTTTATTGCGAATGTTCGTCGAGTATTCCTCGATGCGATTGCTAGAGGGGGATATGGGCCAAATTTCATTCGTTTTAGAAATTCTTTTTGCAACTTATTGCAAGATTACGCGTGAAATCCATATTTTAATGTGGCAGAAAATCATGACGTTTCTCTAAACAGAAGTCCGCGAAAAATGGTTCTAATCGGGGCATGGTTGCCATAGGGGCTTCATCTCTATGCTGATGAGGCTCACAACCTCTGGTTTTGCCGAATGGTGAGGTTTCCTTGTGTGACAACAAGCGAGCTGGCACCAGATTCGAGAACCTCGCAAATGAATAAACGAGAGAAAAAATGGGAGGGCGCTTAAGCTTCGCTTTTAAGAGTGGAACGCGATAGCATTCAAAGATCCCTGACTGCTTCTCACGCTTCCCGACAACTGCAGCTTAAGCAACCGTAATGGTTACCGGGAAACACAGGGGGCGAATGCTATGCACGAAGGAGAGCTTTCTGGTCGAAACGCGGCCTATTGCGTCGGACGATAACGGAGATATTGCACAGCCGCGTCCCAAAGATTGCATAATTTTCAGGTTTCCGTTTTTGTTTCCTACTTTAATATTTCAGTTTGAGAAGATTTAACATAAAAGGCATGCACTGTGGGTGTTTTGTTTCATGACATTTGTTTGTGGATTGTCATTCTCAAAATTCCGAAGAATAGCTTTGCCAAGAATGCAATACAAGGTATGAGCAAAATTAATGATAGAATGGTGTAGCAATATAATCCGCATATACCGCATGTCAGTTAAGAAGGCGTGGCATATGCATGTATCTAAATATATTTGGAGGTCCTGCGTGGTTGGGGATGATTTTCTCCGCCACCCGCCGACATCGCACGCCGACGCCGGTTGCCGACCTTGGATTTTCTGCGACACGGGGCCCTTAACGCTATCGCGTTAATAAGGGGTCACCGATGGGCTCGATTTTGTTTATCATGGCAGCCTTGATGTCATTAGGTAGCATGCGAGGGTTTATTCGCCACGCGCCTGCTCTCCCAAGATCACGTGTTACGTGACGCCATCGGGCTAAAAGAGATGTTCCACATCTGCCTACCATGGTTCTGAGTGGCACTGGCTAACACACCTATGGCTAGATCTAGTAAACATAAATACCCAAGTTAGTGGACGAATTTATGGCCGTCGCCGTAGCACAATTGGTAGTGCAACGTACACGTAATGCAGAGGTTGCGGGTGCGGCTCCCGCAGGCGACAAGTTATCTTTTCGTCCACTTTCATTTCCCTTTTCTTCATTATTTTCGACATTCCAATTTCAACCATACTTAATTTCCCCGATGTTTCCTTGGCTTAATTGTCTGTCGGCTTTATGTGGTGAGCCAGTTAGAATACGATATTAAGGAGGAGTATCCACATCATCTCATGACTTCCTTTTAATAGCCCTTCTAAACAATCTTACTATTCGTTTCAGGGCACATGTTCAGAGCAGAATTCAAGCCGTTCAGTGGAGAAGTGATGATTTTTCAGCGGATGAAGTCAAGATTTGGACGGAAACACCTCTGGTCGGGAATATGCATGACAGAAATTAAAACAGGCACCGACCACGAAAGTTCTAAAAAAATGTAAAAAGACGTTTTGGCTCCCGCACGGGAGCATTTGTTTCGATTTGTTTCGACTTTTGTTTCGAAAGGCTCCCGTGCGGGAGCCGAAACGTCTTATTATATACTTTTTAAAACCTTCGTGGTTGGTGTCCATATTAATTGTTGTCATTGTTTAGCGGAAATCATAAACCTAGCACCACTTTCGAGGTGATGACCATCAATAATTAATGGCATCTCTCATTATGACCCTACTTATGTCTAAAGCAGGACGAAGATCTCTCCCAGCGCTCTCATTAAGAGTGGTCGAAACATGGCCACTCTTTTGCTATATGACCCCATCTTGTTCCTTTCGAGACTGAAATATCTGCCCTTCAAAACTACAACGAAATTCATGGACATTCCAGGTTATAGCTTCTAGAATTCGTACATAGAATGGTTCAGGATTAGTTTAACGCCAATGACTTAAGCACATTTTGGAGACGGATGTCTCGGAAACGGTGCTAGTGTTCAAATTTTTGCTTTGGAGCAATGACTTCATTGCTTCTTGGCCTCAATTTAGGAATTTGAAGATATGCCTGAAAGAGAATAATTGGGAAGTTTATCAGTGAATCGCTTTAATTAGCAACCTGTACATTGCGACATTGTGCCTGGATATTCAAGGAAAGTCCACTTTTTCAGGTAAACTACCTCAATAGGCCGAATTGCGCTATATGCTCCATAGCATTTCTTATTTTGAGGTCTACAAAGAAAAAGTTGGCAGCTTGCACTTGCGATGCAAGGCTGGAGTAAAGAGTGGAGCTGGTGATCGACCTAGCTTCTTCCAGGTTTTACAAGGCTTGGCTAAGTTTTGCTAGGAAATGCTAAGTGCTGGTAAGCGCGGTATTCCGAATCGGCTCGCCGCTGACGTGCAGATTCTCGCTTGGCCGTGCGACGCACTTCAAGATGAGCGGCTTCTTCTTCGGGTGTCCGGGGAATCTTTTGGTCGTCCCATTTTAAGGCTACATGTACTCGCCACAGAGTCAACGAGAGTTCTGCCGCTGTTGCGGTAGCTCCAAGCATTAGCTCGCCGGTGACGTCACGGCCCAGCTGCGCCTCCGCACTTTCCAGGGCGTGACTGGTCGAAATCTGCCGAGCCGCTGCCAGAGGCGCCTGCTGCAGTCACGGACACCGCGGGCGTTCGGCGCGAACGCGGGGAAACGGGCAAAGGCGGACGGCATCGGGAGCACTTCTGCGCGTTGCCTCGTTGGTGCTGCTACAATTTGCTCCTCTCGTTCTCATTTTCTCTTTCTCTCTCCCAAGCATAGCGCGCGCCGCGCCCATGCTCTCCTTCCCTCTTCTTAACGTCCCATGTCCAGGCAACATGTGCACGGCACGGAGCGGAGGCGAAGGACACGCCGCTCTGCGAGGTAGTTGCTAGGCAACGTGCGGTGACGTCACAAGCCCGGCGCCCGCACTTTTACGAACGAGCGCACACCGAGCCGCGTACGGAACCTGGCGGAGTGGAGCGCGGCTCTGTCCGGTTATACCCAGCTCATCTTGGTTACGAGGCAACGCGAGGTGAAGTCATAGCTCGGTGCAGTTTTTCGCGGACGACTAACGGAATTGCGGATAGCTTAAACAGCTCTGCTGCTAAAAGGCAGAGAACACGCGGTATTGCCGCTGCATAAACGCGAAGCCGGCTTTTCTGCTACTGAAATATAATTTAGAAAGCGATGTTTGCTTTCCCACAACGCGAGCTAAATTCGCTCAAAGCATCTAGGAGCCGACAATAAGACAGGCAAGGCAGGCTCCTTGCGTCAGAGCGTCTGTGCGACGCGCGGTCACGCTGGGGGCATACACGCTCAGCAGAGTTGCAGCAGCATTCTTCCCCGTTTGGATGGAGGAACTCTTACCCCCGTGTTCTTCAGCACGCCTTCACTCAACGCTTCTCCTAGACTCAGCCAAGTCGAGGCGACGAGCGTTCCTTCACTCAAGACGCCGCTGCATTTCATAAACACAACTTCAGATTTCTTCCGCCAAGGAACGCTTTGAAAATGCGCCCTTGACTCGAGTGAAGTGCACTGACTGAGAAAAGCGTCTGATATCGAGGCTATTCTTAAATGCACTTAGCAGAAGCCTAATTATTTAAGGCAGATATGTGTTTCCGTAAATTTGTCTTCGTTATCAAACGATAACACAGCGCAATGCACAAATTTAGCTCGGCAACGCTGCCACAGTTAGCCTTCGACTGATAGATCAAGCGGGAGCTGTGTTTGAGGTCCGGCAACGATCGCACCCCAGCAGCTGAGCATGGTACATACATGGCTGAGAAACAACAAGAAAATTTGCGCCCGCATTTGTCTGCTGGTCATTGTTTCCTTGTGCTTAATTTGTGGCTCACGTTGCAGTTGTTAATCGTGGTTGTTATGGATGATATTGTCTATGTGTGTATTGTGACCGAGTCGGATTGACTTCGATGGAGGCAACGCATGGAACGGCCGATGGGTAGCTTTAATTTCAAGATCGAGTGGTGCTGAAAGCTTTCTGGAAGCAACAAAGGACAGAAAAGAAGGGTGAGTGAGCAGTTTGCGCATGGAAGCACATTACCGTGTTTCGGTTTTCGTGAAATTGCCGCCGCGCTATCAATAAAACCTGTCCGATGTATCCAAGCATGATTGGCTCCACTTGCTTATGCTGCGGGCATTAGCACCCGAAGCATACTATTCGAGGCAGCATAAGATTGCGCGAGACGTTCTTTTTTTTTATTCGAGCTTGTGGGAGATTCGGCGCGACTATCTGTTATTGGTTCAGCTTTTAAACATAAATGCACGAGGTACCGCTCCGCGCCTGTGTCCGATGATCATTCGATTATCGCGTAAGAAATCTTTCAGTAGACAAGAAGCAGTTGTATACATTTGGCAGAATGTATATGGTTGAGTGCGTAGCTCCGGCACTTTTAAGGAAACAAACGTTTTTGAGTCCTGTACTTTGTTTTAGAAGCTGTGGTGGTAAGTCGGTTTGTTCAAATTGTAGCACATATCGTCAATGAACCACCACTGGTGCCTGCATTTCCAGTGCTGCTTCACATCACATATACGCTATGCAATCTTTTATTCTTACGCAAATTCACTTGTCAATAGCTCATTACCAGCATTTGTGTTTTTTTGCCTTACCTTTTTCAATGTGCTATGTCGCAGCCATTTCCTGCACGTTCCATTAACTGTGCTTTTAAGTTCACGCAACGACCACATTTTTTTAGTTGTGCTATGTCTTTTCATTTCAGTTGCTTAGCTGCATAGAACTTAGCGTGCGAACGCCCTATGTACATATCATTTTTGTCATTCTGCTGCAGGATGTGGGCCTTGGAAAGACCAGCTGGCGAAAAAAAATCAACGTCTGTGTTGTACGATAAGGCATGTGGCAGACATGAAAGCATCGATAGATACGGTGCCTGCCTGTTGGAATTGCACCATCTCACTTCCCTGAAAGAACCTAGGTGCTACGGAAGTACTTGACTGATCTGCCCAGTAGTTAGTCTGTGCTTATTTTTTATAATTATCTTTATTAATATTCATGTTATGTCTGGCCACATTGACAAAATGGTGAAATGCACGACGTGTTATTTAGAACCGCAAACATAAAATAGCTATGCCACAATGAAATCAAACTCATATTTCATTCCTCTTTAACAGTCATATATTATTGTTTTGAAGAGCATAGTCATGATTATGATGTGCGAAGTGGTGAGTTGCCCATGTATTACGATTGAGACGTGAGCTCTTTTACTGTCCACAATTTGTAATGCAGCACTTTAGTATTTAGTGGCATGCTGATGCTACTTTTGCATGAGCAAGTGTACATCAAGAAATATACCATAATTTTAATGGTTGTTCTCAGCTTTTCGGAACTCATGGTAGTAATGCGCTCTATACTGTATTTTTCAGCATTGCCATTGTGACAGTCTGCATCACCATTTGGCCTGTTGTGGGATCCCACAAGACACGCTTTGTTCCTCGCTCAATTACTCAACTTCTCCAAGCCCCATGGAAGCCAAATGTCATCCGCATCGAATGGAACAAATTCATTGTTCCGGCCTTCATAATTCGTCTTAAGCTGAAGCTAGAACTAGAGCAAGAACAGCGTATATTCTAGAAGGATTTACCACTGCATACCTTTGGGTGCCTACACCCGACAGTCTACTGTCTAGAACACGGATGATGTTTTATTCTAGAATAGCTGTACTTTTGATTGTGTTTGTAAGATCTGAGTCCACGCTGTTTTTTCAATCCTATCAAAACACGAAAAAAACAAGGATAATGTTAATCTATAGTTTCAGAGATTGTCACTTGAATTGACCAAAAATAGTTCAAGGGTACAGAGTGTTTTATTAAATATGGCTTAAGAAAAGAAACCTGGATGAAAATAGACTTCAGCTGCAAGGTGCCTATAAAGGCAGATGTATTCAAAATGCCTTTAGTGGTGACGTTTGAGCTGGTAGGATGTCAGAAAGAAGATAGAGGTTTTAGCCAGAATAGTGCGACGTCTGCAGTGCAGCAGGACACATAAATTGGAGCTCTTCTCCACTTGCACACCAATGGAAGCGCAGCACACTTCGAAAGGCAGTTGCTCTGCGTGGTAATGTTGGCAGCCTGGTTCCTGCATAAAAGAAGGGGTTGGTCATAAACATACAGTGCATTAAGGTATGGCATAACAGTGTATGGTCATTGCGCAATTCATTGGCAGACTGTAGGGTCAACTCTATTCTCCGTTCTATCCTATAGAACATCAGCTATGATTTAAACTTTAATGACAAAGTGACGTTTTCAAAACCGTATTTATGTCGGACATTAATCAACTACTGCTGGAAACTGTTGTGCTGAAGCATTTCTGGGAAACTAATTTCAAGGTCAAGTACGTTCCCGCACGTTGTCTGCGGCCTAACAATCTTTATCTCGTACACAGGCGTTGTACAAGATTTGGCAAGAGAATACGAGACTACTATGTTCCAGTATATATTAATAAATTTTCTCAACCTGTCTTGCACGCTCAAACCAAATACAAGTAAAAAAAATGCACTCACACAAATTCACAACCATTCGCCTCAGGGAACTACTCGTTTGTTTTTCCCTCTCCATAGGCTACTTTAAAAGTGAAAAGTATGTAAATTGCAATAACTGTTTGGTCCGCTGCCTGCCAGGCACTGCCGCTCAAACCCTATGCGGCTTTGGCAGGCCTGATATGTAGGCTGCTTTCTTTGTAACTTCGTGGAATAAAGTATTATAAAGTATGACTTACGTAAAACAATGGCTCTCCGTGCCGTGCACAGGTTGCCTTGAGATGGGTCGTTAAGGAGAGGGAAGGAGGACCATGCCCAAGGCGCGCACTATACTCGAGAGAAAGAAAGATAACATGAGAGAGAGAGAGAGAGAAATTGTAGCAGCACCAACGAGGCAACGCGCAGAGCTGCTGCCGACAACGTCCGCGTCCCCCCGTTCGCCGAACGCCCGCGGTGTCCATGACTGCAGCAGGCGCCTCTGGCGGCGGCTTGGCAGGTTTCGACCAGCCACGCCCCGGCAAGAGTGAAGGATGGAAGGAAGGAAGGAAATCAACTTTATTAAAAGTCCTGCAGGCCACGAGAGCTTTGGGACTCTCATGGAGCGGGCGTCTCCCACGACGGAACCGGGAGGTTGAGCCTCCTGGCGGCGTCGTGCACCTGCTGGACGGCCCAGAGTTGGGGAGCGAGTTCATCGCTCGGTATTGCTTCTTCAAACTTGCGCTTGTCCGGTTCGGAGTTTATGTGAGCTTGCGAGCACGGCCAGAGTAAATGACAGACGTTAAGGGATGTATTAGAATTGGTGTAATAAGACTTGTCGTAGAGCTCAGGCATGTAGTGGTGTAGTCTGTTTTGCGTGGGGTTTGTGTCTGTTTGTAGCATTCTGAGAGCAACCGCTTGAGCGCGAGTGAGCATGCGGTGTTGCGCGCTAAACTCTCTACGTTGTAGGTAGTAGTGTTTAATGATTTCATTGTATGTAGTGGGGGCGTCCTTGTTCTCCGAGTGGTCGGGTGAAGCCGCGCAGTCTGTAAGCGCGCGCGCAGCCTCGTGTGCCGCCTCGTTAAGGTTGGGGACGTCGCCGATCTTTCGTCCTAAGTGTGCCGGGAACCAGTATATGACGTGATGCGTAATCTCTTTCTTTGTGACAATCCTTAGAGCCTGTGCGCAGACCGTGCCCTTTTGAAAAGCTCTAATAGCGGCTATGGAGTCGCTGTAGATGTGAGAAATATTGTCATTGGTCAGCGCAACGGCGATCGCAACATGTTCAGCCTGTTCAGGCTTCCTTGCGATTATCGGGGCTGCATGTATTGTGAATCCGCAGCCATCCCCCATCGCCACTGCGAAAGCTTTGTTTCCCGCGTATGCCGCCGCGTCCACAAAAGCTGAGCGTTCGCGGTTTTACAAGGCTTGGTTAAGGAGGAATTGTCCTCTCGCTTGTCGTCTGCCCCTGTTGTTTTCGGGGTGTACGTTTCTGGGTATAGGTCGGACCATCATCTTAGCGCGGATGTCCCGTGGGAGGTCCTCAAAGTCTGTTTCTTTGTTTCCTTGAGTAAAGCCTAGCTTCGCTAGGATCGTGCGCCCCGGAGGCGTCGTCGAAAGCCTAGCAAGCTGGGCGCGCTGCAGGGCCTCGGCAATTTCTTCCAGGTGTAGTGAAGAAGAGGGACGATGCAGTGGGGCATCCTTACCAGCGCTGTCTAGTGGGTCAGTCTCTTCAGCGCATCGCTCGGACTACGCCGCTCGCGCTCGCGGTTCCTTGAACTGGTCCAACGGTTGGCCCTAACGGCTGTGTGCAATAAACGCCTTTACAAGTGGTGGAGAGTGCTACGCTCGAACGCATCCTGGAGCTTCGATCCCGTACCCTCGCTTCAACCATGTCTCAGGACGCATCTCAGCCGAAGTCCCAGCAAACGCCTCCTACACCCTCCGTCGTTTTCTATGGCCTACCTCGCCACAAGGATCCTCCTGTTTTCAGTGGCACTGACGACACCGACGTGGAGGACTGGCTGTCCACGTACGAGCGAGTAAGCGTCATCAATAAATGGGACGATGCCGCGAAACTAAGCAACGTGCTCTTTTACTTCGCCGGCATGGCAAGCCTCTGGTACAACAACCACGAGACGGAAGTTCCGACATGGTCCGCGTTCAGGACCTCCTTATACCCGTGTTTGGTCGTCCTGCTGCGCGCAAGGTGCGAGCAGAAGCCCGCTTGCGAGAACGAGCCCAAAAGCGGGATAGTCCTTCACTAGCTACATCGAGGATATGCTGGACTTGTGTAAGCGCGTGGACGTGACGATGTCGGAATCGGACAGAATCAGAAACGTTATGAAAGGAATCGAGGACGCCGCTTTCAACATGCTGCTCGCTAAGAATCCGCAATCCGTCACGGAGATCGCTACGTTATGCCAAAGTTACGAGGAGCTACGCAGGCAGCGCTCGTTGACTCGTCGGTCTTCATCACGCGACGAAAACATTGCTGGTATAGCTACCACCTTCGACCAGACCGCACTGCTTGCGGAAATGAAGGCATTCATTCGGGAGGAAGTTGCCCGCCAACTCTCCTTGGTACCATTTGCTCAGCCACCGCATGTAGCACAGTCCGCTTCGACTGTCGTGCCTCCGCTCCGCCGCGCCATCGAGCAAGAAATCGCCGAGGTCTTGCCCGACCAACGCCACCATGTTCCTGCACCTGTGCCACCGCGCTATACCGAGGTCGTGGCACCACCCCAACTGGCCCCGGCACCAGCACCACTCAGCTACGCTGAAGGCGTTGCGAGGCCCCACCCACTCTCTGCTCACGTGCCCCTCACTCATGCCGACGTCGTGGCTCGGCCACCGGTGCAGCACGTTATGCAGCCCTATCACCAGCCGCTCCATCCAGGGCATGCTCCGACGTGCACGGGACCAGCTACAGCGAACGGGTGGCGTACCTCTGACAACCTGCCTATATGATTTGCCTGCGGCTACGCCGGTCACGTGGCCCGTTTCTGTAATCGTGTGCAGCCGCCCAGTGTCGAAGCCTCAATGACGAACCGTGCGCCCCGTCCATATTACGACCCACCATCCGCTGTCTCACCGACATACCGCCCGCCGCCGAACATCCGCCGTTCCTCATCTCCACGCCGGCGCTCGTTATCGCCGATGCGGCCTCGTGCCGCCCCTCGGGATGAGGAAAATCAACAGTCGCAGTCCAAGAGGCAACGTCGAAGTGCACAAGTCCTCATTGCCGCCCATCCAATGTGATAGACGTGTTTGTCGACGGTGTCCGCGCGTCTGCACTCCTGGACACAGGAGCAGACGTATGTGTTATGGACGCTACACTTTGCCGCTTACTTCGGAAAGTCACGACGCCCCTGTCCGGGCTATCCCTTCGCACAGCCAGTGCTCAGCATATTCGACCTTTGGCGTGTAGCACTGCTCGTGCAGAAATTCAGGACGCTGTATACGCCATAGAATTCTTCATCATTTCCTCCTGCTCTCACGATGTCATCCTCGGCTGGGATTTTCTCTCGTGCCGCAATGCCGTTATCGATTGCGCACGGGCCGAAATAGAACTATCGCCGCTGCTAGATTTCACGCCCACTGACGCTCCGTCGCATTCCAGGAAACTGATCGTCGACGCCGACACTCAGGTTGCTCCCAACGCCTCAATGATCGTGTCCATGCACTGCAGTGGCCTCTCGGACGCCATTGCATTACTTTCGCCATCTGGCCGTTTCCTCGCAAGGAAGGGCTTGTTGCTACCTTTTGCGACCGTGGACATCATCTAGGGTACTAGCACAATTTTCGTTTGAAACCCGTGCCCATACCCTGTCATGCTGCTCCGAGGAGAATGTGTTCGTACCGTGGAAGCCATCGACGACGTGCACATTATCGACGTGACCGAGTACCCAAATTGCGCAACCTACCGTACGATCAGTGCCGCTTCTACATGAGACGCATTGCCCAGAGATGTATTTGGTTCCTCCATCGCTGAAACCCTTACAGCGGCCCAGCGTTCCCAGCTGCTGTCCCTCTTGGAAGAATTTCGCTCGTCTTTCGACGTGGACTTCATCAATACTTCTTTTTGGGCGAGTTGGTACATCTTGAAAGTTTGGGTGACAGCGCAAACAGACGACCACAAGAAGGGAGACATGGACACACAGGCGCTGACTAGCAACTGGTTTTTATTGTGAAGGTTAGCACACGTTATATATGCCAGAGTGAAGCAAGGGAAACCAGAAAACATAACAAGGGTGACATCGTGCCAACAACGCAAGCACAATACAGCTAACCAAGCGCAACAAGACGCAAACAATTATTTTTCTTTCTAATCTGAACCCCCGATAGCCGCATCCAGAAGATAAAATTCAGCGTCAAAGAGAGCAAGGGAAGGGGTGCTGAAGCACCTGCTACCGAACTTCCTGATGTGGTAGGCTTCCAAACTGATGCGCGTTGTCTCGTCACTACTCTTTCCTAACATCGTCGTCTCCTTTAACCGGGCCACACAATCAGTGCACTTAGTAACGTGCGCAACTATATGTGCGTATTTGTCATCTCGTTTTTTTTTTTCAATTTTAGAGCGTGTTCCCCTAAACGGCCATTGACACAGCGACCAGTTTCGCCGACGTAAAACATCCCACAAGACAAGGGAATGCAATACACCACTCCAGTGGAACATTTAACGAACGGTGGTTGGTGGTTCTTCTGGCATCCACGTTTACTGGTGTTGCAAATACGTGGGCACAACTTTCCCAACTTGTTTTGGGGCAGAAAAACAAATTGGCACGCCGTGCCTACTTGCCACCTTCTTCAGATTGTGGGAGAGTTTATGGATGTAGGGGACCACCTCAGGTCTAAGTGCCTTCCGGTGATCCTCCGCCGTTGTACTTCCCATTCCACGCTTGAATTTTTGAAGGAGGGTTTCAGAAACAGCAGTCAAGACCGAGACGGGGAACCCTGCAGCCAAAAGACGGCTTACCAGATTATTAAAACTGGGCGCCATTTGATGTGGGCACGATTTCTGGAGAGCCGATTCCATACACATCACCGCTATTCCTCTCTTAATTGTTTTGGAATGTGCCAGAATGTGCCAGCCAGTTTTTGTTAAAGAAGCTCAAGACGCTTGTTGTGAAGGACCCATTTCTGGTCAAAAATTCAGCCGCAGTAGCACAGTTTATAGAAGGAAATGATCATGTTGGTTTTGGTTTTGCTGTTGACGTGCAGGACTTGTTTTATTCTGTCCCGGAGAATCAACTGTTAGCGTGTGTAAAAGAGTGCATTGAAGATAACGGTGACGTATCCTTCCAGAATACCGCTGGCGTGTCCGTTGATAATTTTCTGTCTTTATTGCAGTTTTACTTGAATTCTACTTTTATTGTATTTGACGATCAGCCTTTTTTGCAGCGTGATGGCATCTGCATAGGGTCTTGCGTCACCAAGTGGCATTTGTGGCATTCTTTGTGGCATTTTTCTGGCCAAGGTGGACGACACACTAGAACAGGTGTTTAATCGGGGGCCGTTTTTAAAAACTTTTAGGTATGTTGACGATTTTTAGTGCTTTTAAAAAAGCAGCCTCCCTCCACCTACTCCTCTATTGTAGGTGAAGTTTTACCTTTTTTTAGCAAACATGGACGTCGGTTGCGTTTCACCCATGAACTTCCGAACTCCTCAATTTTACAGTTTTGAGACCTTAAAATGACGTTCTGTGATGGGCACGTTTGCTGGGGATACTACCCACGGGCTAAGAAGGAGCTGCTGCCCTATGACTCGGCACATTCCAAAACAATTAAGAGAGGAATAGCGGTGATGTGTATGGAATCGGATCTCCAGAAATCATGCCCACATCAAATGGCGCCCAGTTTTAATAATCTGGTAAGCCGTCTTTTGGCTGCAGGGTTCCCCGTCTCGGTCTTGACTGCTGTTTCTGAAACCCTCCTTCAAAAATTCAAGCGTGGAATGGGAAGTACAACGGCGGAGGATCACCGGAAGGCACTTAGACCTGAGGTGGTCCCCTACATCCATAAACTCTCCCACAATCTGAAGAAGGTGGCAAGTAGGCACGGCGTGCCAATTTGTTTTTCTGCCCCAAACAAGCTGGGAAAGTTGTGCCCACGTATTTGCAATACCAGCAAACGTGGATGCCAGAAGAACGACCAACCGCCGTTCGTTAAATGTTCCACTGGAGTGGTGTATTGCATTCCCATGTCTTGTGGGATATTTTACGTCGGCGAAACTGGTCGCTGTGTCAATGACCGTTTAGGGGAACACGCTCTAAAACTGAAAAAACGAGATGACAAATACGCACATATAATTGCGCACGTTAGTAAGTGCACTGATTGTGTGGCCCGGTTAAAGGAGACGACGATTTTAGTAAAGAGTAGTGACAAGACAGCGCGCATCAGTTTGGAAGCCTACCACATCAGGAAGTTCGGTAGCAAGTGCTTCAGCAACCCTTCCCTTGCTCTCTTTGACGCGGAATTTTATCTTCTGGATGCGGCTATCGGGAGTTCAGATTAGAAAGAAAAATAATTGTTTGCGTCTTGTTGCGCTTGGTTGGCTGTATTGCGGTTGCGTTGTTGGCACGATGTCACCCTTGTTATGTTTTCCCCTTTCCCTTGCTTCACTCTGGCGTATATAAGGTGTGCTAACCTTCACAATAAAAACCAGCTGTTAGTCAGCGCCTGTGTGTCCGTGTCTCCCTTCTTGTGGTCGTCTGTTTGCGCTGTCACCCAAACTTTCGACGTGGGGCAAGCTTCCCTGGGTCGGACTTCAACTGTCACGCATCACATCGACACTGGCTCTCACCCACCATTGCGACAACGCCCGTATCGCGTTTCTGCCAGCGAACGTCGTGTGATTAACGAGCAAGTCGACGACATGCTTCGCCGCGAAGTAATTCGACCCTCGAAAAGTCCATGGGCTTCGCCTGTCGTCCTTGTTGCAAAGAAGGACGTCTGCGTCAGGTGTTGCGTCGATTATCGCCGGCTTAACAAGATCACTCGCAAGGAAGTCTATCCTTTGCCACGCATAGACGACGCAATTGACTGTCTGCAAGGAGCCGAGTTCTTTTCATCTCTGGATTTACGCTCCGGGAATTGGCAAGTGCCTAAGGAAGAAGTCGATCGGCCGAAAACAGCCTTTATCACGCCCGACGGCTTGTACGAGTTCAACGTCATGCCTTTTGGACTCTGTAATGCGCCCGCGACATTCGAGCGCATGATGGACACTATTCTGCGAGGTTTAAAGTGGCACACATGCTTGTGTTATCTTGACGACATTGTTGTTTTCGCGCCTGACTTCACCACGCACCTCGCACGCCTCCGGCGTGTTTTGACGTGTTTATGGAACGCCGGCCTACAATTAAACGTAAAGAAGTCCCGATTTGCTGCGCAGCAACTCACGATACTTGGCTATGTGGAATCTAAGGTCGCAATTCTCCCCGACCCCGAAAAACTTCGCGCTGTTGCCGAGTTTCCCAAGCCAACGTCCGTCAAACAATTGCGCAGTTTCATTGGTCTGTGCTCCTAGTTATGACGCTTCATTCGGAATTTCGCCGCCATCGTATCGTCCCTGACGAAGCACCTTGGGAGCAACGGGCTCCTCAACTCGTGGTCATCAGAGTGCGACGAGGCGCTCACGAGTCTTCGTCGTTTGCTGACTTCCCCCCCAATTTTGCGCCACTACGACCCGACGGCCCCTACATAGGTCCACACAGATGGGAGCGGTGTTGGCCTTGGCGCTACCCTCGCGCAACGCAAGCAAGGGTTCCCTGAGTATGTCGTTGCTTATGCCAGCCGAACGCTTACAAAAACCGAGAATAATTACACCGTGACTGAAAAAGAATCTCTCGCGATCATCTGGGCTCTTAATAAGTTCCGGCCATATTTGTATGGCCGCCCATTTGATCTCATCACGGACCACCACGCACTATGTTGGCTGGCGTCATTGTTGGCTGGCGTCATCCAGCCGTCGTGCACGTTGGGCACTTCGCCTGCAAGACTGCGACATCCGCGTACTCTACCGCAGCGGACGACACCACTCGGACGCCGATGCCCTCTCGCGCTCTCCCTTGGCTGACAACAATATATCTCGGTTGACTGCGTCTTCCATCGACCTTCGCACCTACGCTTCCGAGCAGCGCAAGGACCCCTGGATTGCGTCGCTTATAGGCTGGCGCTCTGATCCATCGACCAGGTCTACAACCCACGCGTTGCGCCGTCAAGCTCACCATTTCGCCATTCGCGACGACCTGCTTCACCGGCGCAATTACGGCTCCGACGGTCGCCTGTGGTTGTTAGTAGTGCCTCGCAGCCAGCGTTCCGAAATATGCGCAGCTTTCCAGGCCGATTCCCAGTGCACACACACATACAAACACGCGCGCGCGCGTGTGTGTATGTGTGTGTGCCCATGCTGGCCGTTTTCAAGACTTACCAGCGCCTTCAACAGCGGTACTACTGTCGAGGGATGTACAGCTACGTTCAAAAGTTCGAACGCTCTTGTCCCGATTGCCAGCGCCGGAAATCTTCACCACGCCTCTCGCCAGCTGGGCTGCAACCTTTACCTTGCCCCAGCCGGCCCTTTGGGTGCGTCGGTATATGTTTGTAGGGGCCCCTTTCCATGACTTCGGCTGGAAACCGCTGGGCCATTGTGGCAGTCGACCATCTTACGTGATACGCTGAAACTGCGGCGCTTCCGGCAGCTACAGCGCGTGACGTTGCCTCCTTCCTGCTTCGTCGATTCATCCTACGTCATGGCCACCCCAGGAGCTGCTCAGTGACCATGGACGGGTCTTCCTCTCCGAAGTAGTCGAAGCTGTTCTCAAAGAGTGCCACGTCGTTCATCGCACAACGACGGCTTACCATCCTCAAACCAATGGACTCACGGAACGATTCAACCGTACGCTCGGTGACATGCTCTCAATGTACGTCTCCTCCGACCAAACGAACTGGGACGCCATTATACCCTTCGTCACCTACGCGTACAATACCGCTACGCAGAGCACTACTGGTTTTTCGCCATATTTCTTATTATACGGCCGGAACCCATCGCACACCATCGACACAATGCTACCATACCGGCCCGAGGCATCTGAATGTGCGCCAATTTCTGATACGGTGAGACATGCTGAAGAGTGCCGCGACCTCGCCCGTGCCTTTACCTCCACTGACCAAGAGCGCCAGAAGAACACTCGCGGTGACCCCACCTTCGCGCCCACCTTTCTTCCTCGTGCGCTTGTCTGGCTCTCAGTTCCTTCCGCTGCACCTGGTCTGTCTTCCAAGTTAATGCCCAAGTATGAAGGTCCCTACCGCATCGTCGAGCGTGCATCACCCGTAAACTAAGCGAGCCTGTTGAACCATCTTCGGACATGCGCCGTCGCGGACGCGACATTGTCAACATCGAGCGCCTCAAACCGTACTATGATCCACTAATAGTGACGAACTGTTAGGTCGCCGGACGGCTCCCTTTTTCGTCCCTGGGGTAATTGTAGTGAAGAAGAGGGACGATGCAGTGGGGCATCCTTACCAGCGCTGTCTAGTAGGTCAGTCTCTCCAGCGCATCGCTCGGACTACGCCGCTCGCGCTCGCGGTTCCTTGAACTGATCCAACGGTTGGCCCTAACGTCTGTGTGCAATAAACGCCTTTACACAGGGTGCTGTACATACCCAGGTGCCCCAGCTTCTCGTTGCTGGTGCTGGTCGGAATGCCGAGGGCTTGCTTGGTGACCTTTCTGATTTGCGCATTGGGTCTGTCTCTTTCAGATCTTGACCAATTGAGCATTGCCGCAACGTATGCGAAGTGACAGGTGACGAACGCATGCATGAGTTTGACGATATTATGTTCCTTGAGGCCCCTGTGTCTATTGGCAGTTCTTCTGATGAGCCCGATAGCGTTGTTAGTCTTGGTGATGAGCTTCTGAATCGTAGAGGCCATTGACGTCTTTAGTCTCTACTATCATACCCAAGACTCTGATTTTGTCGACGCACGGGATGGCTTGTCCCGAATTGGTTAGTACGGTAATTTTCTGACTGTAATCGAAGTCTGTTGAATATGGCCTTCGGCCCTTCTGCTTGGGTCTGCGTACGAGTAACTCCGACTTGGTAGGCGAGCATCTGAGTCCTGTGGGAATTAGAAATTCTTCTACGGTGTTCACTACTTCTTGCAAGATGTACTGCACCATACCAGGGGTTCCTTTGGAGACCTCTCATGGTGATGTCGTCTGCGTATATGGTGTGCTCGTGCCCATGGATCTGTCCGAGTTTCTCGGCAAGTCCCGCCATGGCAAGGTTGAAAAGCATAGGGGAGATGACCGAGCCTTGGGGGGTGCCCTTGCTCCCCAGCGAGAGTGTCTCCGTGGAGAGGTCGGCAAATCGGAGCGTAGCCGTCCTATTATTCAAGAATGACTGACGTACGCGTGGAATCTAGCTCCGAGGTTGAGTTCGGAAATGGTGTCCACAATGTATTGGTGAGATAGGTTATCAAGCGGTTTCTCGAGATCCAACCCGAGAATGGCCTTGGCGCTTCTAATGGGGTCATCAATGATTTGGTGCTTGATTAAAATCATGGTGTCTTGAGTTGATAGACCGGGTCTAAATCCTATGAGGGTGTGTGGTAACAGTCCCTTGTTTTCAAGGAACCTGGAGATTCAGTTGTGAACGGCGTGTTCCGCCGCCTTACCCACGCACGACGTGATGCGATGTGGGTCTAAGGTTCTCGACGCCTGAGGGCTTGTTGGGCTTTGGGATGAGAACCGTAGTGGCGTGCTTCCATTCCGGCGGGACCATGCTGGAATCCCAGACCTGATTGACTCGATCCGCTGGGAACCGGATGGAGTCTTCGTCCAAGTTACGAAGGGCCTTGTTAGTAATACCGTCGGGACCTGGGGCCGATGTGCCGTTCAGGTTTTGAAGGACGGTCCTGATTTCTTCCAGGGTGAAGGGTTCGTCGAGGTCGGGGTTGTCCGCTCCCCTGTACGGGGAACCGGGTGCTTCGGCGTCGTTTTCGTGGCTGCTCGAGAGTGGCAAGTATCTTTCGGCAAGTCTTGCCATAAATTCCTGCTCGTTGGAGTTTTTCAGGTCGCGTTTCGCTATCTTGTCAGCCGCCTTGGTCTGGGAGCTCTTGGTTTGACCCTTGTTAAGAAAGTGTTTGAGCAGGTTCCAGGTTTTGCGCGATATCTCTACAATATGGATCTTTTTGCTTCGAGCATGTGAGCGAGCTTAGCATCCATCCCGATTGTTTGGACGTCCGTTTCTATTTCTTTGGTCGCCTTGAGGGCGTCCTCCTTGAGTTCGTGCGTCCACTGTTCTAGTGTAGCGGGCTTTTTAGAACGTTCCTTTCTTACCTGTCTAAACGCATCCCAATCCGTGTATCTCCACTTTCGGAGTGGTTTCGAGGCGATTGCTATTGACGTTTCTACAATGTAATGGTCGCTGCCGAGGTCCTCACCGGTATTATGCCAGGTGGCCCTCTCGACGTTGAGATCTGGGGTGGTGTCCCTCGAAACCGAGTTGCCCATCCTGGTGGGATAGAGCACTGACGTGATCAGGGTGAGGCCCATCTCTTCCGCATCAGTGGCAAGATTTCTGCCTTTGGCGCTGGTGACGCCATATCCCCATTCTACGTTTGGGGCGTTGAAATCTCCGGCAGTAATCAGCGGGTTCTCCCCGGCTTTGTCCCTGGCCTTCTTCAATATTCGTCTGAAACTTTGCGTTTTGTGGTTCGGGCTACTGTATGTGTTGAGTGCGAGTATGCTCTTGGCCTTTTTGCCTTTGGGAAAAACTTCGATGAGCAAGTGCTCACACTTGCTGTCCGGATTACTTCTGTCAATCTCGGCCCATGCGAGCCTGTTACTAACAAACGTCGCTACACCGCTCCAGGCTTTTGTGGGTGGAACAAGCAAAAATTTCTTCATATCCCGGAAGTGTGGGTGTGTCGGTGTTGGTCTCTTGACCGGCTTGTCTGTAGTGTGTCTAATGTGTTGTTGGAGGACCGATTTCTTGTTGCGAAAACCGCGACAATTCCATTGCCAGATTATTAGCTTGCCTTGATTGCTAATTTGCGCTTGGTGCCTTTCGGCTGGTTCTCGCTTATTTGCCTTCTCCATTTTTGCTTTCCACTTTGGTTGCGGATTTCACCGCCATTTTGGGTGTAACGATATCGCTTGTTGCACTCTTCCTTCTGACCATGGGGTAGGCGGGGGGGGGGGGGGGTTGACAGGTGCCGTGGAGTGAGTAAAGACGGTTCTCTCGAGAGCCTCGATCCTGGTGCGGAAGCCCTTCTCCATAACTTCTACCCTGCTCCTTAGGCCGTCGACCGCCTCTACTAGTCTATCGTGACCCTTCTTGAGCGACTCGACATCGAATTGGAGTTGACCTACGGTACTAATGATCTTGTCCAATTTACCGTCTATGTCATTGGCAGGCGTGTCGCCTTCCGTGGTCTTGGCCTTGCGATTCTTGGTGGCTGGTGTGCCCGCAGGTAGGGTGACTAGCCGTTTCTGATTCCGCTACGCTCGGGTGAGTCGGACTGGGTGAAGTGTCCACGTGCGTGCCCTGTGTCTGTGCGCTTGGTTTGCTGGTTTGCGTTTTAAGCAATCTATTCTCGTTAGCCAGTTCTGTCATTGTGCGTCGGAGTTGAGCGTGCTCGTGCTCGAGTGCTTTGATTCTTTCTAAGATGTCTTTGTGTACATATTCTCTGGCCGCGCTTGCAAGCTCACCTGAGATTGGTCCCTCAGCGGCCCGCGGTTTGTGGGCAGCGTCTCCGCCGTTGCGGAGGCCTGGCATCCCGTTGTCGCCTTGACTCGCTGGGCCCAGCTGTTGGCTCCGGCCGGGTGTGCGAAGCGCACCCCCGAGGTGGAGCGGCCTCGGATCCCGGGTGTGCGCTAGCGGCTCCTGCGACCTCTGCTGGCCGATCGGGATCCCGAGCTCCCTCTGGATCTGGAGCGTCCTCTGCGCTCGCGCTGTCCGTCGGCGCTGTCCGTAAGGCACTGCGCCGCATCTGCGCCGCTGTGCCTTAAGAGACTAGTCGCCTTATCTCGAATTTTCTTGGCCGCAATGGCTGCCTGCTTGTTCTCGACTCTTCGCTTGCGTACCACGTACGGGACCTGGTATCTGTTCTTGAATTCCTTGCTGGCCGTGGGGTGTTTCTCGCCGCACAACGCGCAAGAGACCTCTTCGCAAACGTGATTTGCTCCGGGGTCGGCAATGCCGCAGCCCCTGCAAGTCTGCTTTTCAGGTGCGGGGCATACGTCTGCTCGGTGCTCCAGTTTTCCGCAAGCCTGACATATGGCGATCTGCTTCCTGTAGAGCGAGCACTCTACCCATGCACATCCGTATATCACGTGGTTGGGAACTTTGTGTCCTTCGAAGACCACGATCACCGTCCCGGTTTCCTTAATGCGCTTCGCCGCCAGTGCGAGTGGGTTTCTCGGGTTGACGACAGACCTGGTTATGGTTTCTTGCGTGTGGTGGAGCGGAATGTTGCGAATGACTCCCTTGCACGTGTCGTCCAGTGCAGTCTGGTAGGAGGATGCCTCGTACGTCTGTCCGGCGATGATGATGCTCTGAATTTTCAAATATCCGTGGACATTCTCGGGTAGCGGGGAACTCAGGACCATGATGTTCTGTTTGAGGTTGGGGCAAATCGTGTCCCCATCGCACTGCGTCGTTTCGAGTCCGGCTGCTTCTTGAATGGCCTGCACAATTTCCACGTGTCCGGTTTTGGCGATGTTCAGTCCGCCGCGGATGCGAATTACTACTTTGGTCTCGTTTTGCGGGAGTAAGGGCATTCTACTTGCCTTGATGATTTCTTTACGGGCCGACACGGGCTTGGATGCTTTCGTTCTGGCGCCGTAGGCTGCCACGCTGGCGGCGACGTAGAGGTTAGGCTTGGTCGTTCTTCGTGGGGCGATGTCGGACCACCCGTTGCTGAGGGAAACCTCCGATGGGGCGGTTTCTCGGCCGGTGACTTCGTAAGGCATTGCAGTGCGGTTGACAAGACTTGGGTAGAAGTCTCTGTGCCGGTGGGAGCCCCGCCGTCCGTTCAAGCAGCGAACTCGTCGGCGGGTACGGCGTTAGGGTCAGCGGGGCCCTACTCGACGTTAGGGTTAGGCGACGTGGCGCCCGCCTCGGGCACAAAAGTTCTAGCGGAAGTACACAAAATGAACTCACAGGGTCGAAAATAGTCTTGAAATAAAGCATATATCTTCATAAACGTGATGCCGTGGTGCGGTGGCACTGGTTTGGCAAATCTCGCACTCAATTTGAGCGAAAAGCGGGAGCTCGACGCGACGCGTCCGTCCAGCTCAGCGCCATCCGCGTTCCCACTGCCCAAGTGTGGAGGCGCAGCTTGGCCGTGACGTCTACCAAGGAGACAAAGCCCGGAGCCACCGCGACGGCGGCAGAACTCTCGTTGACTCTGTGGCGAGTGATATCTTGGTGATATCTTGAAGGCCGCAAGGGGGCGCGAAGTAGTACCAACACGCTCACTTCGCGCTCTGCATCTTCATAGTTTCTCAGTGATTTTTCGTTTGAAAACTCCCGAAAACGCTATTATCAGCTTCACGAAGTTCCGAGGAAAACCTTAACGCCACCCAAGTGCATATACGACTGCTTGGAGGGACAGGAGGATTCCACAAAGCTCGCCACCACGGGGAACGCTAACCAAACGCCAACTCGGTAAGCCGTCGGCAGCTGCATGGACGCCGGGATTCCCGCGTCACAGCTGCGCTTAGCCATGGCCTTCGACGCGGAAACTAATCAAGAATCCCGCCAGCTTCAGCAGGATGGGACAGCAGACAACCAAATGGACGAAACTCAAGACCACTCTGACTCGGTGAGTCGAGACGCTAACATCTCCCACTCGCGTGAAGAAGATAACGCTAACTGGCGGGCAGTAAAATCCACCAAACAACGTAAACAAGAGGCTCTGGAGCGGAGGCGCGGCAACGCAGAGCCCCGAAACCAATTTCAAACGACCACGTCAACCTATAAGAAATTGCCTAAACTACCGCCATTGCCTAAGGACGATTACGAAATCGTCATTCACCCAAAGCAAGGCCTCCAACTAAGAAATATTCTCACTCCCACGCTTGCGCAAGTAATCAGATGCCTGCCAAGCTGCCTTCAAGGATGACCAATTCATCCTTAGAATTAATCCGGGATCAAACATTGCGATCCTATCGACCAAATATGAGGCAGTTGCGGACAAAGCACGCCTCATACGCACGCTCGTATTGAACGGCAGGGCCCACGCCGTCCGTGCCTACGCCGCAAACGGAGATGACACTCTAAGAGGGGTCATCCACGGTGTTCTGATGAACACCTCGACCGACACTCTCATGGCCCACCTCCGTGGGAGAATGCAAGGTGTAGAGATCATCACTGCTCGAATGATCGGCACAACCAAAAGTGCAGCTATCACCTTTTTTTAGTCCCACACTACCTCGAGCCGTGTACTATTATGGAGGGGAGCTCCGTTGCTACCCATTCAGACCCACAATTCAAGTTTGCAAGGTCTGCCAAGAGAATGGATACCGCACAGACGTCTACCCGCATCTGGACCACCCTATTTGCTCGCTGTGTGGACTAACAGATCCAACAGATGGATACCCGTGTGCTATTAGTTGCGCCTCGTGCGGGGAGGCCCATCCCACAAGGAACCCAACTTGCAAAAAGAGAGTGGAGGCCACAACTGGCCTCCACAACTGGAGGCCAACCACACCCGGAGGCCAACCACACCCATAAGATCCCCTGGGACAACAACAACCACCCACAGAGGACGAAGAACATCCGCTGGTTCTCTTTCGAAGAGGAAGAAGAAGCCTACAAATCGGGCGACGACAAGCGCCGCTCCCAGTCGCGCTCGCCGTCCCTGAACCGACGACCACGAAGGCCACCAAGGAACTGCCACCAAACACCTACTCTGCAGAAGAACCACCACAACATTTGGCCAGCAGGAGGCGACAGAAGCATCTACGGGAACCATGTACACATCCAACAGACACCATCGGCCAAGGTAAGCTGGGCGGCGGTCGTGGCTCCCAAAGCTGCACATACTACACCTATTACACAAAACTCAGAATATCAAAGAGTAATCACAGAAAACAAACAACTGAAACAACGCCTAGACAGATATGAGAGCAAAATAGCCTGGCTCGAAAAACAGCTGGCCAAACTTATGGGAACCACAAGACCCACAGTACAGTCTGCACAACAGCAATTAGTCAGCCCAAAGGAAAATCCACAAGAGAACGGGCACGAACAACCACAACCTACGCCAGACCGCGATCCTGTAGTTCACGCAGGTATAGAACAACCAGAAGCAAACCTCACGATACAACAACTGCAGCAAATACAACAACAAATAGAGCAAATGCAGCAGTTTTTGGTAGAATTTCAGGAACTAAAGCGATACGTTCATGAAACCCTTAACAAAGAATCGAAGCGTAGGCGTAAGCATACCATACAGAGATCCCAGGAGTCCGATGACAAAAACATGCTTACCTCGGACGCTGAAAGCACAACCACCACCTCGCATCATGGCAAATAGGCGACCCAGAACAAAAGAGAATCTCACAATATGGTCCTGGCACTGTCGTGCCTTGCACAACAAACACGCTACACTCACACTGTACATACAGGCGGCGCTGATCCCTCCAGACATAATCTGCCTGCAAGAAGTGGGAGCTATGGCCAAGGCGATTACGGACTACAGACTGCACATAGAGCCTAACCACCCAAAGGTAGCGACACTCGCAACGGTACCGCACGAAGACACTCCACACCACATCGTCACGCTCTGGCTAGCCAAGAAGGGACGGCCGAAGCCGGTAATATTGGAACATGTATATTGCCGCGGGTATGTGCCAGTGGGGATGAGGTTGAAGTAGCGCGGGCTTTTAGGTTAAGCGTAGAGACGAAGAAGACGTTGTTGGTTTTGTTGACAGTTGATAAGGTGTCCTTGTTGGTGCTGCTCCGCGAAGGGGTGCCAAGCTTGAAGGATGGAGACTACCCAGCACCTCCACCAGTGTAACGACGTGGGATCGACGAGGACGTGGAGAAGCACCAACAACGACACCTTAACAACTGTCAACAAAACCAACAACGTCTTCTTCGTCTCTACGTTTAACATAAAAGCCCGCGCTACTTCAACCTCGTCCCCACTGGCACATACCCGCGGCAATATAGTGGTTCCTTGGCTCCATGGAGAGTTGCCACCGAACTATCAGCGTCGGGAAACCGATTTGTGGCGCACCGTCGACCGCCGACCAGTGTGCTACCATTGTGGCGAAGCTGGACACGTCTATCGAGTTTGCCACAAATAGAATAACTACTGGGCCGCCCAATATCGCCGACTCTTAATATTGTTACAAGCGTGAAAGTGTTGTGTTATTTGGGTATGTGCCATAAGCTGTAGTGGGACGCAGATACGAGGTGTGGAAGAAAAGGACGTTTTTGCCAAGGGATCACGGAACCTAGGCTGGCGCTCAACACCGTCGGTTGCGTCGTGTCCCAATAAACCCTCTATTAACAGAATAACCCGTAACAGAGTGGTGGAGGGGCTGGGTACACGACGTCGACGTACTACGGAGTCCCAAGCGCTTGAACTTCGCCGGAGCCGCCGCCTTGCCGGTCTCTCGCCGACAACAGTCATCATGCCACAGCACGGAGGACCAGACCCAGCGCCAGTTGCAACCGCGCAAGGGTCAACGGCAGCTGCACCCGCACAACATTACATGGAGCCACGCTCGTTCGCGGGAAGAGCGGGAGAAGACGTGAACGAGTGGCTTACGCACTACAATCGGGTGAGCCGATATAACAACTGGAACTCGGTCACCAAGCTTGACAACGTCGTCCTATTTTTTCGAGGAACCGCACTGATGTGGTTCGAGAATCACGAAGAGTCTTTAACAACATGGGAACGGTTTGTTGAGGAAATAGGAAAATGTTTTGGTGACTCTGATGCAAAAAAGAAACGTGCGGAGCGAACGCTTGCCCAAAGAGCTCAAAGTCAGGGAGAGACATGCACTACTTGTATAGAAGAGGTGCTCAAGCTGTGCAAGATTGGAAACCCGCGGATGTCTGAAGAAGACCGAGTCGGACATCTTTTGAAAGGTATCGCGGAAGACGTCTACAATTTCCTGATATGTAGAGAAGACCTCACCTCCGTCTAAGATGTCTTGCGTCACTGCCGCATGTTTGAGACGTTGAGGACCCGTCGTATCGCACCCAAATTTGGACGACTGGCAAACGTGACCACTGTCGCCAGCATCGATACGAGCCCGTTCACCGACCTTGCCTCTACTATCCGGGAAATAGTACGCGAAGAACTGCGGCGACACAATGAATTAATTTACAACACAGTTCAACCGCCGGCGAAGTACCCAGTATCACACTCAGCGCCCGCAGCACCATGCGCTACTTTTCCACCGTCTGTGTGTGTCACGGACGTCGACGTGGCTGGAACTACGTGGGAACATCCGGAGACGTCTCCGTCCGAACAGCGATATGGGCAACGCTTTCAACCCAACCGTGGTGCACAGTGGCGTACGGCTCCTGTTCAGCCTACTGACATGATATACCCAGTTCGACGACCTCTGCCGGCTGAGCGCTTTGAGCGACATTTTGTCGATCGCCCTCCTCCCTTGTGCTACAACTGTGGTGTCGAGGGCCACATTGCCAGGTACTGTAACGCGGCCCCACCACGCCGCCAGCCGCCGAGGTACGACCGATCAACAATACCTGGCCAGCAACGCGTTGGCCGTGCGTACACCTATCCAAGCTGTATGTCTAACGAGACCCCGGGAACACTGCGAAGCCGTTCCCCTGCCTCCGATCGGAGCTTGACACCACCGCCTGCTCCTCGCGTACACCGGTCACCGTCTCCCCGGCGCCGCTACCCGTCACCTTCGCCGGAAAACTAGTCAGCGCGGCCGTTGGAGGTGAGGCCGCTGGACAGTCCTCGATTTTGACAGAAATACCTCCACGAATTTGTATGTTAAAAAATAAGGTGTGTGTGCGCGTAGACGGCGTCTCAACAATGGCCTTAATAGACACAGGAGCGACCGTTTCAGTAATGAGTCTCGCATTCAAACGCCTGCTAGGACGAAAAGTGCTGTTTTCACGGGACCGTGCCGATATGTTTCGTGGAGTAAGTGGCGAACTATTATACCCTGTAGGTCTGTGCAGTGTGAAAGTTAGCTTGGGCAGTGAAACATATAACGCGGAGTTCGTAGTTATACCTAATGCTACGCATGACGTAATTCTGGGCCTCGATTTTCTGAAGCTGTGTGGTGCCAACGTTGATTGCCGAACGGGTGAAATAACTGTAGATACGAGTCTTCCAGACGTATTTGTGGATCACCCGCCGTGTTACGAAAGCGAAAGTCCCCTTTGTGTGTCTGCAGATACCGTCGTACCGCCGTTGTCCGCCAAATGTGTTCCAGTCGCCTGTTCTCCTGCAACCGACAGAACATTTGATGCTACCGTGGAGCCCGTTCCCCTTAGTTGCATTAAGAAGAATCTTCTGGACCCGCCGTGGTTGCTCAGTGGCTATGGTGTTGGGCTGCTGAGCACGAGGTCGCGGGATCGAATCCCGGCCACGGCGGCCGCATTTCGATGGGGGCGAAATGCGAAAACACCCGTGTACTTAGATTTAGGTGCACGTTAAAG
Source organism: Dermacentor silvarum (assembly GCF_013339745.2). Lineage (NCBI taxonomy): Eukaryota > Metazoa > Arthropoda > Arachnida > Ixodida > Ixodidae > Dermacentor > Dermacentor silvarum. The sequence goes on from NC_051160.1 coordinate 170,308,774, forward strand.
AACCCCAGGTGGTCCAAATTTCCGGAGTCCCCCACTACGGCGTGCCTCATAATCAGAACTGGTTTTGGCACGTAAAACCCCATAATTTAATTTTAATTTTTCTGGTCCCCTATTGCACGCTGTCGGTTATTGACGGGCGTACTGTTTTATGGACGATAAATTGCACCAATGAACCCACAATACTACCAGAGGGTCTGAAACTTGCAGCTATTCGTGAACATCAAGTGTTGGCGCTCGCCATCCTCGCAGAAGGCCCCAATGCCACGGAGGAGTCCCATTCAGCTGCATGCGCGCCGGACACTTCCATAATGGCTATGGTAAACTAATCGCTCAGTACTAACCAACGTCTGGAGCTCGCGAATATTCTACGAAAGCACTTCGCGGTGTTAGACTTTTCCCAGCAAGAGGCTCCACCATCCTTTCCCCCTTCTCGTGTACAGCACCACATAGACACAGGATCTCACCAGCCTCTGCGACAAAAGCCATACCGGGTGTCCCCTTCGGAGCGCAAGGTGATCAATGACCAAGTACGTGACATGCTAAAGAAAAACGTTATCCAAGAGTCGAGTAGTTAGTGGGCAGCCCCAGTAATTCTAGTCAGAAAGAAAGCTGGCACATGGCGATTTTGCGTTGATTACCGCCGCCTCAACGCCGTTACCGAGAAAGACGTATACCCTTTGCCACGGATTGTTGATGCCAGATTGCCTTTCTTCGGCCTCACACTTTTCGAGCGTAGACTTACGGTCCGGATACTGGCAGATTCCGATGCACCAGGCAGACAAGGAAAAAACAGCATTCGTTACACCAGACGGACTCTTCGAATTTAATGTGATGCCGTTCGGGCTGTGTAACGCGCCCGCAACTTTTGAGCGATTCATGAACAACATTCTGCGTGGTTTGAAGTGGGAAGTCTGCATGTGCTATTTGGATGAAGTCGTGATTTTCGGACGCACGTTTTGTGAACACAACGCACGCCTCAATCTTGTGCTAGAATGCCTAGGCAAATCACGCTTGGTATTAAACTCCAAGTGTCGCTTTGGCGAACGCCAAACGCTGGTTCTAGGCCACCTAGTGGACAAAGAAGGCATAAGACCTGATCCAGCGAAAACGGCTGCGGTCGAAGCCTTTCCACAGCCTCGCTCAGTAAAAGAGCTGCGAAGCTTCTTGGGCCTTTGCTCATACTTCCGTCGGTTTATTCCCGGATTTGCTCACATTGCGCATCCACTGACGTGTCTGCTTCAGAAAGGTGTTCAATTTGACTGGACCCCAGAATGTGCGTCTGCTTTTCGTGAGCTGAAGTTCCGTTTGACGTCCCATCCTGTTCTCAAACACTTCGACCCTGCGGCTCCAACAGAACTACACACGGATGCTAGCGGTATTGGTGTCGGCGCTGTTCTTATTCAACGCTTCGACACCAAAGAACACATCGTAGCGTACGCGAGTCGCTCTCTAAGCAAGCCCGAGCGCAATTACACCGTCACGGAACTGGAATGTCTCGCAGTGATTTTCGCAGTACAGCGCTTTCGGTCATACTTGTACGGACGCCCTTTCACCATCATCACAGACCATCACTCTTTGTGCTGGCTCGTCAATCTGCGTGATCCATCTGGTAGGCTTGCACGTTGGACCCTCCGTCTACAAGAATACGACTTCACCGTTTCCTATAAAAGCGGTCGACGGCACGCCGACGCAGACTGCCTTTCGCGGCTACCGCTTCCCACAACGGACTGTGACGCGGACAACTTCGACCACTACATCGTACCCTTGGAGCCCGCATTTCCTAATCTGAATACCTTCAAGACTGAGCAGCAAAACGACGACACTTTAAAGCAACTGCTAGCTGCCAAAAAGAAATCAACAGCCAATCGCTTTTGCACACGTGACGGCCTTTTATATAAGAACTATTCTACCACAGGCTCACTGATATCTCCTCGTGGTCCCGAAAAGTCTACGCACTTCCATCTTGCGGGCTATGCATGATGACCCAACCTCCGGTCATTTGGGAGCAGCTAGAACACTTTGCCGTCTTCAAGAAAGATTTTACTGGCCTAATATGCATCAGACGACGCGGCAGCACGTGTCTAGCTGCAACGAATGTCAACGTCGCAAGCGTCCCACAAGTACTCCTCCTGGTAGACTACACCCTGTTCCACCCCCACGGACTCCATTCGAGCAAGTCGGCGTCGACCTTCTCGGCCCGTTTCCACGGTCCTCTAACGGGAATCGTTGGATCGTTGTATGCACTGACCACCTGACACGCTACTGTGAGACGGCTGCAATACCATCGGCTACTGCAGCTGACGTGTGCCTTTTCTTGCTACGCTTTGTCATTCTCCGACACGGGCCTCCTAAAGTCGTTATTAGCGATCGTGGGCGACAGTTTACTGCAGATGTCGTGGAAGAGATGCTTCGTTTATGTTGTTCAAGTTTTCGACACTCTACGCCATACCATCCCCAAACGAATGGCCTTACGGAACGCGCCAGCAGAACTCTGACGATCATGTTGTCCATGTACGTCGCAACAGATCACAAGAACTGGGACAGTGTTCTACCTTTCGTTACTTATGCATTCAACACCGCCCAGCACTAAACTACCGGCTACAGCCCCTTCTTTCTCCTTTACGCCCGGCCGCCACGTTATACCCTTGATACGATTTTCCCATTTATGAACCACGATGATGCCTGCATATCTGAGACCATCTGTCGTGCAGAAGAAGCCCGACGACTTGCTTATTTGCGCACTCTTGCTTCACAAGATCGCTCAAAGGCACGTTACGACCGCCGACGCCGACACGTCACATATGATCCAGGTGACTTAGTGTGGCTATGGACGCCAACAAGAAAACGTGGGTTGTGAGAAAAACTACTGGCAAACTATGTTGGACCTTATGTTGTTCTAGAGCGTATAAGCGAATTGAATTACCGTATAGCGCGCCTCCATTCAAATGGTCGACGCTCTTCAAAGACTGAAGTGACTCATGTTGCCCGCTTGAAGCCCTTTACCCCTCGAGATGCTGTTTGACTTGCCCGGTGGGCTTCGTCTGCGCGGGGGGATGTGTTACAAGCGTGAAAGTGTTGTGTTATTTGGGTATGTGCCATAAGCTGTAGTGGGACGCAGATACGAGGTGTGGAAGAAAAGGACGTTTTTGCCAAGGGATCACGGAACCTAGGCTGGCGCTCAAGACCGTCGGTTGCGTCGTGTCCCAATAAACCCTCTCTTAACAGAATAACCCGTAACAATATATACTCTTAATCTATATATCTATATAGTCCCTATACTATATATGCTATATCGACTATATATACCTATATAGTCCCCCACATGACCGGAAAGCGGAGTTTGGCCACATCTTCCAACATCTGAACACCACACTTGAACCACGCGACCGCCTGATCATCACAGGAGATTTCAACGCATGGCACACGACATGGGGATACGCCAAAGACAGACCCAAAGGTACGAGACTACTAGAGGCGATACAGCGATATGACTACATACTCCTCACGACATCGGGAAGTCCGACCCGTATGGGAAACAGCGTAAACAGGGACACCACACCCGACCTTGCCATCAGCAACAATGCCAGGGCCATGCGCTGGAACGTGTTGGATGACACCTTGGGCAGCGATAATAATATAGTGGAAATAACCTATGGAACAGCTCAACTACGACGCCCCCTCGGAAAAGCCAAAATCACAAACTGGACTAAGTATCGAGAGCAACAAGTAGGAAATGGGCCCAAACCAGAAACCATAGCTGACTGGACTCACTGCATTAAGGGCCTCTATGATGAAAACACTGAAATATATCAGACTACGGCAGACACCCCCGCCATCGACGACCACTTGACACACCTTTGGGAAGCTCGTTGGGGACTCACCAAACGGTGGCGCCGACAGAAACTAAACAGAAAACTGAGACTCCGAATAGCAGAAATCACAGAGAAAGCAAACGCATACGCGAAAGAACTCTACCATAACAATTGGCGCACATTCTGTGACTCCCTAAGAAGCACATTAGGCACGAAAAAGACATGGAACATCCTACAGAGTCTTTTGGATCCTTCAACCACAAGAACCGAAACAAATGCTACACTGCAACGGTTAGCAGGAGAATTTCAAGGGGACCATGATCAGTTAATACAAGAGCTGAAGCAACAGTACACAGGAGAACGCAAGCCGGACAGAAATTCAATAACTAGTCAAGAATACAAAGGAACACCCAACCACGAGCTGGACGCACCCATCACCTTCGCAGAGGTGTACGCAGCGGCGCAAAGCTTCAAAATCAATACAGCACCCGAATTGGAGGGTATTACGAACGCCATGATACGGAACTTTAGCACTGACACCTTACAAGCCATCACGAACCACTTCAATCAAGAAATATGGACACTGGGTGGAAAACTACCTACTGAGTGGACAATGGCCCAAATCGTACTCCTACCGAAACCACGAAAGCGGAGAAGCCTTGACCAGCTGCGACCAATATCACTAACGTCCTGTATGGGCAAAATGTTTGAAAAAGTCATACTCATTCGCCTCGAAGAATACACGGAAGAACGGGGGCTCCTACCAACATCTATGTACGGATTCAGGCGAGGGTTGTCTGCCCAGGACATATTCTTATTGCTCAAAGAGGAGGTGCTCAACCCACCTCCAGGTAGCCTCATCAACTTACTCCTTGTCCTCGACATCGAAAAAGCCTTCGGCAACATCGTGCACTATACCATGCTAGACGGCCTCACAGCCATTGGATGCGGTGAACGCATATTCCATTATGCCTCTACATTCCTTGGCAATGGCAAGGCACAGATTGGCATGGCCGGAACTAACTCACCACCTTACGACCTTCCACTGAAAGGTACGCCCCAGGGTTCCATCCTGTCCCCATTCCTGTTTAACATCGGCCTCCGGAAGCTATTCCTACAACTGGAGGATATACCGAATCTAGGCTGTGCCTTTTACGCGGACGACATTACACTATGGGCAACCAAGGGCTCCTATGGAGAACGGCAAGATGTCCTGCATACGCTATAGACAAGATTCAAAGCTACCTTCAGGCTGCAGGTATGACCTGCGCCCCAAACAAATCGGAATACCTGCAGATAAGACCGCCGCGCACCCAGTCCAACCGTGCTCCCCCACTTCATCTGATGATTGCCGGACAAGGCGTCGACAGAACCCCGGTAGCATGAATCCTGGGCTGCACATACCAGAAAATAACAGCGTAAAGACGGAAATAGACAAACTCAAACACACCGTAAAAAGTATTACAACCCTCATAGCTAGAATAGCAAGAAGATGGGATGACAGAAGGAAAGACATTACGCCTCGTACAGGCCTTCGTCTTCACCCGAATCACCTTCGCTCTGCCCTTCCAAGCTACACGCAAGACCGAAATAGAAAACATCGACAAGCTCATAAGAATCGCATACAAAGCTGCACTCCAACTTCCGAATTGCACGAGCACAGACAGGCTCATGTCGATCGGCTGCGCAGAGTGGGTCTGGCAGCACGGCAACGATGCGGTCACCTTACGTTCAGCATCTGCTTTTCTTGCAGGCTCTTGCATTGCTGCCACTATCCGTCACCAAAAGTCCCGTGATCGGTTGCTCCCATCACCGATCCAAGGACTGGCTTCCTACAGAAACCTTGCACTCACCCGTCCCGGTATTCGAGTCACCACCTCAGCTGGAAAGCGGAAGCAGCCGACAGCGCACTTGCCCTGCGGCGCCCCTACCGGAGCCAACGCTGTTCCAGCTGCCGTCATACTCTGCCCCTGGAACCACCGGATCGACACAAGCATCAGCTTTGCTCGATAAAAGGATCACCGCTCCCTCCCTCCCTCTCAGTGGGTCTGGCAGCACGGCAACGATGCGGTCACCTTACGTTCAGCATCTGCTTTTCTTGCAGGTAAATAACAAATGCTCTTTGTTTGCTAAGCGCACCAGTTACGCTGCCGTCGTTGTGCTGCCGGGCCCACGCAGCTTCTTGCTCACTGTCAAACAATGTACGTGCATTTTGGTAAAACTACTACTACTCGCCGGCGACATCGAAGAAAATCCCGGTCCTAGCCTTCGTTCCGCTACTACGCAAACGTCGGGGGATATTATGTCTGCTCTTGACGAAATTCGCTCAGGACAGACCTCCTTGCTAAATGAAATGAAATCGATTCGCACTAAGTTATCGCAAAATGACAAGGTGTTTGAAAGTATAAGAAAAAGACTGGACAAGATTGAGGAGGACTGTTCGTGCATTGCTGCGATGAAAACAAAGTTAGATAACACCCACGACCTTACAATGCGTAACGCCGCTGACATTGCAAATCTGGCGGCACGAATAGACGACGCTGAAAATAGGTCGCGTCGTAACAACCTAGTGTTTTTTGGGTTGCCAGATGCAGGACGTGAAACGTGGGATCAATCTGAAAGCCTAATTATACAGCACTGCAGCTCTAACCTTAATCTTGATATCCAGTCAAGTGACATAGAGCGCGCCCACCGGCTCGGAAAATTCGAACAAAGTAAAAACAGACCTATCATTCTGATGCTCTCCAACTTCAAAGCAAAACAACGTATTCTTTCGAATGCAAAAAAACTAAGAGGATCAGGCTTCAGAATATCCGAAGACTACTCCCGCAACACCCGTGATGCCCGCAAGAGCCTCGTTGAGTATGGCAAATCCCAAGGGAAAGCTTTTAAGCTTCGTCACGACAAGCTGATTATAGATAATAGGAGCTACGTATTTGATCACTCCAACAATAGGGTCATCCCATATAAAACATAGCTACCTTGCAATGCCTCCAGTAATACGTGTGACCCTTTCCCATTTCTTTACACAAACATTAGAAGCATTCTTCCAAAACGTGATTCACTTCAATACCTTGTCGAAACCACTGAATCTAAAATAATTGCTCTTACCGAAACATGGCTGAATTCATCTGTTGATGATTCGGAACTGTTATGCACTTTCCCCGATTTTGACATTTTTCGTCGCGACCGAGGCGGTAGGCGGGGCGGTGGTGTTATGCTGGCTACCCACCGTAGTCTTAACTGCTCATTAATCAACATTGCTACGCCAATCGAAGCCTTATTCCTGGTTTGTAAAACTTCATATCCACCTGTTATATTAGATGTATGCTATCGCCCTCCTGACGCTGAACCTTCCTTCATTGTTTCGCTACACGAATTACTTTGCTCTATAACGTCCACACACCGTAACGCTTCCATCATTTTATACGGCGACTTCAACTTTCCCTCCATAAACTGGCTTGACATGTTATCATCTTTATCAAAGAATAACGAAGAATGCGAATTTTTGAACATGTGCCTCACATTTGGTCTTACACAGCTAATCTTGGAACCAACGAGACTTACTGATAAAAGCGCACACATACTAGATCTTTTGTTGACGTCACACCCTGATAATGTCTCGTCACTAACAATTTTACCTGGGTTGAGTGACCACGTAATAGTTCATGGTTCCATTCATTGCAAACTATTACTCCCTAAAAAAGAAAAGAAATTATTAACACTGTACGATAAAGGAGATTATGGCAGCGTGAATAGAGACCTAACTGAGTTCTGCACTTGGTTCCTAGTTGATTTTCTGGATAGATCAGTTGAGACAAACTGGCTGTTGTTTAAAAACAAAATGCGTGACCTAATTAATAGATATATACCAACCATTTATGTTACAGAGCGCGTATCGTCCCCTTGGTTCAATAACAACTTAAAACGCCTGAATAACAAAAAGAAGAGACTTTTCCGAGCCGCCAAAAATACTAACAACGCATGCGCTTGGGAAAGATACCAGGTGGCTGAAAAAACATTTCAGCGCTGTGCAGCGGAAGCCAAGCAACGTTTCCTTTCTACTACATTGCCTACAATGTTGCGTAATAATCCAAAGCAATTCTGGAAAACAATTAAACCAGCCCACCATAAAACTGTTTCTTTATGCGACGATCACAATAACCCTCTTCCTGAAGCAGTAGTTCCTGATGTACTTAATGAAACTTTTTCTTCTGTATTCACTCTCGAACCGAATGATGAACTGCCCAATTTTTCTGAATTTAGTTACCCTACTATGCCCGATATACAAGTCAGCCCTCATGGCATCAGCAAACTCATTGACAATCTTAAATTGTCATCTTCTGCAGGCATCGACGGAATTAACTCCAAGGTGTTAAAAAATACCAAGCATAGTACAAGTGTCATCCTGTCTCACATTTTCCAACAGTCCCTGTCATTAGGAGTGGTGCCACAGGACTGGAAGGTGGGCAAGATCATCCCAGTCCCAAAGAAAGGTACTTCGTCATCACATAATAGCTATCGACCGATTTCATTAACGTGTGTGGCTTCAAAATTAATGGAGCACGTCATTTATTCGCATGTAACCAAGTTTCTAATCTCTGTTGACTTCTTTCACCCACAGCAACATGGTTTTCAAAAAGGTTTATCTTGTGAGACCCAGCTTGCATTATTTACTCATGACATCAGCTCAAGCATTGATCGCAATATTCCCATAGACGCCCTGTTCCTCGACTTCGAGAAAGCCTGTGACAAGGTACCACACAAACGACTATTCCTTAAACTCTCACACCTAAATCTTAACCCCTTTGTCTTCGACTGGCTGTGTGACTTCCTACACAACAGGCAACAGTTCGTCTGTATTAATGGGCATACTTCCTCATTAGCGCCTGTTATATCCGGAGTTCCTCAGGGCACCGTCCTCGGACCATTACTTTTTTTAATCTACATCAATGACCTACCGACAAACATCTCCTCCTGTATTCGACTTTTCGCAGACGATTGTGTCCTTTATCGTCCTATCCATAGCTTCCACGATAACATTTCCCTTCAAAACGATTTACTAACTGTTGAAAACTGGTGTAGACCTTGGCTAATGTGTTTAAATATCAAGAAGACTTCGCAGATCTCATTCCACCGCCGAGCTTCCTACCAAGCACATAGGTACGTCATTTTTGGCTCCGAATTATCTTTAGCTTCATCGTACAAGTACCTTGGTATCACAGTGACTAATGACCTCAGCTGGTCACATCATATAAGAAGCATAACAAATGAAGCTAACCGTGTCCTTGGCTATGTCCGGCGTAACCTTAAGTTTACCCCTCCTCACGTAAAATTGCTAACGTACCAAACGTTCATTCCTCCCAAGCTGGAATACGCATGCGCAGTTTGGGACCCGTACCAGATTAACCTACAGAAATCTCTTGAGTCTATTCAAAACCGTGCTATTAGATTTGTCTTCTCAGATTATTCATACTATTCTAGCGTCACTTATCTAAAACATACGGCTAATCTTCCCAGTCTTGTGTCACGCAGAAAAGTAGCGCGCCTGTCCCTCTACCACAAGTTTTATCACTCGTCTCTTGCTCACTCGATTATCGTACCTGCTCATCGCCTTTCGCTCCGCAACAGTCACTCTAAAGCTGTATACCCACCACCTGCTCGCACTACTGCGCACCTCAATTCATTCTTCATTCGAACAGCGAATGACTGGAATCATCTGCCCACCGACGCTGCGCACCACTCCGACCCGTGCCACTTCAAGTCATTCATCGAAGAACTCGTACTAATGTAACCCACCCCTCATGTAATACCCCATACCAGGGGCATTTGAGGTATCAATAAATAAATAAATAAATAAATAAATAAATAAATAAATAAATAAATAACACATATGAAGAACTGGCAGCCGCAACGCTAATCGCACAAAGTGAACGACTCAACACCACACACAAGGGCATAAGACTACTGCAAAGACTGGGATACGCGTTCACGCCCCAATACTGCGGAGACGACAGAGTCACCGTACCGATGCACCTACGGACTCGCATCATCGGGGAACCGGTCCCCAAGAACGTGCATCCGCTATACAACCAAGAGCGCCGGCAAGCGCGAGCACGAAAACTCCTCCAGAGAAAGAGCGATCCTGATACTTACTACACCGACGCTAGCCTTTATCGCACAACACAACAAGGCCCCAGAAAACCAGCATATGCAACAGCAGTAACTAACCAACAGAAAGTGGTGGCCTGCGCATCTATACGCACCAGATCAAGCGCCACTGCAGAGGCAGCAGCCATAGCCCTAGCAATCAAAGAAGCAGAACGAAGAGGTCGCTCCGCATATATCCTGACGGATTCACAGGCCGCACTGTCGGTTATATCTTAGAGGCACACTTCCCAGGTGATATCCTGGGCCCCACGCTGACTGAGGGCCATGGGGTCGTCTGGTGCCCAGGGCACACAGGCTTCGAAGGCAACGAGGAGACCGACTGTGTAGCTCACGGACTTGCTGGCCGAGCCACAGAAGTCTCTTCGAGGCACCTCACAAACCACCATAAAGATCCTATCACGAGCAGGCAGATTTTGGAGGACCAACGCCTGACCAGACGGAAGTACGCTCCTCCACATCCCAAGTTAAGCAGCCAACAAGCCAGGGACTGGCGCCGCCTTCAAACCAACACTCACCCGCAGATATCAAGGTTGCACGCAATGTTTCTGTGATAGATTGTGAAATCACACGAAGTGACGTCAGTGGGCAACGAGAGAGCATGCGCCAGTTTTGTGCCTGTCTTCTGTTATCACCAAGTGTGCTGATACCTGTCACCGTCTTAGCTATATAAGCAGTGTCCTTCTTGTAATAAACGCTTTTGTGTTCCGTGTCGTTGCGACTCACGCGTCCGTCCATAACAGTGGCGACGAGGCACGGTCTAACCCGTGCGTGGGCCAGGGTTTTCCGGCAGCATGGCAGCCGGTAGTCGCATTCGAGAGTTCAACCTCAGTGAAAACTCGTCGTGGGTGGAGTATGTCGAGCGCATTGAGTTGTATTGTGCAGCGAGCAAGCTCACAACGGGTGAGGACAAGCGAGCGGTGTTGCTCAGCTGCTGTGGCCCAGAGACGTACTCCCTCATAGCCACTCTCGTGAAGCCGTCGCGACCGCCAAACGTGGACTACCAAGTCATCGTTGATGCAGTAAAGAAGCACGTCAACCCGAAGCCATCTGAACTATACGCGAGGTACGTCTTTTCTAAGCGAGACCAGCAAGAAGGGGAGGGCGTAGCCGACTATGTCACTGCTCTGCGCAAGTTATCCGAGAACTGTGGATTTGGCGGAACAAAATTTCCATTTGAGGAAATGTTGCGCGACCGGTTGGTTTTTGGAATCTCGGACAATGTGGTTCAACAACGATTGTTGGCGGAAAAAAATTTGACGTTCGAGACGGCATATGAATTGGCAATCACGGCAGAAGCAGCTGTCAAGCAGCAAAAAGTAATTCGGAGCAACGCACAGGAGCCCGAATTCCAGCAAGAGTTAACGTCGAAAGTAGAAATGGAAGTCAACAAGAAGCAACCAGAGAGGCAGAGGGTTTGTTTCCGCTGTTTGGGAGCGCATCCAGGATGGCGTTGCAGATACAAAGATTCGGTGTGTTTCAACTGCGGCGGAAAGGGGCATTTAGCCAAAGCATGCCGAAAAAAGCCAGCGGAGGTGGAAGCGCAGCTCGAGGATAACAAAAAAGCAGCGAAGAGCGAGTACGACGATTTGTTCAGTATCAGCCAATTAAAAAGCGGGACGCCAAAGTACGTCATCACTGTAGAGATCGGGAATGAAATCGTGCCGATGGAAGTAGATTCTGGAGCGGCCAGGTCGATTATCAGTATGAACGAATTTCGGAAGCTGCAAGTGGCGAAGCGGATCAAGCTGGACAAGTGCGACACGCAACTGGTGACCTGGACAAAGGAAGGTCTGGACGTGCTGGGAAAAGCGTCTGTGCCCGTGAAGTTCAAAGACCGAAAATTTCAGCTGCCGCTACTAGTACTGAAGAACGACGGGAACGCTCTACTGGGCCGAAATTGGTTCCAGCCATTGGGAATCAGCCTAACAGGTCTTCATAACATAAAGGTCGGACCTCAAGCGATAATGGAAAAATTCGCAGACGTGTTCAGTGAAACATTTCCAGGCGCAAATCTGCCACGCATCCACATCGAACTAAAGAAGGCCGCCCAAGCCCGGTTCCTGAAGTGCCAGAGCATTCCGTTTGCCATGAAGGAGGAAGTAGTTGCTGAGTTAAATCGCTTGGAGGAACTGGGAATTCTAAAACCCACCCAATATTCAGACTGGGCAACGCCAATCGTCGTGGTGCGAAAGAAGGACGGCTCCCTACGAATATGCGGAGATTATAGGAGCACGGTGAACCAGTCCGTAAAAAGTAATGTATACCCGTTACCCACAAGCAAAGAACTGTTTGCCCGATTAGGAAGGGGGCGTGTTTTTTCCAAACTCGACCTGACGCAGGCTTATCAGCAACTATTAGTGGATGAAGAAACGGCGGAGTTGCTCACGATAAATACCGTGCAAGGGCTGTACAGGGTTTGTCGGCTGCCGTTCGGCGTGTCCGTTGCCCCTGGGGTGTTCCAAAGAACCATGGACATGGTGTTGGCCGGAATGCCGCAAGTAGCGGTATATCTGGATGATATCCTGATTGCCAGCGAGTCTATCGAGGAACATGAACGGATGCTTGCCGAGGTCCTCAGCCGATTGTCCAAAACCGGGCTCCGAGTTCAAGCGGCGAAGTGCGAATTTTTCAAGGAGAGCCTTGAGTTTCTGGGGCATCGAATTGACGCTAAGGGCATCTACCCCTCGAAAGCAAAGGTTGAGGCCATCCACCAGGCTCCTGCTCCGAAGAACAAAAAGGAACTGCAAGCCTTTTTAGGTATGATCAATTTCTATAATCGTTTTTTGAAGGGCAGGACAGAAGTAGCTGAAAAATTGTATCGGTTGTTGGATAACAACGTACCATGGAACTGGTGTTCAGAGCACATGGAAGCGTTCGAGAGCCTGAAGAAGTTGCTGACCTCTAACTCGTTACTGGTGCATTTTATACCTGATGCCCCATTAGTGTTGTCAAGCGACGCGTCATCTGTGGGAGTGGGGGCAGTTTTGTCTCACCGCGACAACGAAGGAAATGAGCAGCCTGTGGCCTATGCGTCTCGAACATTATCTAAGGCTGAGCGTAATTATGCTCAGATCGACCGTGAAGCTCTTGCCGTGGTTTTTGGGGTGCGACATTTCCACCAGTACCTTTGTGGGCGAAATTTTCTTATTCTCACGGATCACAAGCCCTTGCTAGGAATCTTTCAGCGGAAAACGCAGATTCCGGCGGTTCTTTCTCCTCGCATGTTACGGTGGACTCTAATGCTATCAGCCTACGAATACGTGCTCGATTACAGGAAAACCCAGGACCATGGAAACGCACATTGCCTGAGTAGGTTGCCGGCTCCCTTAACCCGACAGGAGACTGAAGTACCGGGTGACATACTCCTACTGGAAGCTGTGGAGTACCCTCCAGTGAGCGCACGAGAAGTGGCAGCGTACACCAGCACTGATCCCCAGCTGTCCCAAGTGAAGAAATGGATCCTAGAGGGTTGGCCACGCGAGCGAGTAGCCCCGGAGTACTCTGCGTATGAGGTGAGACAAAACGAGTTGTCCGTGCATCGCGACTGTGTGCTCTGGGGAAGCCGCGTAGTAATTCCTGAGGCATTGCAGAAAGAAAGTGTTAAGTCTTATGCACGCTAACCATCCGGGAGTGACGGCCATGAAGGCAATAGCTAGGTCGTACGTGTGGTGGCCTCATATGGACAGAAGGATAGAAGAGCTAGTTAGATGCTGCCGGCCGTGCCAGGTAAACAGTCCGAGTGAACCAAAGACACCAACGCATTTCTGGACTAAGCCAGAACGACCTTGGAGTAGAATCCACGTGGATTTCGCAGGACCGATCCAAGGTGCGCATTTTCTGGTGGCGGTAGACGCCCTCTCGAACTGGGCTGAAGTCGAAGTTATGCCGTCTCTTCACTCAGTTGCGGTAATTGAAAAATTCCGCAAGATGTTCGCAGCGTATGGATTACCCGACCTGGTTGTGTCTGATAATGGCACCGCTTTTGCCAGCAGGGAAACTCAAGATTTCCTTAAACGAAATGGCATTCGCTATATGTATACCGCGCCTTGCCACCCGTCAAGTAACGGAAGGGCGGAGCGGATGGTAGGAGAACTGAAATGTTCATTACGGAAACAGAGACAGGGCACCGTACAATGCAAGGTTTCACGTTTTTTGTTCAAACAGCACTCTACGCCACACTCCGAAACCGGCAAATCACCTGCAGAAGTCATGCTGGGTCGGAACTTCAGGACGGCCATATCGACCCTTCAACGGGACGAGAGCGAAGCAAGATGCCTGCTGCCGCCTCCACAACGTGGGTTCCTGCCGGGTGATACTGTGTACGCGAGAAACTTCCGGCCCGGCCCCGAGTGGGTTCCTGGTCGTGTGTTGCGACGTTTGGGCCACGTCATGTACGAGCTGCGGACTGCAGACGGTACTGTGCACCGACGCCACCGGGACCACGTGTGCCGAGCATGGCACGATGAGCCCGGAGGCCATGAAACGTCGCCCTCTTTTGCGCTCCCGGATACACCAAGCCCCACCCTGGGACCTGTCGGGCCTGAGACGCCGCAGCCTCTCAGGCGTTCCACTCGCCAACGCCGCCCAGTGCGACTTTACGGCATCGATGACTAAGGGGGAAGGGATGTGATAGATTGTGAAATCACACGAAGTGACGTCAGTGGGCAACGAGAGAGCATGCGCCAGTTTTGTGCCTGTCTTCTGTTATCACCAAGTGTGCTGATACCTGTCACCGTCTTAGCTATATAAGCAGTGTCCTTCTTGTAATAAACGCTTTTGTGTTCCGTGTCGTTGCGACTCACGCGTCCGTCCATAACAGTTTCCAGAGGTATACACAACCGGTGTATGCCCCTGGTGCAACGACCACACAGCCACACTGACACACATTACATACCAGTGTACAGAACGCCCAGCCGAGGCAGTATCCAGGCTGGTGAGCTCATCCCAGACACTCACAACGTGGTCTTGGGAGGCACGGCTTTCCGAGCTGGCACTGGAAAGCCAACTGGCGACGCTGGTCCGGGCCCGGCGAGCCGCCGCGGCGAGTGGGGCTCTACAAGAGGGCTCCACCCGAGAATAACCACACCAACCACTCTTCGTACAATAAAGTTTATTCATTCATTTATTGGTGATATCTTCGTGGTATATGGTGATCTCATCTTGTTGATATCTAATACGTGTCCTCGTGTAGTTTCTGTTTGTATTTTGTGTGTATTTTGTTGTCAATACTTCCTATTATGCTATTCATACATTCTGAGAGACGGTAGACCTTCATTTGAAGCTGTAAAGAGAAAATGAATAACTTCTTTCTATGCTTATTTCCTGCATGCATATTAGCTGCTGTAAGGGTAGCAAGAGCTCAGTCAAGCTGCGACAAAACAGCTTTTTCTCTCGCCGTGTCTATCGTGTACATGAAAACGGAAATAAACAGATTGATTGATTGGTTGATACATGTAGCCTCTACATGGGACGAACAAAGAAGATCCGGACACCCGAAAAAGAAGCCGCTCATTTTGAAGCGCGTCGCGCGGCCAAGCGAGAATCTCCACATCCGCGGCGAGCCGATTCGGAATACCGTGCCTAGACGCATTGAGCATTTCCTAGCAAAACTTAGCCAAGCCTAGTAAAATCTGGAAGAAGCTAGGTCGAACACCAGTTCCACTGTTTACTCTATCCTTGCACCACTGGTGTAAGCTGCCCACATTTTTTAGGTGAAATCCTTAGATCTCTTTGTTTCAAGGTCGCCTTGTGAGGTATAAAGTCACGTGCCCCGCGGAAGCCCAGAAGTGATCGAAAGCATGTCCAGCCGTGTATAAGAGATGATGAATGATTAGCAAAGTTAATTATTGATTACTGATGGCAATAAGGTGGAGTAGGGTTGAATAGGCTCGATGAGGGTGGATTAAGGAGGATTAAGGCCCTGCAGTGGACATAAATATTGGCTTATGATGATGATCATGAAGGTGAATTATGGTGGATTAAGGTCGGTTCAGGTGGATCAAGTGGATTAAGGTTCATTCTTCTTTCTGGGGTTTTACATGCCAAAACCAGTTCTGATTATGAGGCATACAATAGTGGAGGGTTCCGGATTATTTTGGGTGGGTTAAGGTGCATTACGGTGGAATAAGGACGCTTCAGGTTGATGAAGGTCGATTAAGGTGGATTAAGGAGGAAAAGGTTGATTACGCTGGATCAGGGTGGATTAAGGCCGATTAGGATAGATTAAGATGATTAAGAAGGATTGGAGTGAAGTAGGGTGAACACAAGAGATCAGATAGAATTCGCTGAGCTGTCAAAACTGATCAACGAGAAGAAAGCAAGGGATATTCGAAATTATTGCGTGTGAAAGATTGAGGAAGCCGTAAAATATGGACGCAGCATTAAATCAGAAGAAAGCTTGGCATAGGACAAGGCAAGATGTATGCACTGAAAGATAAGCATAGTAATATCATCAGCAATTTCGATGACATAGTAAAAGCAGCGGAAGAATTCCATACCGATCTGTACAGTGCCCAAAACAGCCAAGCTACTTTCATTCAAAATATTGATGAACCGGATACAGAGGCTCTTTTTATAGCTAGCAATGAAGTTAGAAGGGCCTTGAAAGACATGACCAGGGGAAAAGCTGCTGGAGAAGATAGAATAACAGTTGATTTAATCGAAGATCGAGGAGATATCATGCTTGAAAAGCTTGCGGCCCTTTATACCCAATGCCTCACGACTTCAAGTGTACCAGAGAGCTGGAAGAACACCAACATTATACTAATTGATAAGAAGGGGGACGTTAAAGAATTGAAGAATATAAAGACCCATTAGCTTGCTTTCAGTATTGTTTAAAATATTCACCTAGATAATTTCCAATAGAATCAGGGCAACACTTGACTTCACCCAACCAAGAGAAGAGGGTGGCTTCAGGAAGGGATATTCTACGATGGATCATATCCATGTCACAAATCAGGTAACTGATAAATCTGCGGAGTACAATCGACCTCTCTATATGGCTTTCCTAGATTATGAGAAGGCATTTGATTCAGTAGAGATACCAGCAGTCATGGAAGCATTTCGTAATTAAGGAGTACAGGAGGCAAACAGGAATATCTTAGCAAACATCTACAAGGATTCCACAGCTATCTTGGTTCTCCACAAGATAAGTAGAAAGTTACCTATCAAGAAAGGGGTCAGGCAAGGACACACAATATCTCCAATGCTATTCACTGCATGCTTAGAAGTATTCAAGCTCTTAGACTGGGAAGGCTCAGGAGTGAGGATCAACGGCGAATATCTCAGCAACCTTCGGTTTGCAGATGACATTGTCCTATTCAGCAACAATGAAGAAGAAATGCAGCAAATGATTGAGGACCTTAATCGAGAAAGTGTAAGAATTGGGTTGAAGATGAATACGCAGAAGACAAAGATAATGTTCAATAGCCTGGCAAGGGAACAAGAATTCAGGATCGCCAGTCAGCCTCTAGAGTCTGTAAAGGAGTACGTTTATGTAGGTCAAATACTCACAGGGGACCCTGATCACGAGAAAGAAATTTACAGAAGAATAAAATTGGGTTGGAGTGATACGGCAGGCATTGCCAAATCCTGACCGGGAGCTTACCACTGTCGTTGAAAAGAAAAGTGAACAATCATTGCATTGTATCGGTGCTGACTTATGGGGCAGAAACTTGGAGGTTAACAAAGAAGCTCGAGAACAAGTTAAGGACCGCACAAAGAGCGATGGAACGAAAAATCTTCGGAATATCGTTAATAGAAAGGAAGAAAGCGGTGTGGATCAGAGAACAAACGGGGATAGCCGATATTCTAGTTGACATTAAGTGGAAGAAATGGGGCTCGGCAGGCCATGTTGTGCTAAGGATGGGTAACCGGTGGACCATTAGGGTTACAGAATGGATACCAAGAGAAGGGAAGCGCAGTCTAGGTCGGCACAAAACCAGATGGGATGATGAAGTTAGCAAATTTGCAGGCGCAAGTTGCAATACGCTAGCGCCAGACAGGGGTAATTGGAGATCGTAGGGAGAGGCCTTCGTCCTGCAGTGGACATAAAAATATAGGCTGCTGATGATGATGATGATTGTAGCAGAAGGCCACATGTTGCGGTTCGTCGTCAGTAAAAGGGCCCGCAACTCATTGAGTGCGCCAAAACAACTCAACAGCAATGGCGAGAAACCAACGCCATACTCTCCCGTGCACACACTGATGACTAGCAGACGACACCAGGAGCGATCCAGACTAAGCGTGGTGATGACGGGGACTCAGATCGACTTCTCAGGGAATGGTTTTCTGGAACATTTCCCACATACTGTTTAACAAACCTGCAGACTGCCGTTTCGAAAACTCGAGCGAAGCAAGTCGGCTGACAGCGTCCAGTTGCCTTCGCATAGCAAGTGTGTGCGCGGTGCGGCCGTGCCACACTTTCACAAGCTCTTCATGTGAAATTATTAAATATAGGCTGATGATGATGATGATGATGATGATGATGAAGGTATGAAGGATGGTGAAAGAATAAATAAGGCAAATTAGGGTGAATTAGGGTGGATTAAGGTCGATTAAGGTGTATGAATTTGTATTAAGGAGGATTACCGTGGATTAAGGTGTACTATGAAGGATTAAGGTGGATTAAGGTCAATATAATGATGGGTAAATGTTGGGTGGGTAAATGATGGGTAAATAAAGATGGGTAAATGTTTATTATAGCGGATCAGTGTGGATTAGAATGAATAAATGAGGATCAAGGTGCGTTACAATATTCTTTACAAGGCGTTCGCATCTCTTAGGAAATAGCTAAGGAAACCTGGGATTTTTTTCTCTTTACAAGTAATTCAATCTCCCAGCTGTGTTCCGCACAAGCGTTCAATAAAAACCAATTAACACCTGCACGGAGGGGGCCTGAATGGGGCTGGTATATTCAGTTATGAAAGATGGAGAGGCTTTTGGCAGCATTAAGACTTCACGCACAACTTGACTAAAACCGGGCGTCCTTCGCTAAGGATTCTTTATAAAAATGGCAGTGTTAACTAGCGGAATAATCAACCCACATTTCACAACCACATTTCGTAGCATTTATTTTGATTATTTACAATGCTTTAGTAACAATAACATCAACACAGCTTTCATAATGGCAAAATTTCCAAATTAAGCACCAAAGAATGAGCACCCTGAAATGTTATGCACCTCTATATCAGATTCAATTCCAATTACATCACAGATTAAATCCTACACACAAGGCTGCTCAGATAGGGAGTGAAGATCTGAACATATCCAAAACATTCACAAGTATACGTAACATAAAATAGATACATAGTGATTTTTTAACGTATGATGTTCAGTTAACAATTTGTCACAGTAACATTCAAATGCGTTCAATTTTTAAACACTATACCTCATAGTATAGTAGTGTTCACAAAGACTGCATGAATTCTGAAATCAGCCAAGAAAAACACTCTATATACAGGTAAAATATGAGCGCACTCGTCTGCACACAAAAAGCACAGCCGTTTGTTGCCCTCACGAACACGCAATACAGATAACACAAGTCAGAAAAAAGCAGTAAGTACATCGAATTCACAATGGTTCTGATTCCACAACCGAAATGCAGGAAATATACAATGTAGCCTTGCAAAACAGTAAATTACCAATATTAATTTCGTAATAATGATACGAGTTTTCCCTTTTTTATACTCTCTTCTTTTGCAACACGTAACAAGGTCATTCCGCGGCTGGCAAAGGTTGCTCAGAAGTATGTTAGCTGCACAGTTTGCTACCAAACTCGTTACCTGCTCGCCATTATCATCAGCCTATACTGCAGGACAAAGGCCTCTCCCTGTGATCTTCAATTATCCCTGTCTTGCGCTAGCCCATTCCAAGATTCCAAATGACGCCTGCAAATTTCCTAACTTCATCACCCCACCTAGTTTTCTGCCGTACCTGACTGCCGCTTCCCTTCTATTTTTGTCCTCCTCATATGTATGCTCTTTGATGCATGCTCCTGTTCCATCATACTCTGCCAAAGATTCAACGATGAGTGCCCTGGCAAGCCTCCTGTGGTAGGAACCACTCAGCAACTCTGTATAATTTTCTTTCTCAGTAAGCTGCTTCACAATCACTTGTGCATACATTACAATAGTGACAACAACTGATGAGGGAAATTTCAAATCGCCTCGATCTAAGTGCCTGTCAATGAATGCATAGCATCATCATCATCCGTCGTTTCAGTCTGCACTCTAGCAGTGACCAAATATTTTCTGCAAGTGTCACATTTGAGTTTTTTCAATGCTGCATGCGCACAGTATCCACCAACATAGGCTATGACAGCTATGCGGGGGCTTAAACCATTAAAATCATTCTCGGTAACAGAAATCGAGAAAGTGATCTGCGTGCTGCTCGAGGTGTTGATTTCTATGTTCTGCAAGCCCTGAGCAGTGATTATAGGCGGAGTGTTCTACAGACAGATTCGTCCCTCACTCTCATATTGCTGCCGTACAGATATATGGTACTGGCTGCCTGCCAGGCTGCCTATATTGCCCAAAGCGGCTCTCCAGGCAGTCTGTCTGAATTTTAGCAAGCAAGACATACCAGTGACCACGCTCCTGCAAGCAGTATTTTGCAAGCTCCGAAAGTGAGTACACAGACAGCCTCGATGCAGTGAATGTTTCTTTCGTAAGGACCCCAGCATCATGCTTCAGGAATTCTCAAACATCTAGCCATGCTATCATGGCATTGAGGAAACGAATTTTAGGATCGTATTCAGCTTCTGAAACTGGTTTCTCAAATGTGTTACAGTGGTGGATACCCTTCAAAGGCGCTTTTACATTAACAATGCTCCACCACCGAACAATAATCATGATGAAATCTGCTGTAGATTCAGCATGACATAAAGCTGGTGCACTTCTATTAGCTCTGAGAATGTCCACTACAAACGGATTGAAAATCTGTAACGCCAAATTCACATTTTGGTGCTCCATATTGCTTCAATTGAGTGCCCTTAAGTTTAATTCATATCTAATTTCCAAAGTTCTGCTTCTTGCTTGTACAGCTCTCTCACATCTTTGAATGATGCCCAATCAACGCAATCAGGATGTACGCTGTTGTTAGAAAGGTCGAAATCGGGGTAAAACACGCATGTGCTTCGATTTTTTTGATTAATCCAATTATTTCGTATGCTCTTCAAGAGGTGTACAGCATGAACCACATAAAAAAGCGGTTGTGATGGATCTGCTAGATGTGGGTAAATCATTCTGAATCTATGTGGCTGTGAAAAAAATATCATGGTGTTTTTAAGGGAATTGTCTGAGAAAACTGCCACAAGCTTGTAGCTAGTATCTTCCAAGCGCAGTATGACATTCTTTACAATCTCATGAAGCTGGTCAGCATTCAGTGTTTTTACAGGAAGGGTATGTGCCACTTCTTTAAATAGAGACTCTGTGCCATGAATACATGAGCTGATGTTGCAGCTTCGCTATAATTTACCGCAGCACCACAAATGTTGCCTGCTTTGTAATCAAACTAAGGCTTTATGTGTGCTTCGTCCACCATCAGGATCACATGGTATTCATGAGGTTTCAGCTGCTTGAATCTGCGGGACACATATTGCAGAAAAATACTCTGAGGACCCGGCATCAGGCGACATTTGGAAGGAGGAGCATACCTTCCTTGTAGTGCTTGGGTGAGGCAAGGTCAATTAGCTCGGGTACTTCAAGAACCTGTAAGCATGAGCTGATATCGTGTACAAAACGCATGCGTACACCATCAACTATGCACTATACTGAATGCGATTTTAACTGAACAGTAATTATTATTTCAAAATTATTCCAGTCTCTCTTTTGTGGTGTGATATAGTACTTTCATCTTTCCCAAGATGTTCACTCACAACAGCCAACAAGTGCTCCCAACTTTGATTTTCATTATAGAGCCTGCACAGGTTTTCCAATATTAACAGCAATGAACTCATTTCATTAGCACTTTGAGGTACAACGCTGTTCCCAAGCCTCTACAATGAAGCAAATTGAAAGCATGCACTGACGCTCAGGTCTTCAAACGCAGTCGCACACGCTTTCAGGCATGGTTTATTTTGGTTCACAATGTTCAGGAACAAAACACACTTGTTCACATAGACGACTGTCCAAGGTTCTGGCACTGAAGCTGCTCTCAGACATATTTTCATATCTTGAAATGTTGAAAAACAGTTTTTTGTTTTCCTCTGCATATGAAGCAAGAGAATGATCAAGGGCGCGAGAGTTGAGAGACGTCTTTCTGGCTCCTTTTGATATCGGACGCCTCTCTGATATCTGTTGTACCTTCGAAAGGTACGAAAGACAGCCCGTAAATATGCAAGTGGCCACATGCACAATACTTTCGCATGCGCTTTAGCGCCATATTTTTATTTTGTGCAGTTCAGACGTCGCTAGGCATTTATAATTTGAATGTCTTAGTGTTCTTGTTATTAGATTTCTTAATGATTACATCCATTGCATATTCGCTTGCATCATATGAATTTGTAGTAATCGTTGTTATTGTTTTACGCGTGTACCCCACTACCCTTGTAATGCTTTGGCGCTTGAGTGTCTGTGAAATAAATAAATAAATAAATAAATAAATAAATAAATAAATAAATAAATAGAGGAAATACCTATTCAGGGTGCAAGCACGCTACGGATAATGATACTTCAATTACTTTCCCCACTCTTTAATCGTTGTACGCCATCGTTTGCTCGATGCATTTCGGATTTGAATGATCAACGCATACCTGCACATATAAAATTCTGCATTTCATCAACACATTCGCTTGCATACAGAAAAACTGCGATAATAAAAACGACGATGTCACGAATGCGTTAAATTCGCAATGCTTCGTATAGTTTGCTTAAAATCTCTGGATATTTCCTGCTTTTTTTTTAGTAGCGAGAACCTTTGAAGCGTCGCGGACGAATCTTATTGGGCGGCGCCCATTCCGGCAGCCATGTTCTTCCTAACGCTGTTCCTCCCGCCAGTCACTTGCACGATGCTTCGATCAAACTTAAATTAAATTATGGGGTTTTACGTGCCAAAACCACGATCTGATTACAAGGCACGCCGTAGTGGGGCCTCCGGAAATTTGGACCACCTGGGGTTCTTTAACGTGCACCTAAATCTTAGTGCATGGGTGTTTTTTGCTTTTCACCCCCATCGAAATGCGGCCGCCATGGCCGGGATTCGATCCCGCGACCTCTGTTTCTGTGCGCGTTTATCTTTTTGTCTTTTCCTTGTGCCAAGGATTTTGTGCGATCAGCGCGGCGTGACTGTAGAAACGTGGCAGGCGTCGCCATAAAGATGAGTTGATAACGGACACCATCGTACGGTTTACAATTACGGCAACAAATTTCGCGTTCGGCTTCAGCAGTGCAGTACTAAGCCGCTTTTGTTTCGTATTTGATTGTCCGGCTCCAAGCCTGAAACTTATATTTGACTCATGCGGTGCAGCAGCGGCTGTTGACGGTCGGATGCTATCTACGCGTTTACGACGCTTCAGGAGGTTAGGAAGAAGATGGCGGCCGACAGAGGTAAATGTCGCTACTTGAAAAAAAGCAGAAAATCTAGGGACTTTACGCTTGCTAAATGCACGAACGTGAACGACATTCTCCTACAAACAAAATTACTTGCCGAGGAAAAATAGCAGAAAGTTTTAGTATGAGCAGATGGCGTGAAATCCTTTCGGGGAATGCCAGGCATCCACTTCTTTTGCGTGTGCTCATCTGTGGGGAAAGGAGAGACTTGCAAATTTTTCCAACGAACCCCCAAAACCAAACGAAGTGACCACGGTGAAAGCAAGCCGAGTGATTTCGCTGCTGCTGCAGCTGCGCTGTTGGGAAGCCGGCGGGTCCTGACATCAGAATTTTGGGCACCGGCCTTGGCTTGACTCGCAGATAATATTTTGCCGGTTGCCGACTGTGTTCGCCGCTATTGTTGCGCTTTGAGTGTCACTTGCTTTTTTTGGGCACAAGTTCGCCCAATAAAAAGTCAGTTTCATCATTTACAGTGTTGCTGATGCGTTCTTCGCCGTCACTACTACGTGACCTCTGGGGGAGGTGATTTGTGCTCATGTACCTGACAACCTGGTCAAACGCATACCCCGAAGACAACAGCATCTCCCTGGACCATCCAGCAAGCCGCAGGCTACAAAACCTAGCCCCGGCGCACTGACGTCTACCTGAGCAGACCAGAACGACCAGCACCAAGACAGTAGGCACGATGACAGCCCCAGTGTCACCTGTCCTACTGCAGCAACCTCGGGACCCACCGACCTTCCGTGCATCATCAGCTCAAGACCCAGAAACCTGGCTGGAGACCAACGAAAGAATCGCGACATTGAACATTGGGAACTGCGAAAACAAGCAGCGCCATGTTCATTTGTCGTTAGATGGCACAGCTCGGACATGGTTTGAGAATCTTAATATCATGGGACCTGTTTCGCAGGAGTTTTCTGCAGGCGTTTACGATCGTGGTATGGAGACAAAGGGCCGGAGTCTTTCTAGAACGTCGAACGTAGCTAAGTAATCTCATCGCTTCGGGTCAGGCGGTTCAGGTAGGTCATCTCTTCTGTGAGAGATGATCCGCCTGTTTAGTCATGCTCAAAGTGACATGCCAGAGGAAAGGAAAGCCGTTCATTGCAACAATATTGATTGCCGCCCATTCACTGCTGTAGACGACGCAAGGCTCGATTGGCTGGAATACGCTTTCATCGCTTATTTAGAAGATCTGAGGGATGCAAGCAAAGCTGAAAACATCTTCAGCAAGGAAACGTGCCACGCCCTAATCTTCACAACACAATCAAATGTTGCATGCATGCGACACCTGCTCACTGAGAAGAAATTAAAATTTGTTCTGACTTGCAAGATATCAAGTGACCCTATGGAAGCCATGTTCCGATTCTTGAGGAGGAGTGCAGGATGTGACGATGCCTTGGATGTCAGGTGCACAATATGCGGTCTCGAAAAAATCCTTCAAAAGCAGGAGTCATAACATCTTCAAGTGGCAGAAATGTAGAGAGTTTGGCGACATTCACGTCAGCGCAGTTTCTCCCAATTCAGTATGCGCGCTGTACAAGCACACCCACCACAGACCTTATTTTGAACATAGCAGCACTTGCTGCCAGACAGACGAATTCTCTCGAACCCTGACGCTGCCAGCCTGGCAATGATTGGAGGTTTTATTGTTCGCACTGTAAGCGAGCTCATTGCCTGTGCTGTGTCCATCGCAATGCTTCAGGCACCAAACAGCGGTGCTCCAAATCATGGCCTCCTCACGGACCAAAATAGCGGCGCTCTTTACTACCCGACGCAGGAACTTGTCAAAGTTCTTGTAGGCCTGCGGAGATTTGCTGACTGCGTACTCTCGCAACGATGGTCAGTCATGAAGCCTCTTGAAGTATGCGTGCAGAGGTCGGTACAAGAGCTCATGATCCTGCCCATGTTGAGCTGTGGCAACAGCGATTCGGACCACCGCAAGGTTATGCTGGAGCTCATCGCACGAAAGCTCATCAAGCCACTTTTTGCAAACTATGCGCAAGGAAAGGCCGACACGAACCGTGAAGTTTCTCCAGAAAAAGTCCCTGTTAAGAAAAATCTTGAAATTGTCGGTGTTCGCAGTCCTCGCAGTACTAGAGGCGCCTTGCCATAGCACCGACTCCTTTTGCACAAAACTGCGCGGAATCCTCGTCAGCTCTTGGAATGAACTATATCTCGCACATGGCCAACGTGCTGTTGGCCATGTGCGTCGCCTTTATCAACAGCGTATGCGATACATGTGAACAATGCGAAGCTAGCACTGAACCATTCCGAGAACATTTTTCTGGACTGTGGACTTCGATTATCGGGATCATCATGTGTACCTAATTATTTTGTTCTTTTTATCCTCAAATAAAATACGCAGTGTATATGTGTTCACATCTGCGCCTCTCTTTCTTCTTCACTTCGAGCTGAGTCGGGCCAATAATCGAGTAATTATATTTTCTGGCGCGTTAGTAAGCGAGCAGCACAAAACACATGCACGCATACACAGAAATACGCGTAGGTAAGTCAATTTCTACCAGAAACCTTTACATAACACTCATATTATTGCGATAGCAATTATATGGACACTCAAAAGCAGATTTCTGCCGTCGGCGTCGCCGTCGCCGTCGGCCGTCGCCGTCGCCGTCGCCGTCGCCGTGAGGTTCCGTATGACGTCAATGGAGATGAAATCGTGGCCGCGCGCCGCCGAACGCTGTATGTGCGAGTGAAAGGGCGCGAGGGACGCGCTCTTTCACGGGGAGTGAACGCACGGCGGAGAACAAACGCGCGTTCTGCGCCGTGCTTCCTTAAGGGCTGCAGAAGTAGGCGTCTCTTTCCTCCTTTACAATCACCATATATGTAGAGCAAACGCGCCTTCTTCAGACGCGCGAGAGGCCGTGGGGGAGGGGGAAGGAAGGGACGCGACGTTTAGCTGCGGCACCAAGTGCCTATTTATATGAGAGGCTCCAGCAACAGTCACCAACGCCGCACGCATTTTGAGCTAACGCGGGCAAAACGCCGATGGCGTCGACAACAGTTCTGCGTGTTGTTGCTACCAAAGCCGCTCACCTTACTTCGTATGACATTGCTGTGTTGCTATCGCATTCATTGCTTCGCCCTTAGGGCGAAACTGTGACATTTTTTTCATCACGCAAATTATATTGTCAATGGACGCACAGTGAGCATATCTTTCTTGCAATAGGTTAATCCCGCGTTTATCAAAAATTCCACCATATCCCGTTGTGCGGGAAGCTGCATCTGCCGCATGCTTCCCGTTCAGGCTTGAAGAGGCAGATTTTGGGGAGTGTACAAAGTGCACTTCGGGAGTGACCTCGCTAGCACAATGCAACATTAGCAAACCTATTGGCACGCTTATATTTGACAATTAGAAAACATATACACGGTGTCCCAGCTATCACGAAGCACAATTTAAAAAAAGAGGAACGGCGTTACGCGAATCCAACGTAGTGCGTATTGTTTGCAGTACAGTGGAGTAGCCGCCAGTAATTTTTTTCGTTACTGAGAATTAATTAATTATTTGTAATAAATTAATTCAATCTCAGTAACGAAAAAAATACTGGCGGCTACTCCACTGTAATGGAAACAATACGCACGAGGTATGCTTCACGTAACGCCGTTCCTCATTTTTTTTTAAATTGTGCTGAGTGATAGCTGGGACACCCTGTATATGTCATACCACGCCAGTTTTTGTGTGCACCAAATTAGGCAAACGAAAATTCTACGATAGCACCAAGACGTAAGGGCGTAGGCCGAGATAAGCACGGACAAGGTGCTTTGGTTCGCCGAGAGATGACTAATTTTTCACGACTGCTCATACAGTGGCTGTTGTGCGTTCGCACGTACGCACGCACGCACAAAATCCCCCATAAAAAAACACTGCTGTGCTTATGTGCCTGGATAACTACATCATGCGAGTCACCTTACGGGACTTCTTTTCGCTGGTCAGTTTCTTTTAGTACAAAATTGTGCTGCAGAGCTGCCGGTAGGTTTCAGCGCAGCGTCGGCGGCGCTGAAACCTACGCCGGCAGGAGCTCGCGCTCTCCGCGGCGGACAGCGCGCAGGCCGGCTCCTCCCGACTACGCCATTGGATACGCCGGTGGTGTCACGTGACCAGGCGGTACGGAGGCGAGCGCTCTCGCACGGCTCCTGGTCACAACACGCAGAAGGGAGCTTTCTAGGGGAAAAAAGGGCGACGTTCCAGGCATAGTTTCTTTAGGAGGCGTTGTCCAAACAAAGACTGAACTTTTATTATGTCACGAGACAGGGGTGCTCGTGCGCCAACAGACTTTCCTGTCAAGTGTACAACATGGTGCCACAGAGGGGCAATGTATACTAGACATTTAAACACGCGCCAGTTATAGCGCCGCGCGGATGGTGTTCACTACACCGTCATTTGGACCCCGCACGAGGAGTTCCATTCCCTTTCCCGAGGTCTCACTTCCCGGGCAGAAGTCGGACCCCCACCGCCATCCTGGGCGCGTCTGCGTACCTTCAAAGACATCTTTACCAACTACCAAGATACCCGGCCTGTTTACACACCGCCGGCTCTCTCCCTAACCCTAACCCAAGCCTCCCACTGGCGCCGACTCGAGACCCGTAATGCTCCTTATCCTATGCTTATGCCCCTTCATGCCCGATTTACCCGATCACTTCCTGTCCTCCTGTCAGCTCTGCCGAAAACCAGGAGACTTTCTTTGCGTCCTCCTCACATACCTTCCCGCACACTTCATCCCCAACCACGGCGGAGTCATACTGGGAGACTCCCGGCCAGCTCCGCTGCTACAGACCAGTGCAGGATCATCCCCGACGCCCTGAAGCGAATCCAAGGGCTCTCCTTTGCTCTACACGGGGAGCATCCAAAGGGCTGCTTCATGGCATGTAAGGGGGGTTATGACCCTCTCTGCATTTATTTGGCAATAGTTGTTTTCACCACCACCAGCGTGGCGGTGCGCGCACTTGGCTTCGTCGATTTTTATGTCAAACGCAAGGCGCGTCTTTGGAGACTTTCTAAACCTCCACACACATGCTGCGCATGTGTGTCGATAGTGTGGCACCTCGACAACACCTAAGGCGACGGCGCAAAAGTGCCTCGAGCGTCCATATATTTG
Organism: Dermacentor silvarum; assembly: GCF_013339745.2. Taxonomy (NCBI): domain Eukaryota; kingdom Metazoa; phylum Arthropoda; class Arachnida; order Ixodida; family Ixodidae; genus Dermacentor; species Dermacentor silvarum. The sequence goes on from NC_051160.1 coordinate 170,337,418, forward strand.
TTATCGTGGTAAAAGTCAGCATTGGTTTCTTCGCTCGGTCTTCGTTGGACCAGCAGACACGATGAGCACAAAACAGACAATATCAAGAAACCGTAAGGTATCTTTTTCATGTATCTTGTCTGTTCATTTGTTCTTTCGTGTCAGTACCAGAAGCGACAGGCGCTCCTCAACAGCGCCAATAGTTTGCGGGGGAAGCGGCTGCAAGTTTGCTGGATTGCACTCGAAAACAACTAAAAAATCATCCACGTACCTCGTTTTACTATGTGCCAACCCTTCGACCATTTCTGCGACAATTTGTTCAGCTTGCTAAGAACAAATTGGCAGTTTCATCCCACGGGCGAGGCACTGACCGCGACAGCAGGAGTTTAGCATTGCGCTTCAGCTCTTCGGACGTTGTTCTAACTGTACACGAGACCGACTAATGTGGACGTGGCATACGCAGGTGCGCAAAAATTTCTGGAACCCTTAAAAGCTTTAACACACTGGGTAGGACTTTTAATGGCATAGCGCAGACAACACTACGCTGCCCGTATATTAAGGGCTGCGCCAGTAAAATTGCATCACTTTCAAGTTTGGGCACTGATATTGATTTCCGCTTTTACTATTTAATAGTCTGAGAAGATTTAAGATAAAGGAGATGCGCTGTGAAAGTAATCTTTCATGACTTATGTTTGCGGGTAGTCATTTTCAAATCCTGAGGAATAATTCAGTCAGCAACGTAAGACCCGGGTTGAGCAACCTAGTGGTTGAATAGTATAGGATTCGTATACGGAATATACAGCATGCATAAGCCTCAATATATTCGGAACCGCATGGCAACGCCGACGGCAATGACGGCGGCAAAATTTCGCCTGGAGTGTGTATACAATTGCTATAGCAATAAAGCAAGTCGCCCAGGAAAGGCGCAATGCAGGAGCCAATTGAAACGCCTTCGTCTTGCATATACACGCTAGCATCCTATTCGGCGAACGTGGACAGCGAAGTATACAACACATATTTTCGATGTTTTCACCTAACATCGACATCTCCCTACCGCAAGGCGATTTGACGGTCAAGAGAGAGTACCTAAAATGTCGAAGAACGGTGTGATATCAGTGCCGCATGCTAATGTACTCTGTGGAACCACGGGCAGTCCTGGGCATTTGTCAATGGTGGTGTTTGTCTTGCTACCATGCAGTGATGTACCTAGACAACCACATCACGAAGTCGATGCAGTGTTCCAATCTCTATGGCTCGGTGTGTAACGACAACTACTTCCACAACGCCGAGAGAAAGGACCCCTCGCTTTGGCCGTATCGCTACAGCAGCCTATACCTCATCTACAATGCGCTGCAGAAGGCCATTCATGGTGAGTGAGAGGCGACGCTTTCGTTACTGCGTAAAAAGACACCACTAACCGACTGACGGACGGTGCATACAGATTTTATACATCATGGAAAGTAACCCGGTATATGTAATCTCTATGACCTGCGGGGCGCCTTTGGCCAAACCGAATATCGACCGTATTCGGGACACCGTTCAGAGTAAGCAAGTATAGGGTGCAGTTCCGAAGGGCACAAAAGCTGTTAGGCAGCCTAGTCGGTTGCTAAAATGGCGCTACATATATTACCCGCGCTATTCTGCGGGACACAGCAAGCACACCCATAAACCGCACTCCACAGTCGGCGGTGTTTACTTGACAAAATCTTTGCAGAATCACAATCAGGCACAATCACAGCCCAAGTTCTATCGAAGTTATTCTTTCAACAAATTGCATTAGGTCTTCCAGTACCACATACACATTAAAACGCTGCCTGAATACCACTCACCCGCTTAAAGCGTTGCCCTATCATAACACTATAGCGCACTTGTTGACGAAATTTTCGGCTACAGACCTGCTAGTATTTTTTTTTACAGAAGCTGTGTTTGATCCTTGGCGTGATCATCCCACATTTAACTACGCATACAGTTTTCCTATGTTGTCCCCACCCGCCCCTCTCTCATTTTCTTAACTTTATCTGGGTGGCACTTGTAGTTCTGTCACAACGACGGAGTACATTTTGTACCGTTCGTAAAACACAATCGTATAGCTCCGAAGTGCGTCCATGGCATGATTTGTTCGAAAGGCGGCAATTAAACCAACTACTGTGAACTTTCACGCCACGTCATCTATAGCTTGGTTTTTACGTTCTCCGATATAAACAATGTGGATGTTTAGTTCACCGAAGACACCGGGCAAAAAAAAAACACGAGTCTCTTAAAAACCATAAAAACACAAGATACTTAGGTTTTTATTTCATTAGCATACTTCAAAAAAGACAACAAAACTTACTCGAATCACGAAGCTAGACAATCTGTCGGCCCAGGCGGATTTCATTTGGAAAGAAAGATCCAGGCATTAGTTAATAAAACTACGAATAAGTATCTCCGTAGTGACCAACATTAGAGTATGTATTTATATGGGAAAGTTGAATGCAAAAGTCTAGTTCCTTCTTTGAACGTTTCCAAACAGCCGTCTAGACTGAAATAATTCAGCAGAAATGAAGCGCAGAATGGGACAGGGAACTGGACATAGACAAACGCTAAATTGCATCTATTTTATTCAGACAAGTAACATCTATCTATACACTGCGGTTTAAAAACGAAGTAAAGAAGCAAAGCAGGACGATACAACGAGAACTCTACGCAAAGTGTACAACGAGAAATGTACACAATACTGCTGCACAGCACGTGGGCTCAGAAAAGTTAGCTTTGTAAGCAACTGATGCATTGACGCGACACATCCGAAAGCCTGCTTCAAAAACTAAAATCTCCATAAAGGGAAGGGCAACGCTAGGATCGAAAACCACTATTTGGCATGCCATATTTGTCAGCCTTATCTGGAGAAGACCAAATTCCTTTCAAAGGCAAAATCAAAAACAGAAAGAGAAGTCATCGAGCCATTCCTTCTACCGCCTGAAATCCAGATACTTTTTGGTGCACCGGGACCTTCCTAGGGCCACGCACGCAGAATCTCATAGATAATGAAATCGGAAGCTTGGAGGAGAGTTAGGCTTTACTCTGACTGGCTGAAGCTTTTCATCTACCAGTGTCACAAAAGAGCACGTAATCCAAGCGCGCGCCGCGTGTCACGCAAGCCAGCGAAAGAACACGCGGGCCCTGCGGCAACTTCAACAGAGGGGGAGAGCGCATACGCCTCAAACAACAACGCGAACACGGCGCCCGGACGTCTAGAAGAGCCTCGACGAAGCGATGTTAACCAGAGAGAGAGCACGCGCGCGCGGCGAGGCACCTTCTCACCCGGCGAGTCGAAAGAGATAACTACACTGTGAGCGTGCGCCCACAGCATGAGTCATCAACCCCCCCCCCCCCCCCTTGACAACTCCGACGGCGGCGGCCGAAGGAACGAGAAAACACTAGAAGCTTCCTAGGCTTTGGCCATGCTACGAGATCACGACTCCCATAGGAAAGTTCCAGAACGCCTGTGGAAGCTATATAACTAGAGGCCGGATCTTTAGGCATTAAAAAAGCGCGTTTTAGGCGCCAAAAATAGGCAGGCAAAGCAACGTTTTAGGCCTCCAACGTCGTAAATATAGGCACAATAAATGTTTACATAAATGCAAATAATTTCACATGAAGACGTGCGGGACCTGTATCTACGACAAGAAAACAAGAAATGTTATTGTTTGTGATGGCACAAAGGTGCCAACAGTTGAACATAGCCGTGCAATTGTCTCATAAAACTGCTGGTCTAATAACGATCATTTGGCAGAATTCAACAAGCACACTGTTCATATTCATGTTCAATGGCCACTGTACTCCAGCGTTGCATAAAGTGAAACAAGCATGAAAAAGAATACTTGAAAGCTGGGAATACTGATTAAAAAAGTGCTACTTTATGTTTGCCTGACACGATTAAATTCAGACACAACAAAAACAGACAAATAATAAATGCAAGGGAGACTGCAATTTATTAAGAAATTAACATGTTCTTACATAAGGACTGATAGGTACAACTCTGGCAATTTTCTCATATACAATGATATTATCGGAATTGTGCAGGCAACACCCCCGACACTGCCAAATACACTTCCGCTCATTTGAAGTGCACGTGTTTGAAGAAATCTGTTAGGAGAGCACGCGGAACGTAGTCTAAGAATCACTTTGAAGATTGTGGAAACAATAGCAAACTACCACCCTCTCCAGATTTTTGATTCAAAATTCTTCCTCTTGTCACTGAGAATGATCTTGTACGCTGAGAAGGAACGCTCGACGGGCAGAGAAGACCTTAAAAAGTAAATTACAAACAAAACAAAAGCGGCGTGCCATGTCACATTTTTCTTTTTTCTTTTGCTCTTTACTCTCCTTTACCCTGACGGCTCTCTGAGGTTTCGCATTCGCCAACTGCGGCGCGTCCCATTTCACTGCTGCTAACGGTTGTATTCCGAAAGTTGGTTGAACTAGATGACTAGGTTGAACCCCATAGAGTTCCGTACAGTCAGTGTCAGTAAAGGAGAACAGAGACGCCTACTTCTGCAGCCCTTAAGCGAGCACGGCGCAGAACGCGCGTTTGTTCTCCGCCGTGCGTTCACTCCCCGTGAAAGACGCGCCCCTCGTGCCCTTTCACTCGCACATACAGCGTTCGGCGCGCGGCGACGATTTCATCTCCAAATGACGTCATACGGAACCTCACGGCGACGGCGACGGCGACGCCGACGGCAGAAATCTGCTTTTGAGTGTCCATATAATTGCTATCGCAATAAAAAGGCGTTTGCCTAAAATCCGGTCTCTATATATAACCGCCGTGCGAGAATCGTCAGTTCGGAGTTCAGGAGTTCAGTCCGCACCGGTGAAGTGATGTAACGTGACGACCGAGCGTCTGCGGAAGAAGGGGATTCCTCGGCAAGCTAGTCGACGAGTTCATCGAGCGTCTGCATTTCCGGAAGAAGTTACTTCTTCGTGATTTGCCCCGAGTTACGCCGAGATCATCTGACTTGAACACCAACACGGGTGAATACGATTGGACACTTTTAGTGTTCCTATTCATTTTGTACTTTACGTATTGAACTCTTAGTGCTTGTGAATTATTTTCTTGTGTTTGTTAATACCCATCTGACTTGTATTGTGTTGTGCCTAGGCTAAGTGTGCAAGTGTGTGTGTAACTGCCTTGTGTAAAGAATATATTTTGTTGCGTTTTGACAACTCTGGGCTCTGACTCGGTCTTTGGACAGCAACCGGCGTTCGCTGGCGCACCAGAAGGCCCATTATTAATTGTCCTTGCTTTCGTGGGAATATTTTCGGAAGCTGATAAGTCGGCTTTGGAATGTGGTCCGGCGTCTGCGCCTCGTTCACGGGTCTGTGACAATATTTCTGGCGTCCGCGACAGGACCTTTCTGGTGCAAATTGTGTGTCCATTGTAGGGAGAAAGAGCCTACGGTCGTTTACGTTGCTATTGTAAACTATTTTGAGTGTTGCACCACGTTTTGCTAACTTGTGTGCAGAGAGCAGTTCGATAGTTGAAATCTAGGCAGATATTTTTTGCACGCGGCTAGTTTTGAAGGGCATTATAGATCTCGAGAAATTAGTGGCCCTTGGTGAGAAGATGGGTCTTTCCGGAGCGGAACTACGGAAGTGGGTTAGTCAGAAGGAAAAAGAAGCTGTAGAAAGAGGAAAGCTAGCGGCCGAACGGGCCAAAGAAGGAAGAGAGGCGATGAAGCGAAGAGAGGAAAGAGAAGCAAAGGAGCGAAAAGAAGAAAAGAGGCGAAGGAGCGACAGAGAGAGGCTCAAATAGCCGAGAGAGAAAGACAAAGACAGCACGAGTTAGAACTCGAACGACTTCGTTTGCAGCAGCGCACAGACGCTCCCACCCAGGCAAGAGTCGATTGCACTGAAAGGGAAGAAACTAGCTTCCGTATGAACCCAAGCAAACTGCTTGTGGCATTTGATGAAAGAAAAGATGATCTGGATGCTTACTTGCACAGATTTGAGACAGTTGCTAAAAGCCAGAATTGGCCAGAGGATCAATGGGCCACTGCGTTGAGTACGTGATTGAGTGGCGAAGCACTTAGTGTGTACGGTATGCTGACGCCAACCGATGGCTCTAATTATGGAAGGGTGAAAGCTGCTTTACTGAAGAGATTCAGGTTCACCGTAGAAGGCTTCCGAGATAAGTATAGGACTGGAAAGCCCGCCGATGGCGAGACTGCCACGCAATTGGCCGCGCGGCTCAGCCACTATTTCGATAGGTGGACCGAACTTTCAGAGACTGCACAGGAGTACGGTGCACTTAGAGAGCTTCTGATCAAGGAGCAGTTCCTCATCAGTTGCCACCCGAGCCTGTCACTCTATCTGAAAGAAAGGAAAGCTAAATCGCTTCAAGATATGCTGGAATTGGCAGACCAATTTTTGGAAGCACAGGGAGGCACCAATCTCTCCAAGAACAGAAAAGAGGGGCCAGAGGACGCAAAGAAACCGGCGTCCGATGAAAGGAGAAAGCCTCCGAAGCCTGTTCCGAGGTGTTATCTCAGTAACCGACTGGGCCATCATGCTAGCAACTGCCGGAGCAATTTTACGCGTCCCATTGATGTCAAATGTTTTAAATGTGGGTGAACTGGGCACAAAGCTGATACATGCCGCAACGGAGGGAAGAAAGCTCTCCAGGCATCTCGTGTGTGTGCCCCACCAAAACACCAAGAAGACATAAACGCCGGCTTTGTAGAACTACGAAACGGGAAAAGAATTCCCGTAGTTAACGCTGTTATGACTCAACGTCCAGAATTTCCCGTTAAGGGAATGCCTGTGCGTGTCAGAAGAATGGCAGACAAACCAATCACGGTGTTACGAGATACCGGCACCAGCACAGTGATCGTGCGAAGGGATTTGGTCAAAGACAGTGAGCTCACGGGCGATACCAGTTTAGTTTACCTGTTCGATGGTACGGCTAGGAAGCTTGCTGAAGCCAAGATTGAGGTCGAGACCCCTATTACAGTGGGAATGTCAGTGCACTTTGCATGGATAGCCCACGGTATAACCTAATTCTAGGGAACATCGAGGAAGTTCGCACCCCAGATGATCCGAAATCTTTGTAAGAAGCGCCGAAGATCGAACCATCGACGATCGAAGAAGCTCGCGGAAAAACATCAACTGTTGACGAGAACAACGTCGCAGCTCCATGTACGCGTTTGACCCGAGCTCGAGTGAAGACTCCGACAAGGCCTTTCCAGCTCCCTTCCACGCCCGATTCCGAAAATAAACCGACCGGGACTCATAACCACAACGCGAAACACCACCATCGAAAAACCAAGGACAGGAAATTTAAATTTAAGAGCCGTTGACGATTAGTGTGTGGTGCAGAGTGCTTTGATTGAGTGCATCGAGTGTACTTGACGAATGGCTCGCGGCGAAACGGCTTCAAGAATACTTAAGACTTTCTGCGCAAACGACAGAGTTTCTTTGGAAAAAAGCAATCGTTGCTTTTCCGACCACTCGACGAGCATCCACGACAGAGAGTGCCGTCAGGGTCCTGGAAACGTCAGCCTCCCGGGAGCCATCAAATAGAGTCTGCAAAAGCGACCGAAGTTCTGCTTCGAACCACTGACTGCCCGTTCGGAAGTACTTGCGACGGTGCGATGCGTCGACTCACACGCTCGTGCTAGGCAAAGGGCTGTGGATGGCAGTGTGGACTGAGGTCTACAGAACGTAAGTCGTCTCACTTCTATGAAAACCTCGGTGAAATAAACAGTTCCACACCTCAAGGAAATCGGGCTGCCCATAATGAAAGCAAACAAGGAGTGCGGCTTCGTTATCATGCCACAAGCCATGTTTGAATATGAGGCCCGACAAGCTGTTCTAAGAAACTTCAAACCTGTTGATTTCTTTGCCAAGTTTCAGAGGAAGAAAGCCATTAAGATCCTGAAGAATATGAATGTTCATGCCGTCGCCACTTCTCTCTCTAAAGGATGACCAACATTAGAGTATGAAATTTGCTTCACCGGCAAATCACATAAGGTGGATTGCCCGCTCCGGGCCGCGATTGTTTCAGAGAGGGAAAGCTGGCAACGTGCCGTGGGTTCATTACTAAAGCACAACCGCCATCATATTATGGGACATGATCCGTACCTCATTCGCAGCACTAAGGACCTTGTGCAGGCCCTGGAAAAAGGAATGTCCTTCACTACTGTGGCCTTTTCTGTTGATGTAGAATACCATTTCTATTTTTACCGCACGAGATTCTATATAAGGTCATCAAGGAAAGCGTTGGAAGCGCACGGCGAGGTAGATTTTCAGAATACAGCTGGCGTTAGTAGAGAGCATTTTTAGAGTTGTTACAGTTTTACCTAAGTTCCACAGCCACCCTTCACGACGAGCACTTTATGAATAAAAATCTGGTATTTACATTGGTTCCTCGGTTGCTCCTGTGCTGTGAGACATTTTTATGGCCTTTTTTGATAGACGCTTTGAAAATAACTTTCTAAACTGCTGGTCTTATATGTGTTTCGCTACGTCGATGATATTTTACTGATTTGAGATAACTCTTTAAATAATCACCTTGACAGTGTTGTCACTAATATTCTTAAAACCTTCTTCTCGGAGGAGCAAGGCTTAACTTGAACCCATGAGTTAACTAAGGACAACCACATCTAGTTTCTACACATTATATTGCACTTCAGCGATGTCCACGTTTGTTGGACATATAATACAAGACCCGCCGTGGTTGCTCAGTGGCTATGGTGTTGGGCTGCTGAGCACGAGGTCGCGGGATCAGATCCCGGCCACGGCGGCCGCATTTCGATGGGGGCGAAATGCGAAAACACCCGTGTACTTAGATTTAGGTGCACGTTAAAGAACCCCAGGTGGTCCAAATTTCCGGAGTCCCCCACTACGGCGTGCCTTATGATCAGATCGTGGTTTTGGCACGTAAAACCCCATAATTTAATTTTTTTTCATGTAGTACAAGGTCTAACCAAAGTATTTTACCTTACAAGAGTGCACATTAGAAATTTGTGAAACGAGCATCATCATGTCCAGTTGCCCCTCGGCCCTACAGAAATCTTGTGCACACACAGTATTAACTAGCTTCAATTGTTAGCTTGAGCGTCTGCTGTCTGCTGGATACTCACATCACTTAATTCGCAGCCCTTCTGAAAGCCTGCTTCAAAAACTAAATCCTCCAGAAAGGAAAGAACAACGCTTGGATCGAATGTCACCTTTTGTCATGTCATATTTGCATTGTATTTCCCACAACATTAGGAAGGTTGCAGAAAGCCATGGGATTCGCGTCGTCTTTTCAGGCCTTGCAATCTTAAGTGTGCCCACTCCTGACTAGAACAATAAAGGAGTATAGCTCATGTAAGAACAACCATCATAGCAAGTTCACCAAATGCATCTGTAATGTTATCTACGAGATACCTCTGTCGTACGGCCGGTCTTACATAGGTCAAACCGGCCGCTGTTTCAATGATCATGCACAGGAACACAAGCCATCCATGCGCACCGGCACGGGCCGTAATTTCCCCCTGTACTGCAAGAGCTGCGACAGCAAAAGCTGTGAGCCTTATCTGGGAAAGACCAAATTCATTTCAACGGCAAAATTAAAAACGGAAAGTGAAGTCAACCGAAGCATTCCACATCGCAAAAGGAAGTGACAACTGCATTAGCTCACCATCTCTATCTCTATGGACGAAAGAAATAGAATTCTTAGACGGCCTTAAATTCTCAGAATTCTTAGAGGTCTCTCCGGCCCTCACAATACACACGAAGCCGTGCCACGTTTTCGTCGCTGCCACGTGCACGATATCTGTGAGATTGCTCTTTGTTTTACTATGTGGAAGATCCTTATAAATTTCCTGCCTTCAGGAAATAAAATCAGTTGGAGGTCCGCGCTTTGTGTATCCGTCTATGTTTCTGTTCCCGTCACGTCTTCTTCGCACAGTTTAAACATTTTGCAGAATCTGTGAACCGACTAGCCCAACAACATGCTTTACTAAAAAATTAAGAACCATCAGAACTATTTTAGTGGACTGATGCTCACCACGTTCTTTCGACACAAGGAAGTTATGTTATATAGATCAGCGTTAACATTTGGCTCTAGCTCGTCGACATTATTAGCGTAAGTAAAAATAGTCGTGTCACCTGCACATAAGATAATCTGCAGTGGTCAAAACATTAAGTATGTCGTTAATGAATAGTAGAAAGAGCAGCGGGCCAAGGATCGAGCCCTGAGGAACAACTTGATTTATGTTCTTAGCAGATGTGAGTTTGCCGTCAATCTGAACAACTTGAGTACGATTGGTTAGGTAGCTAGATATAAACTGAAGTGGCTGGCCATTTATGCTGTAAGATTCAGGTCTATATATAGGAATTTGGTGAATAATGGTGTCAAAAGCTTTTTTTAAATCTATAAATACACTTTTAACCAGGAAGCCTTGGTCGATTGCCTTCTTGACTTAATCGGTGAGGGTTAGAAGAGCAAGCTCAGTCGAATAAGCTGGCCGAAAGCAATACTGTTTTGATGATAGTAGATTAAATTTTACTTGGTAGGATACTAAACGTGTCTAAAGAAGTTCAAATATTTTACTGAAAATTCAGAGAATACAAATAGGTCTGTTGTTATTGAGAAGTTCACGAGCACCTTTAGACAGTTTGTTAACAATATCTGCTATGATTGGGAGATAGTTCATTAGAAACTCACTTCATACCAGATGGGCGAACAGAGTCTAGACCAGGACCAGTAGACCTAAGTGAAGATATTATATGAAAAACTTCCTCTGCATTCGTCGGTCGCGAGTAGAAAGAATGAAGATGAGACAATGTCGGTGGTGGCGAATCTGCTTAAGAATCACTAGTACCGCTAAACTACTTACTGAAGGCATTTGCAATATCAGTTGGATGGCAGTGCCTCAGTTTTTGTTAAATCCTTATGATATTTATTATTTAAAAATTCGTTGATAACCTCCGAGTTGCGCCTCGTATTTCGCGTATTACCATTATTCAAAATCTTATTCTGAAAGTTACCTCGTTTGGAACACTTAAGTGCGGCTGCAAGCGTGTTGGAATATTTCTTGAAACGAGCAGTTAAATGACTCACAAATGGCCCTTTTGTGGAGTCGATTTCTCTTCAAGATGCATTGAAGTAGGGTCTTCGTGACCCGAGATTTTCTAGGGGAACTAAAAGACACAGTTATGATAAATGTACTCGTGCATTCATGGATGCAGTGTGTAACTTCAGCCAAAAACAACTGATAAGCCTTTTCAGCGCAGGATTCGCGTAGTACGGCGGTCCATTTAGTTAAATGTACCATAGAAATACATTTTTTAGAGTCAAAATATAATGTCCCTTTATTTTCAGTAGATTGAGAATTTTCTATACCTAAACTCAGGAATGTGAAGTAGCGGTCTGTTATCTTGTGTGCAATGACTCCTGCAGTATTATCTGAAGTAAAGTTGATTGATATGTGATCAAAAGCGTAATAAATCCTGCCATGTCACATCTAGTTGGACTGGTTATTAAAGAAGCAAAGCCTTAGCTAAGAAAACACCTGAGATAATCAGAACATGACTGATTATTAAGGTTGATAATGTTTATGTTCATTTCTCCGCACGTAATTATAGTTTCGACTTCGTTCGTAACAGTGTGGTGAACGATGATGGTGAACGATAAATGCACGCTAATACTGTGGTCCGGCCATCAGCTGAAAATACACTCTCATCAATTACTAACCGTATAGACTCACAGAGCAAATTAGAAAAGGAAAGCTCGTTGCAGCATTTGCATGGCAATCAAGATTTGATAAATATGGCAGACCCGCCGCCACGTGCCGTAGCACGATAGCAGTACTCTCCACTGTACTCTGACAGCGCATACAAATTTCTATCGTCTAGCGGCAACCGTGTCTCAGATAGACAGATGAAAAAGAAGTCATTAATTCTAGAAAGAAATGCAATGAGACTGTCGTAGTTTTTACGTAGGCAACGAATATTAAAATTTATCAGTGATAATTTGGGACTTTTTTCACTGAAATATTTGCAAGATCCTGACAAGAAAACATTCTTGCGCAAGTTTGAGATACGCAGGCGTAAACATCAACACTTGTAAGCTAGGTGAAAACGGCAAGATCACCCGCACCAGAAATACGGTAGACGCGGGTGTCATCTGTCCTTCTGGCTTTGATTACGCATTGGTCTGTCCAGAGGTATTTCCAGCCTCTTGATATTTTTTTTCAGTTCAAGAGCTTGTGCAAACAGCCGTTTCCTTTCTTGCGTGAGATGATCCTTTACATATAAGGGCTTCTGATTGTTTTATAGAAACCAAAGGGCCGCAGTGGTCAAGCGAGCCTGGCGTGCTATTTTCAAGAACTTGTGTTTTTTTTCTCGGAGGCATAAGCGCGCATTAATATTTGTTTTTTCTTTAGATTGTATACGATGCGTAGATCGACATCCTTGGGTGCGATTATGCATCGTATAGCATCACCTAGACTCAACAACCACAAGACAGCTTTCACCTTTGGTTGCAGGGACACCTTTTATTCCTCCGTTTTTAGTCGAGAGTACTGTTCCAGTTCAGAAACCCTGCGTGCATAGGTCGGCAGTGTGGGAGAATACTCACTCACACTCACTCACCATAATTTTTTCCAGGCCCCACACTCACTCACGTTCACACTCACCTCCACTCACACTCACAGCACTCACTCGCACTGGCACTCACTTCCACTCACACTCACTGGCACTCACTCGCACTCGCACTCACCTCTACTTACACTCACAGACACTCACTCGCACTCGCACTCATCTCCACTCACACTCACAGGCACTCACCCACACTCGCACTCACTGGTACTCACTTGCACTCGCACTCACTTGCACTCACACTCACTGGCACTCACTCGCACTCAGCACTCACCTGCACTCACATTCACTGGCACTCACTCGCACTCACCTGCACTGACACTCACTGGCACTCACTAGCACTCACTTCCACTCACATTCACTGGGACTCACCCGCACTCGCACTCACCTCCACTCACACTCACTGGCTCGCACTCGCACTCACTTGCACTCACACTCATTGGCACTCACTCGCACTCACTCACCTGCACTCACACTCACTGGCACTCACTCGCACTCGCACTCACCTGCACTCACACTCACTGGCACTCACTCGCACTCACTTACACTCACATTCACTGGCACTCACTCGCACTCACCTCCACTCACACTCACACTCACTGGCAGTCATTCGCACTCACCCCTTTGAAATGAGTGCGAGTGTGAGTGAGTGCACTCATGAGTCACTGTGCCGAACTATACTGCTCACAATTCGTGTATATTCAAAACGAAGCTTCCAATTTAGCACTTGTTGCATCGGAAGCGCGCCAAGGCAGTGTTTTGGACAGAGTTTTATTTTTAATATACATAAAAGATTTGCCTCCCCAATTACATGGTAACATCCGTCTATTCGCTGACTATTGTATTTCATACCGCGAAATTAATCACAGTGATAATCACCATATACAAAATTCTGCCTTTTCTTGGTGTCAGGAGTGGCAGATGACTCTAAATGCCCAAAAATCTGTAACGCTAACAGTAAGAAAGAAACAGATATCTGAGTTTACTTACATTATTAATGACACACCTCTCACTTGTGCATTTCAGCGCAAATATTTAGGTGTCACTTTAATATACGCTCTCCGATGGGAAAGCCATGTTAACAAAATAACCTTAAGTTGAAATCAATGTACATACTGAGCTCTAAAGCGACTCTTCTTTTTGAGAAGACACCTTCGTCTTGCGCCGCCAGATAACATTTGCTGGCCTACAAAATGATTGTTCGAACAGTGCCGGAGCACGTTAATATTGTTTGGCTTTCGTACACAAATAAACTCATTGCAAGAATGGAAGGGGTGCAGAGGAAGGCCCGCAGAGGAAGGCACGCAAACAGAACCTTATTGGTTCTGTTTTATTAAGTACAAGTTAACGGATTCATTGACTGAATTATTAAAGAGAGCTGGTTTATTAACACTGCAAAGTAGAGCAAAACTAGCACGACTAAACGTTTGTTTCAATTTATTCATGGTGACATAGACATTGACGTCAGCCCCAACCTCGCTCTGTCCATCTCTCTGTCATTCACCTTAAACGTGTGCATGCTTGCCGCCCATGCTCGCTAAGCTCCGCTTCGGTCGGATTGAGCCAAGAGAGCGGGAAATACCCTGTAAAAAAAGCAATTGACTCCAATTGGGAAGTTTCCAACTGGTACCAACTGGAAAATTTCCAATCATAAATTAGTACATAACTGGACCAATTGAACCAACTGGAACATGGTCAATTGGTTTTTGTTGGAGTGACCAATTGTACCCAATGAGTTCCAATTGACTTGAAACCAATTGGTTGGGATGACCAATTGCACCAATGGGCAATACCAATACACATATATACCCCACAAAGCAAACCTAAATAGGATTCCAGCTGTCAGAAACAGGCTTGCTATAGCCTTAGTACTACTGCATGCATGGCTATAACTCATTCCAGTTTCCTTGAATGGATTCATAAACTGAAAGTATGATTTCCCAGATGGTTACGTTGTAGCTAGTTTATTCCTATTGGTAGTCCAATTAGACTCAGTTGGGAATGTAAGGTGGGCCTAGCTGGTTCAAACCGACAAGTTCAATTGGACGGAATTAGTTGCATCCCTGACTCAATCGTAACCAATTGGAGGTAAGGATTTCCCAATGGGCCCAGTTGCTTCCAATTGGCAAGTCCAATAGGACTCGATTCGTTTCACTTTGACACAATCGTAACCAGCTGGAACTAGGGATTTTCCAATCGGTTCCAATTTGGTCCAGTTCATTTCAATTGGCAACTCCAATTGGTTTCTCCTATGACCCAATCCTAACCGGTAGGACGTAAGGATTTTCCAATTGATTCCATTTGTGTCAGTTGATTCCTATTGGAAAAGCTAATTAGAGCCAGATGTTTTTTTTTTTGGCTGGGTAGTGGGAGAGATTGACTGTCCGTATACTTAATCAACCACTTAACGCCGAAACAAACACAAAAGCGAGAACAAAGCGGTATCTATCATTGCATCTTCGCTTTTTCTCCATGTATGCGAGCATGCGTGTCTGTTACTCTGTGCTAACTAGTCGCTCTTCCGCTCTGCCTGTTTATATAAGGAGCCTGTACGTGTACGTTTAAGAGGGAAGCAGGAAGAAACTGAGGAGCCATTCCACTCTCTGAAGGCGGATGACCAGCGAAGGTGTAGCAAATCACACGGTATTAAGCGTCTTCACTGAGTGGAAGTCACGGCGAAATTTGCCGGTCATGATTTGGATATGTCTACCATCAGCGCTACAGTCCATACAAATCCCCTGGCGTCGCAGAAAGAAGATGTCGTAGTTTCGCCCGACAGGCGAAGAAGCTTCGATTGCGATAGCAAATTAGTAGAGAGCTATACGAATCAAGGATAGTAGTTTAATGGGCCGTATAAACTTGTAAACATTCACCTACTAACTAAATAGACAAGCACGGTGTCACGCGCGCACAGGTAAACATGAACGCATCTCGCTCGATGACCGCGGAAACCTCGCTGTCAGAACGCTGTAGTAAGGAGGCGCAGCTATATGGCCGCGAGCGAATTGACCTTCGTGCCGCCTCTCGCTTCAAAGCCGAAAACAAAGCGCATACGAAGTTACCAGGTTTAGTTGAACATAGTTCAGGTCGCAAATCGCTTTGAAGGGGAGGCCCGCGCGGGCGCGCACTTTTTCCACGTCGCAGACCGCTTTCGCGATACGACACCCGCGCGGCCGCCGCCGGAGCAAGACGACCCTACCCCCCCCCCCCCCCCCCCCCCCGTGCCTGACGCGCGACAGAAGCAGCGCGCTTCCACCTCGCATTTCCCTCGCGCGCGCGAGATTGAGCAGCAAGTGCCGGCTGACCCTCGCAAGCTTGCACTCGCATATGCAGCGAACCGCCGGCACGCAGCGACGATTTTACCGTGTTTGGACTTTATAGGGAACCTCAAAACGACGTTCACGACCACGGCAGAACTTCGCTTGGAGTGTCCATATAGTTGCTATCGCAATATAATATATCCGCTCATTTCATTATACAATGCCTGACTCATGCCTGAACCTTGGATTATTACAACCTTAATGAGTGGTTTCTATCTTGGCGTGCACAATCTGCTAGCGCGATAAGTCATCACCGCGAGTGAGCTTGTACACACAACGCGCCTCCATTTTTCCACAAGCAAGGTGAACCGATATCACCTCTGCTTATCGTTCAAGCACTCACCAAGTTCACACTCACTTCTACTCACAAGCACTCACTCGTGTTCACACTCACCTGCACTCAGTCACGTTCAGACTCATCTCCACTCACACTCACAGGCACTCACCACGTTCACACTCACTTCCACTCACTCATTGGCTCTCACCTCCACTCACACTCACTGGCACTCAATCTCACTTCCACTCGCACTCACTGGCACTCACGCGCACTCGCACTCACTCCCACTCACAGTCACTGGCACTCACTCGCACTCACACACACTGGTACTCACTCACACTCGCACTCACCTGCACTCACACTCACTGGCACTCACTCGCACTCACCTGCACTCACATTCCCTGGCACTCACTCGCACTCGCGCTCACCTGCACTCACACTCATTGGCACTCACTCGCACTCGCACTCACCTGCACTCGTACTCACTAGCACTCACTCTCACTCGCACTCACTTCCACTTACACTCACTAGCACTCACTCGCACTCGCACTCACCTGTACTCACACTCACTGGCACTCACTCGCACTAGCACTCACGCCATTGAAATGAGTGAGAGTGAGTGTGAGTGTGCACTCATGAGTGAGTGCGCCGACCTATGCCTGCGTGTCATGTGGCCATTTTCATCTTTCAGAGCCTTGTTTTCCGGTCACTGCGGCGGCATTTCAATGAGGGCGAAATGCGAAAACACCTGTGCACTTAGATTTAGGTGCACGGTAAAGAAACCCAGGTGGTCCAAATTTCCGGAGTCCCCCACTACGGCGTGCCTCATAATCAGATCGTGGTTTTGGCACGTAAAACCCCATAATTTATTTATTATTAGAGCCTTGTTTTCAAAAGTAAGGTCGTCATTCTGCTTCTTGACAATCTCCAAAAGACAATTGAACATTTAAGGCTGTCACGCATCGCAGCAACCTCAGCGCGTACTGTGTCCATTTCTTTTGCAACTCCGCACTGGTCGACATTGTGTGCAAGAGCACGCGATTGGTAAGCAGCGGCCGCGGTATCTACAGAGAAAAATACGGTTGGGAACAAAAACAAAAGAAGACCAATCTGTGACAAAAGTAGGAGCGAATTGGTGACTTGCTCGCCACCGCAACCGCTACTGCCAAACGTTAGAGACAGCGCCAACGATGCTTGCTTATATGTTGTAACTTGGCAAGTACAGAGCAGACGCAGCAGATCAATCACTGTAGTGACGAAGTGGTCAGCTGGGTAGTGCACGTGCAGAGGCGATACCCTTTCCTTGCTTCAGCTCGTAGATTGTTCCGCATATACTGTCCTGTGACAAAAGTAGGAGTAGATTAGCGACTTGCTAGCGACAGCAATCGCTGCTGTCAGAAGTTTATGTAGCTGTATGTAGGGTATAACTGCTACATTTCTTCCTTTTAAAACATGTAATCTGCTGCTCTTGAGTTTCTCTACCCACTTCTTTCTTCAATTTCCTGTACAGTGTCTCAGCAACTGCCATTACTAGCGGGTTAGACCGATGGCATATACGAGATTCAAGTAAGGCATTTTTATTCATGGTTACGCGCAATTGACAGATTTATCAACGACTGTAGGTGTACAAAAGTCTTAGTAGCTCAAGATTCTGATTTTATTGCAAGGGTTGTACAATAAAAGGCAAACCACACAGGGACATGAAAAAAAATTGCGCCACCATTCAACCAAACGACATTTTGGCAAAAAAAATTGGCGGACGCTTAAACTTCGCCTTTAAAAGTGGAACGCGATAGCATTCAAAGGTCCCTGAATGCTTGTCAGGGATCCCGGCAACTGTAGCTTTCATTTTTCTCCACCTTCGCCTCTGTGCGCCGCTGCCTGTTTTACGCTGCTGAGGAGGCGAGCGCCACCTGAATGATGTTTTTGTAAGTAACCTACCCCGGCGCGCCGCTGTTGGTATGGTAGAAATTCTAGAAAATGGGTTTGGGTTTGAGTTTCCTCGTAACAGAAATACGTTTTCTCGTACATTGAAATTACAATCCGATGCTATCATGTCTGTAGGTTGTGGTTAAGTAGTACTTTACAATTTTTCTGACAGATTTTACTTTGACAAATTCAATTAGTTGACTAACGCCTCTGCGCCACGAGGAGGGCCTGCGTGATCGAGGTGGTTCGGGATCATTTTCTCAGTTGCGGACGCCGGCGCCCACGCTTACGCCGACGCCGGCACCGCATTTTCTGCGACACGGGGTCCTGAACGCTTTTGCGCTAAAAGGTGCCCTTAAATGGTATTTTGCACTGCGACAGCCTATTATTTCCGTGGTTTAGGTAGTACATGCCCTCAAAATGGGTAGAGAACACATGTAGCCCCTTCAGGCACACGAGTTCCTTGGGCAAGTTTTCTAAACCTCGTCGGTTGGCGTACTAAAGACAGGAATCACATCTGGAGCACAATAAAAACTAAGAGAAACATGTTTATTCTGCAAACAATAGATAATTTTTCAACGGATTGATAAACGTTAAGATACACCACGTGTATGTAGTGGGAGGGAACACACCAAAGCAACCAGTAGGTAAGCTCTCTCAAGTATCAATGGAACTAATAAAGAAACGACAAAGCATGAAAGTGTCAAACTCAAAATATGAGATAGCATTCGCTGAAGTAACAAATATTCGAAATTATAGCGTGGGAAAGATCGATGAAGCCGTAAATTATGGACGCAGAATGAAATCAGTGAGAAAAAAAAACTTGGCATAGGACAAGGCTAAATGTATAAGCCCCTCTATATGGCTTTCATAGATTATGAAAAGGCATTTGATTCAGTAGAGATACCAGCAGTCATAGAGCCATTGCGTAATCAAGGAGTACAGGACGCATACGTGAATATCTTGGCAAATATGTTGTGCTTTGCGCTTATACTTTGCGCCGGTACTGGCTATCGGTGTTGTCGCGCTCATCGTATCTTGAAAGCGATCTCCACACGTCTCTGACCTTTGTATGCGCTGTGAATTCGGCCGCTCAGTTTCCGTAGAAGCGACAGGCCGCATGAACCTTCGCTCGCTGCAGCAGCTGCGCTTGCCGGCAGCGTTTTGACAGTGGTTGTCTGCGGTCACCGAGTGTGATCTATTCATGTTTGCTTGTGCGCGCTGACACCACGCTTGATAGTTCAGTTAGTAAGTGAATGTGTCCAAGTTTATGCAGCCGATAAAACTAGTATCATTACTCCGAATAGCTCTCTACTAATTTGCTATCGCAATTTATGCTTCGCCTTTCGGGCGAAACTGCGCCATTTTTTGCTACCGCGGGAGGTATCGCTCTCGGACCGATTTTTCGCGCTATGCGATGAAGGAGACCAATGAGAGCGACCGCTTCCGTGACGTGCACGTGGGAAACTGGTTCCATGTGGACCGACCCAACCGCTCGTTTCGTACTCGCATCCGGTGTCAGCCGGAAACTAGTTTCGCACTATCGTCTGCACGCGTCAGCTCCCGGATACGGTGGCTAGAAGGGGGAGGTGGGAGCAACGCAGCCGTCGGAGAGCGCGGCGCGTGTTGCAGTGATTCATGATGCCGAGTGGTGGCGCGCGTCGACACTAAGATGCCTCCGCTGTAGTTTGGCTGCTGCCGGAGCTAGCGAGTGCGCTCGGTTTGCATGGTTCTGCTCGGTTCTTTTAGCTCCACGGCTCATTTCTGTTTGCATTCATGCTGTGCAGTTGTACCTCCTTGTGGTGACAATAATTTTATACTTTTCCATGCCCTAAGAAGCCATGGCAAGTAGCATGAAACGACAGACGCACTGTTTTGCGCCGTGTGCGCGACAGGCTATGTTTCTGCTAGAAAAGCAGAAGAAAAAAAAACATCCCTTTTCTCGGCGCCTGATGACGGTGAGGCACTTAAGGCGTGGCAGCGGCCCGGGCCCCGTGCATATAAGGC
This sequence comes from Dermacentor silvarum, assembly GCF_013339745.2. Lineage (NCBI taxonomy): Eukaryota > Metazoa > Arthropoda > Arachnida > Ixodida > Ixodidae > Dermacentor > Dermacentor silvarum. Next base: position 170,357,554 of record NC_051160.1, read on the forward strand.
CTTAAACAGGACTTGGAAGATCTGCGAGCTGCACTTCGAACCCCAGTTGAATCATCTACAGGGTGTCCCAAGTATCATGCAACAAGATTTAAAAATATCGTAATGCCCCGTAGCTGGACAGAACCAAGGCAATGTTGTTTGCCGTCGCTTGGAGATACTACGATTATTTTTTGCATTCCGCCTAATTACATAATTAGTCTTAATTAATCAACTTCTCGAATATTACCATTAGATGAAAAGTGTCAATGTGAAAATTGTAGCACAACTTAATAAACTACCGATACAACTTTCTTTGCTCAACACGTGCTACATAAAAGTCTTTTTCCGAGCGTGAAAGAAGCCAGCGAATACACGCAAAGTGCCTCGATCGAGCGGCCAGTCGCGCGGCAATTTTGCGTGTATTCGCGGGCTTCTTTGACACTTGGAAAAACACTTTTATGTAGCACGTATTGGGCTACAGAAAGCTGTATCGGTAGTTTTTACAGTTGATCTACAATTTTCACATTGACACTTTTCATCTAATTATAATACTTGAGAAGTTGAATAATTAATGAAGATTAATTATGTAATTAGGCGGAATGCAAAAATAATCTGAGTATCTACAAGCGACGGCAAACAACATTGCCTTGGTTCTGTACAGCTACGGGGCATTTGCGTATTTTTAAATCTTGGTGCATCATAGTTGGGACACCCTGTATAATGGATCATATAATCGAGTGAAATGTCGTTCTTTTGAGTATTCTTCATATCCACGCCGTTCTAGTTCATCAGCGACTAAAATAAGTTTGTTTACTTAACTCCTACGTGGAATGATTTCTAAAGCATCATATATAGGTATTAACCAATTTGACGAGCAGTATGCAGTGCGTCGCAGTAATATGACCTAAGGAGCTCTTCACTACGAGCCTAGAAATCGGTGCAGCTTTTTTTACCCACACCACTAGCATAATCTTCTTCGCATTAGCTGGAATCATTCTTTTTTTCACTCCCGACGATTCGGGAAAGCACGTAGAACGCGTGCGACCGAGACGAGCAAAAAATATTTGTGCCGGCCGTGACGTGCCCGAATCTAATGCATTTTAACCCTTAACCGCTCATCAGAGGATAGCTGCTATTCATTTATTGTCTCCTCTACTAACAAGGCACGATATGCATTAGCGTAACGCTAGTTATGTCAAATATGCGACCGCTAATTGCGAACAGAAACGCCCGCTTCGAAACCCGCGGCACCAACCGCCGTGCTTCCGCGCCTGGGGAGCGATCTTGCTGTCGACTGCATCGCCGCCGCTGCTGTCATGATTGCTTGCAACCACGGCCGCCTGGATCGGCGCGCGCGGCGGGGTTGCTACGGCCGTCCCTTTCGACGCGCGCCCCATTGAAAACATGTAATTGAGGAAGTTGCGCTGCGCGCCGTGAGGCGGCGCTGTACTTCCACCCCTCTGAAAAGTAGTAGTAGCGCAGTAGCTCAGAAAAGACCTTTATGGGTAGCATTTCTAGATATTAAAGGAGCTTATGACAACGTAGACAGGGAATTGTTGTGGGATATTCTTCAATACGAAGGCATAGATGACGATTTCGTGGAGCTGCTGAGGGAGATATATCGAGACAACCAAGTACAAGTGGCATGGGAAGGCCGAAAAGGAAATGAAATGGTGGGAATCCACCAAGGATTGAAGCAAGGATGCCCTCTGTCACCATTGTTGTTCACGCTTTACGTCAAGGGCATAGAAAGACGACTGGAAAACAGCGAATTAGGTTTTGATTTATCCTACATGCGTAATGGACAAATTGTGCAACAGAAGGTCCCTGGATTGATGTACGCAGACGACATTGTGCTACTAGCGGACAATAAAAAAGATTTACAGATACTTGCGAATATCTGTGGGAACGCAGCGACAAATCTAGGCCTTAAGTTTAGCACAGAGAAATCAGGGATTATGATCTTTAATGAACACACGAGTAACTTCGTGGTGTCAATTCAACAGCAAGTAATACCCATAGTGAAGCAATATAAGTACCTCGGCGTACACATAAACGAAGGAAAGAATTACTCAAGCAACCACCAAGATAATCTGAAAATAAAGGGGAAGCGGAATGCAGCATTAATGAAACACAGAGCACTGTGGGGCCACAATAAGTATGAGGTGGTGCGTGGAATCTGGAAAGGAGTAATGGTGCCAGCGCTAACATTCGCAAATGCCATTATATGCTTAAAATCGGATATATTGGCGGGTTTAGAAGTTAACCAAGATCAGTAGGCCGGTTGGCTTTGGGAGCACACGGTAATACGACAAATGAGGCAGTGCATGGAGACATGGGTTGGGCCTCTTTTGAAGTCAGAGAAGCACAAAGCAAAATTAGTTTTGAAGAAAGGCTCAGGAACATGGATGAAAATAAATGGGCGGCTAAAGTGCACAAGTATCTCTACATGAAAAGCGTGGACACAGAATGGAGGAAGAGGTCAAGGAAGTTGGCAACCAAGTACAGGATAATCGAAACTGTAAATAGACAACCAGGGGTCATCAGAAAGAAAGTGAGAGAAATAGAGACCGTGAATTGGATGCAAAGAATGGAAACGAAAAGGACAATGGAGATTTACAAGAATGAGAAGAAAGAAATTAGAAGGGAAAATCTGTACGATAACACAAAGGGCAGTGCCTTGCTATTTGAGGCTCGAGCCGGTTGCCTAAGGACGAAAACATATCGAAACAAATATTCGGAACTAGATGAGACATGTGTATGCTGCAGTAAAGATCCAGAGACCACTCAGCACATCCTAATGGAATGCGACGGGATCCACCCAGCGAGAACCGTAGGTAACGTGCAACTCCCAGAAGCGCTTGGGTTTAAAGTGGAAGGAAACATAAACAGATCAGCCGTAGAGATCAGCAAGAGACGATTAGAGTACTGGTGGAAAAAAAGCAGGGAAAAGATGGATACGACCTGATCTCTTAAAATCATAGGCAGCGGTACAAGCTAAATTTTTGAAAAAGGTATACAAAAATGCGAGATAAAGAACATGTGTAGTATACCTGATTAAATCAAGCAGGCTAGGTGACTATTTGTCGCCACCCCGTTTCAAAGGGGATGCCAATAAATCATCATCATCATCATCATCTGCTGAAAAGATGGATACGACCTGATCTCTTAAAATCATAGGCAGCGGTACAAGCTAAATTTTTGAAAAAGAAAGATAATGAGAGGGGGGGGGGGGGTATACAAAAATGCTAGATAAAGAACATGTGTAGTATGCCTGATTAAATCAAGCAGGCTAGGGACTATTTGTCGCCACCCCGTTTCAAAGGGGATGCCAATAAATCATCATCATCATCATCTGCTGACGGCGTCGCAGCCGTGGAGATGCTTGGCGAGATGCGCATTTGACATCGTGCACGTAGTGAAGATAGGTTGATTGTTGGCCCAAAGTGGACTGACAGTTGCAAGAAACTGCACGAGAATCAAGGCACGTGGTGATAGATTCTTAATCCAGCTTTACACAGCGAGGGTGTTTCTTTGTAGCATAATACGATAGAGATGCAACTAACGCATAGGCAGGGTGTTTACGCGACTTTGTGTGGCGCATTGCATGCGCCTTGAGACGTATTCTGGCGAGTGAGTTGCCGCTGTGCCGAAGCGCTTCCCCTGACCACGCTCGTCATTCTTTTCTTGCGCTCGCTGTTCCCTTCAAAAAGAAACGTATTTCATCATCGTGGTCACTGTATGGCTACGTTCTCGGGTCGAGCGCTGTGTTCACAGAAGTCTTCATATACAGAAATCATGGTGGTAATAATAATTTTGCAGTATATTTTCTCCAGCCTGATGTACCGGCCGAATTAATTATTCGGGGCCCTTGCATGCGCGTTGCATTTACATTGTGAAGTTCCCACGATTCATCAGTGGTGCTGAAGCGGCTTTTCCTTCAAGCCTCGAACTACAATATGTTACTTGGAAGTGTTGCTGCTGAAGGCCCTATGTAACTAGCATATATGCTTTCATATACATTTCACATTGTTGTACCACATTGAATTTAGGCAAGTGATTTGTTTTTATAATATCGCCTGAAATTCTGCGTGTAATTTACTGTATTTTTCAAAAACATGCCGTACTGCTGCGTGCCGTGCTGCAAGTCGAGCACCAAGAAAAAGCTTGGTCTAAGTTTTCACGCATTTCCAGTGGAGGAAACTGGAGCAGTGGAGCTTTAATTTGTCCTCACTTAGAGAGCTGCCCGCTTTTTACTTGCCAGCTAGGCAAACGAAAAGCATGCATCAGTGATTTATTCATGAATTGCAAGCAAATTTATAAAGCCCCTACTCTGAAATATTGACGCAGTCGTTACGGACACAGCGGGTTACCGCAAAAAACTAATGAGTAAGCCACTGAGCCGAAAAGTTCTCCGCGTTTGAAGGAGTACTGCGAGTGCACAAGCGGTGTGTTTGCTATCGTAAATAAATTGTAGGTATTGTGAATGTGTTATGCTGGTAATTTCGCCGTCAATACAAACATATGGCATTCAATTATTTACTGATGGCTCAGAAAGTTGCTGAAAAATGTCTGTCCGTGGCTGTCGACTCAGGTAAGCAGCTTGATACTTCGTGCAGGAAGACGCGCGATGAGTTCGCTTATTCAACACGCTTATTTAACACAATAAACAGCGCATTCGCATGTACAGATGCAAGACTGCCGCGACTTCAGCTCTCCATTTAAAAGCACCGAGTCATATCTCCCGCTTTCCAAGGCATATTTTGACAGTCAATTGGTCAAGCTGGGGAAAATGCAAGTCATAAACAAAAGTTTGCGGCCTGCGGATTCACGCAAAAAAAAAAGTCTTGGTTGCCTCGTCAGTCAGCTGGCATTCCTTCTAGCAGATAGAGCTCGAATGCCTACTCTCGCGTGCAGGCTTTCCATTGGCATGCTGCGCTTGAGCGCGCGGAAATAATTTTCCCGCAAAACTTTGGCTTACGAGTGTACGCGTTTCGGGCAGCATCATCCTGAGAGAGACTGGAGTGCAAAGACAAAAAAAAAATACCGTCAAGGGACATCGGTGCTTTTGTGCGCCTTTTTGTTCGGCCCAACTTATCGCGGTTTCTTATACAACGATATTTTCATTATAGCGCGAATTATAGCGCAAATCGTCCCGCGCGCAGCCATAGCAAGGGAGTTGAGGGGTGGGAGGCGCGCGCCGCGGTGCGGCGAAAGCAGCGGCCACGCCCCTTTCCGTAATTATGCCCTCTCCGTCCGAATGGGACGGACGGAGCAACCCTGCCGCGCGCGTCGATCCAGGCGGCCGTGTTGCAACACTCCGCCGCCGCCGTTGCTCTCACCTCCCCCTTCTAGGCACCGTATCCCGGACGCAGCTGACGGATAGTTCCAGAAGGGGGGAGGAGTGTATGGTGTCACGATGATGAAGATGATGATTTATTGGCATCCCCTTTGAAACGTGGCGGCGACAAATAGTCACCTAGCCTGCTTGATTTAATCAGGTATACTATACATGTTCTTTATCTAGCATTTTTGTATACCTCTCATTATTTTTCTTTTTCAAAAATTTGCCTTGTACCGCTGCCTATGATTTTACGAGATCAGGTCGTATCCATCTTTTCCCTGCTTTTTTTCCACCAGTACTCTAATCGTCTCTGCCGCTGCGGCGCGCCACCGGTTGTGGTGGGTCGGTGGACCACCGGCAGCGGTGGGCCACTGCCGCAGCGGCGCGCCACCGGTTGTTGTGGCCACGCTGCCGCAACTGCGTTTTGCCGCCGGCGACGCGCCGCGCTGCGTTTTTCCGCTAGTGTGTACGCGCCGTAATTTAAGTACACGGGCGTTTTCGCATTTTGCGCCTATGGAAATGCGGCCGCCGTGGCCTAGATTTGATCCCGCGATCTCGTGAGCCAGTTATTTCGGTTAGTACAGTCATTTTTAAAGGTGAAATATGGAGCTAGACGGTTATTGCACTTCTCTTCAACTTTCCAAAACAAGACATGTAGTGAAAAGTTCGTAACTAAGAAGTTTAATGGTGCATTTAGTTTATTCAGTGAATGAATTCCTTTGTTGTTGTTTTTTGCGAATGATATCCGCCTGTACTGAATCTGTAGTTAATCTATATTTACCCTGTAATTAATCTGCAGTAACGAGATTCGAGTAACTTCCGTTGGCATTTAAAAATTGTAGTATGGAAAAAAAACTCACAGTGCTTGCCACTCCTGACGGAAAGCGGCCCGTCGAATATCTTGTCAGACATGGTAGTGCCTTCGGCAAATTGGTCGTATTTAGCAACACTCAGCGCATTCATGCGCAATGAAGCCACATTGTGTAAAAAGAGGGTTCATTTTACCCGCAGCCATTGGTCGGCAAACTCACTCATGAGTCAACTCACTGAGACCGAGGCGTGATTCAGTCTCAGTGATCCCGGCTGGGTAGAAGTCTTGTGAGTCGGGTTTCTAGTAATCCCGGCTGAGTTGAATTTTGGTCACTCTGAGTGCGAGAGTGCCGTAAACAACAAATATATTTTGTAAGTGCAGTCTGAGTCAGTTCTCTTTGTTCTGACAGCCTAGGGCCAGCAGCTTGATGTTGACCGCTTTTTCATGCCACTAAAGCTTCATTGTGAAGGGCAAGTAGCGTACATTAAAATTGAAAAGTGAGCTAGTTGGTACGTAATCAGCTTGTGATTCTTGCAGCACTTGAAAAAAACATGAACTACAAGGCGAAATTTATTTTTTTTTTCTTTTAGACCTCGTTTTCTTGAGAGGTGCGAACCACAAAACATGTTGCGTACACGTAAGAATGCATCTTTACTGAAGGGGCTCAAGGAGCGACGTCAACGCTCACTTGACAACTTTCCACGATGGTTTAATGTGCTTACAGTGCATAGTGTACAGAACTATTGTTTAACATTGTTGTTGTCTACAACGGCATGTGCAAATATTAGACACCTTTTGCATAGCTGTGAATGATATGATTCAAACTTCACCTCATGCTTTATGAAAATCTCTTTCAGTGGACTATCACAATTTTGCAACCCCTGTCGACAAGTCGAAAGAGGACGTAATATACAAGACATTGTACTTTATCAAAAACTGCACTTCAGGTGAGCACAACGAAAACATTGAAAATCATTTTATCACTCTTCATGCTGATTAAAATGCTGAGCCCACCTCCACACCCCCTCCCCCCCCCCCCAAAAAAAAGAAAGAAAGATTCGACGCATATGTGGGAATCAGTAACAAGCGAAGCTTTCTTTGATGTTTGCGAAAGCTGCTAAAGCGAATTTTATGCAAGCCTAAAGCTCAAAAAAGGTTAATTAATCTGCCATAAAACGCATGTAAATGTAAACAATAATTCCGCAAATGCAGCGCAGTGCTTATATAAATGTAACGCGCCATCACTCGAATGTAACACAATGACGCAAATGCTTTAATGCCTATCAGTGGCGGTATCGATGGGAAAGGAATGTACATAAAGTTATTAGATGCGACAAACGTTGTCCTTTTTGACAACGCACGACTAGCACGACTCAAAAAGTGCAGTATGTTGCACACTGTCAGTAACGACAGTCTCCGTATCAGCAATACGACTTCTACTAGAGCCATTTCACACGATAGAAAGAAAGCATTCATCCTGACATCAGTTTCTACCCTTTCGCTAAAAAATGTGTATTTGATTTTGTGAGCATAGCCAACACTTCGGACCTATGTATGTACATAGCGCTCCACTGTTAAAGAGAACACCGTAGCGCGTGGCGTATGCTCGACGCCACCGCCTGCCGGCGGCCACAACGAGTTTCGCGCAGGCGCAGTGACCGCTTTGGGCGGTACTCTTTCGCCGTCTGCTATCGTCTGCTGCCGCACTTCGGATAGTAGCGAAACAACACGATCAGGCCTTTTTAATGTTAGCCAGTGACTACATGGTCACACTTTGATAGCCAGCCGTTGCAAAGCTGGAAGGAAATTAGACTGGGACAAGTATTAACTTGTAGGTATTTTTAACATTTCACCATACAAGACAAAACTTTTTTTTTGCGGCCGTCTTCTTGTGGCACAGCTGTATTAGAGAATACTTCTCCGTGTGTAGTGTTCATATATCATTTGTAGGCGTAGGCTGAACACCAGCGCCTTTCAAGAGCATATTAATTTATAAAGAGCTGTCCCTCGAGCTATCGTTGAATCATACGAACCGACGTGCACAGTAAACATTTTTGAAGCGGGCAAATTTTTATGAAACGAGAAGGCGAACTCGAAAAGGCGAACCTTCGGGCGAATGGCACTGCAGCGGCAGTGCCATTGCAGCTTATATTTAGGGCATTTTTCTAATTATCAATCAATCCAGTCACTTTCCTTCCGGCTTCCTTCCGGCTGGAAGGAATGTGGCTGCTTTCAAATACGAAACATTGACAGTCACTTTAGCATACGCCAAAGAGGGTGAAGGCGAAAGCGTGGACGCTCAAGAGATATTCATTAAATAACTCGACATTCTCATTCGAATGCGTTGTTACTTCTTATTACAGCGAAGCTGTATATGGCTAGGCGAAACCAAAATCCGCCCATCCTATGCGCGCAAACACTGTCATCATCAGCAATGGCTCGAGCGTCGTCGTCTTCTTCTATAGGTGGCTGCGTTGCCGCTCATCATTCCAGCGTAGAATTTCACTTCTGCCGTCGTAATGGGGAGGCCGCGTTTACGGGGGCATGAGCCATTGCCTAAGGGGGCATGAGCCATTCATTGTCTTACGTGACGGACAGATTTAATATCGAAGCAATGTAATTTTGAAGAATGGCAAGCAGCAATGGGCGACAACGGTGGACTGTGGGCATACCGTCATTGACGTCGTTCTCTCCGTCGCAGCCGAACGTGTGTGTGTAACCTCATTAAGAAAAACAATGACGCTAACCAAAAATCGGGAACGACTTTAATGAACCGTAAGAATTAACCTAGTGATAAATAGAGGCCGGATCTTTAGGCATTAAAAAGCGCGTTTCAGGCGCCAAAAATAGGCAGGCAAAACAACGTTTTAGGCCTCCAACGTCGTAAATATAGGCTAATAAATTTTTACATAAATGCACATAATTTCAAACGAAGACGTGCGCGGCCTATATCTACGATAGGAAAACAATAAATGTAATTGTCAATGATGGCACAAAGGCGCCAACAGTTGAACATAGCCGTGCAATTGTCCCACAAAACTGCTGGACTAATGACGATCAATTGGCTTCATTCAATAAACACACTGCTCATATTCATGTTCAATGGCCAGTGTACTCGAGCGTCGCATATAGTGAAACAGGCATGGAAAAGAATACTTGAATGCTGGGAATACTGATTAAAAAAAACGATACTTTTATGTCCGCCTGACGCAATTAAATTAAGACACAACAAAAACAGACAAATAACAAATGCGAGAACTACTATTTATTAAGAAATTAGCATGTTCTTACATGAGGACTGTTAGGTACAACTATTCGCAATTTTTTCATACACACTGACATTATCCGAATTGTACAGGCCAGACGTCCCAACACTGCCAAATACACTTCCGCCCATTTGAAGTGCACGTGTTTGAGTAAATATGTTTGCTGAGCACGCGGAACGTAATCGAAGAATCACTGTGACGATTGTGGAAACAATAGCAAACTACCACCATCTCCAGATTTGCGGATTCAAAATTGCGCCTCTTGTCACTGAGAATGATCTCGTACGCTGAGAAGGAACGCCCGACGGCGGTGAACACCTTAAAAATGTCAGTTTCGCCCTAAGGGTGAAGCAATGAATGCGATAGCAACACAGCAATGTCATACGAAGTAAGGTGAGCGGCTTTGGTAGCAATATGAATTGTAGTAAACATGGGCTGATTAAGTAAGCAGGTGTGCTGCGGCGTAAGTCGACCGACATGAAGAGAGACTCCATGACCACGAGAAGGCGCGTGTGAAACGGTGGTGTTGATGAGAAGCGCTTCCCGTGGGCAGCGCGTGCGAAGGGACACACCTGTAGCGCTGCACTGCCGACCCGGGCAGCATTGCATGTGTAGCGTGCGTTGGGAAATGTGGCCCGACGATTACTAAGCGTGGTGTGAGCGACGAGCGCGGTTGTTGGCAGAGTAGAAGTGCGCCCCCCCCCCCCCCCCCCGCTCCCTCCGGCGCTGGCTTCCCGCTTCCTTGCTTGCCCGTGGGAGATTGAGTGCGTTCGCTCTCCGTGATAGCGCGCGTCCCCGCACGCTTCCGCTCGGGCATACGGCGCGCGGCGAAGATTTTATCTATACGGAACCTCACGGCGACGGCGACGCCGACGGCAGAAATCCGGTTGAAGTGTCCATATAATTGCTATCGCAATAAAAGTAAATTACAAGCAAAACAACAGCCGCGTGCACATCACATTGTTCTTTCTTCTTTCGCTCTTCACTCTCCTTTCCCCTGACGGCTCTCCGCGGTTTCGCATTCGCCAACCGCTCGCGCAATGTCAGCGCGTCGGTGTATGCTGGCCGGCGCGTCTCATTTCAATGCTGCTATACTCGCGGACAACTTTCTGTGGCAATGAAAGGAAAGCTACGGAGGCAAAGCGCGCCCAAGTGAGAGCGCTTCTGAAAAGAGTCCCGTGTTTTAACCCACGTTGGTTTAGGCTGGGGAAGAGAAAACGTAAACAGCTTATTAGCAGCAGTCAAGACAGAACACGCCGCTGAGTGTGAAAGTTCGCTTATTTTGCGGCGTTTCCCTTCCGCGTCTAGGCAGACGCGAGACCGTCGCACGTGGAAGCTGCGTCGATTCGACGTCTGTTCCGAGCAACCAAAAGCACTGTCGAACGCTGCCGGACTACTTGGCGCGGTAACACATGTGCAGCAGCCACGTGCCCGTAGCTTTCCCTTCATTGCCACAGAAAGTTGTGCGCGAGTATAGCAGCTGTTTTCCGGGAGTTGGTTGAACTACAGGACTAGGTTGAACCCCATAGAGTTCCGAACAGTCAATGTTGCCCGGTAATATGAATAACGGTTTCTAACTGCACTCGAAAGCGAAACTTAAGGCTAAATAGTGTTCATATAGGCGCCGATATTGAAAGTAGGCATTTATAGGCACTTATACGCATTTAGGCACAAACGCCAAAATAGGCATTTATAGGCACTATAAAAACATATGAAAGCCCTTCTTAACCTCTAATTTAATTATTTATTTATTTATTCAAAATACCCCCAAAGGCCCTCATTATGAGGGTATTACATGGGGGGGGGGGTCACAGGCACTGGTCATAGATTATACATCATATTAAAGAACAAGACAATATAACACAAATAATAATAGAGTGATACAAAGGTAATATACAAAATGAGTCACAATTATTTCAGAGAAAACATTAGTACATATTAGGAGAACGTAAGGTAACTGCAATGAAAAGCAGAACAGCAACAAACATCGAAAACACTGTAAAAGTCCCAAGATAATAATAATAAGATTAGTTGACAAGTCGTGAGCGAATTAAATCTTGAAACTTAGTCAAGTCAGGTTCCGTGGCAATGTCTGATGGTAAGGCGTTCCACTCAGTTATTGTGCGCGGTAAGAATGAATATGCATAATGGAATGACTGGCAGTTAATGCGTTTGACTTTGTATTGATGGTCACGACGTGGAAAGATAACTTGTGGTGACTGAAAGAAATCATCATGAAGTGATGGATGATGATAAAGCTTATGGAAAAGTGATAGGCGAGAAATTTTACGGCGAAGTGCTAACGTGTCCAACTCAGCTTTATTCTTTAACGAGGTGACGCTGGTGTAACGTGAATAATCTGAAAAAATGAATTCATGCTCATGTATCAAAGTGGGGCGATAGGGGCGCAAGGAACAAAAAAGGCATTTGCCTAAAATCCGGTCTCTAGTGATAAACACCGGAGCCGCACATTTTCAGCTTCGCTGGTTAACCATCTGTGCAGAGCGCTCAGGGGGTGATATTACTTTTTATTATTGCGATAGCAATTATATTGACACTCCACGCGCATTTCTGCCGTCGCCGTCGTTTTGAGGTTCCGTATAAAGTACAAAGGCGATAAAATCGTCGCCGCGCGCCGTACGCTGTGTGTGCGAGTGAAAGCATACGAGGGGAGCCGGCAATGGGCGTCTTGCGCTGGAGTTTGAGGTATAGTAGCGGCGCCTGGCGGCGGCGAAAAACGTCATCTGGGTAGTACCAGCTTGGGTAGTACTAAGCCGTGGCTGTGGCGAAGCACGTTGCGAGCCCGAGTTTTGCGTCGATTCGCACTTTTTTCTGCCCTGTTTCGAGTGCGAAAAGGCTCGTCACTTCTAACAGACCACGCCGACCACGCTGGGAGCTGGCCGCGGCCTATAGTTTAACGAAAACGGACTCTACGTGTGCCGTGGGACGTAATGCTGGAAGCAGAAGACATCGGGGACACCGATCTGGAGAGACCTAGCTTAGCCTCGAAAAAGCGCCGCCGCCGTTACTGCTGCGTTGTGGGCTGCCATGAACAAGAAGGCCTGAATCCCAACATCAGATTCTACCGTTTTCCTTTAAGGCCTCACGCTGCGGAGCGTCGGGCGCGCTGGATAACTTCATTACCCCACTACGAGCAACACAGGCTCGAGAGATAAATGTGATCATCTTTGACCTCAAGCCAATACGTTAACGCAGCGAACCAAGGCAGTATTTATTACTGCACATCGATGTTCGAGCGCTGTCATTAAGAGCCACATCAAGCGAGCAGCGCACGAGCTCGCGCTGCAGCGCGCGATTCGCACGTACTTACGTTACTGCGAGCTCATATGTATTGCATCAGCTATTTATCAGTTGCTAAAGAGACAGATGGCTGCTACTACAGCGCAGGCATAACTACTTGTCTAGCGGCATGCAGTCAACAAAGATTGCAGGAGTCCCGCCGTTTCGCGTCATGCTGAAAGACCGCTGCCGTCGCGGCGCGTATACGATCGTGCGCTCGAGCAGTTCGTCTATCGAGGCATGCTGAAAGACCGCTGCCGTCGCGGCGCGTACCGTCGTGCACTCGAGCTATTCCGTACACGTGATGTCTGCTTATCGCTGCTGTGACTTCATTCCTCGTGTTTGTGCGCCTGAATATAGCAGCGTGCAAACCTTACCTGAAGTTCAACTTGGTACGCGACTCGTTTCACTTGCGATTGACACTGAGCTAAAACTTCGCCGCTTATTTCTTGAACGGCGTACACGTATACGACGTTGCATAATTTCTTGCCTTTACGCAGCGTGCCACCCCTGAAAAAATCTTCCGCGCCCGATATTCGCTGCAAGCCGTGGTACAACACAACCGAAAGTGGCGGGTCCATATTGTAAACGTGCTTCCCGAAGCAGACGACCGAGCTTGGTACTACCCAGTTTCCGATTGAGGGCGCTATTTCGCACCATTTTCGCAGCGCCCCCTGGGCAACGCAGGAGCCTCATTGCGGCTCAATGTAGCGAACGCGAAGGAGGACGGCAGGCCGGAAGCGCGCGGTCGTCTTTCGCGCGCACGCGGCACGGGGGCGAGGCGACGGTGAGAGGGGGGGGGGGGGGGGTGCGTTCTGCTCCTGTCGGCTGCTGCTCACGGCGCGACCGATCCCTATCTTGAAAGCCATCAGCGAAGCGGGCGAAGTGCGCGCCCGCACGGGCCTCATCTTCAAAGCGATTTGCGATGGCGACGAAGTGCATACGCCGAGTGCCGATAGCTTCGTATGCGCTCTGCTTCCGACGTTTAGTTCGCGTTGAAGCCAGGCGAGAGAGCGCGAAGGTCAATGTTCCCGATGCTGCTGGCGCGCTTTCTCAATCCGGCGTTTTCACAGCGACTTTCCGCGATCATCGAGCGAGATGTGTTCATGTTTACCTGTGCGCGCGTGACACAGTACTTTTCCATTTAGTTTGTAAGCGAATGATCACAACCTTATACGGCCAATTAAACTACTATCTTTGCTTCGTTTAGCTACCTACTAATTTGCTATCACAATCGATGCCTCGCCTTTCGGGCGAAACTGCGACTTTATTTTTTCAAACCAAAGGTCGCGGGTTCGAGTGCCTTAATAGGCGCTACCATAATTAACGCTGCCTTAATTAACATTGCCCTTCGTGGGTTCAGCTCCCACCAAACGTCGTGTGTTCGAGTGCCTGAATTAATTCTATTTTAATTAACACGCTGACGACGTTGATCCGCGCACTATCAAAATTATTGAGTGAGCGTTTCTTGCTTGACCCTCACACCATCAGAATTGTTGTGCTAGCGTTTGCTAACATAGGTTGCACGGACGTCATCGCGGACGTCATATTGAGGTACCAGCAGGTCGAGAAGGGGCGTAAGCAAGGAACATGACAGCATGACAGCAACAAAAAGCTCGTCTTGCGTCGAACGTCAGAGCGACAACAATGATAAACCGGTGAAAAACAATCGCCGTGAAAAAGCTAAACAGTTTGCGCGTGATAATACGTTGCACTGACGTCATCGTAGTCGACATCTTTGGGTACCAGCGCGGTGAGATATAGCTGCGCGACGTCACGTGAATACTATCTATAGGTAAGACACGATGCCGGGTTGCTGTAGTAAGTGAATTACTACGCCGAGTCGTCATGGTGTACGATTTCACTTCGACGACACGGTTTTCGCTCAAGGACGTTGAAGGTCGACTGAATGATGAGGCATATAAGGCTTTCGCCTTGATAACGCGAGTGGCTTGCTTTCCGACAATCCGAAGTGCGGCAGCAGACGGTAGCAGACGATGAAAGAGCACCGCCCCCTGCACCAGCACGACACTCGTTGCAGCCGCCGGCCGGCGGTGACGCCGAGCAGACGCAACGCGCTGCGGTGCTCTCTTTAACAGGGCACCGCTCTGTACAGTTCGTATGCATTGAATGAACCTATATCCGATGGGTAATCTAGAACATATCGCATCAGATTAAATAAGAAACTGCGGCTATAAATAAAATTTTGAAAACAAAAATATCTTGTCGGAGCACTCTTTTTTTCTCCAAATCTTATGGTGAGAGTAGGTCTACTATTTTGATTTCTCTTTTACAGATGAAGACCGGGCAAAGGTGAATATAGGTGAGTGCTTCGAAATAACCATCCTGCTAGTGCTTTTGCGCACCTTTTATGATCACCTATTACAGCTCCCACATGAATTCCGGGGATCGCCGGGCACGCACGTATATGTATTAGGCTTCTTTTATCGCAGTTCACGTGCGCATTGAATTCGTGCCAATATAGACACAGGCAATACTCACAAACCGCGAGGGTCACGCTGACTGAAAGAGAAAGTAAAACTCTCATCACTCGCAAGCAGAACATGTGATAACTTCAGTTTACGTATACAAGAAACTTACATGAATGACGAAGCTGGCCAGATTTAATAGACATACACGTCAACAAACTAAAGAAAACAAGAAACGTCTCAAAGATAAACGAGAAGTACGCAACTAAAAGCTGCAAATTCACAAGACATGATTAAAAACAACCCGCCGCGGTGGTTAAGCGGCTATGGTGTTTCCCTGCTAAGCACAAAGTGGCGGGATCAAACACCGACCGCCGCGGCCGCATTTCGATGGGGGTGAAATGCAACAACGCTCATGTCCCGTGCATTGGGGCCTCATCAAAGATTTCCTGGATGTCAAGATTAGTCCGCAGTCGCACACTACGGCGTGCCTCATAATCAAAGCATGCTTTTGGCACGTCATCATCATCAGCCTATTTTTATGTCCACTGCAGGATGAAGGCTTCTCCCTGCGATCTCCAATTACCCCTGTCTTGCGCTAGCGTATTCCAACTTGCGCCTGCAAATTTCCTAACTTCATCATCCCATCTGGTTTTCTGCCGACCTCGACTGCGCTTCCCTTCTCTTGGTATCCATTCTGTAACCCTAATGGTCCACCGGTTATCCATCCTGCGCATTACATGGCCTGCCCAGCTCCATTTCTTCCGCTTAATGTCAACTAGAATATCGGCTATCCCCGTTTGTTCTCTGATCCACACCGCTCTCTTCCTGTCTCGTAACGTTAGTTCTAAGATTTTTCGTTCCATCGCTCTTTGTGCGGTCCTTAACTTGTTCTCGAGCTTCTTTGTTAACCTCCAACTTTCTGCCCCGTATGTTAGCACCGGTAGAATGCAATGATTGTACACTTTTCTTTTCAACGACAGTGGTAAGCTCCCAGTCAGGATTTGGCAATGCCTGCCGTATGCACTCCAACCCAATTTTATTCTTCTGTAAATTTCTTTCTCGTGATCAGGATCCCCTGTGAGTAATTGACCTAGATAAACATATTCCTTTACAGACTCTAGAGGCTGACTGGCGATCCTGAATTCTTGTTCCCTTGCCAGGCTATTGAACATTATCTTTGTCTTCTGCATATTCATCTTCAACCCAATTCTTGCACTTTCTCGATGAAGGTCCTCAATCATTTGTTGTAATTCCTCTCCATTGTTGCTCAATAGGACAATGTCATCTGCAAACCGAAGGTTGCTGAGATATTCGCCGTCGATCCTCACTCCTAATCCTTCCCAGTCTAACAGCTTGAATACTTCTTCTAGGCATGCAGTGAATAGCATTGGAGAGATTGTGTCTCCTTGCCTGACCCCTTTCTTGATAGGTAACTTTCTACTTTTCTTGTGAAGAACCAAGGTAGCTTTGGAATCCTTGTAGATGTTTCCTAAGATATTCACGTATGCCTCTTGTACTGCTTGATTACGCAATGCCTCTATGACTGCTGGTATCTCTACTGAATCAAATGCCTTTTCATAATCTATGAAAGCCATATAGAGAGGTCGATTGTACTCCACAGATTTCTCGATTACCTGATTGATGACAATGGATATGATCCATCGTAGAATATCCCCTTCCTGAACCCAGCCTGTTCTCTTGGTTGGCTGAAGTCAAGTGTTGCCCTGATTCTATTAGAAATTATCTTGGTGAAGATTTTATACAATACTGAAAGCAAGCTAATGGGTCTATAATTCTTCAATTCTTTAACGCCTCCCTTCTTATGGATTAGTATAATGTTGGCGTTCTTCCAGCTCTCTGGTACACTCGAAGTTGTAAGGCATTGCGTATAAAGGGCAGCAAGCTTATTAATTATGATATCTCCTCCATCCTTGATTAAATCGACTGTTATTCCATCTTCTCCAGCAGCTTTTCCCCTGGACATGTCTTTCACGGCCCTTCTAACTTCATCGCTAGTTATAGAAGGAGCCTCTGTATCCGGTTCATCACTATTTCGAATGAAAGTAGTTTGGCTGTTTTGGGCACTGTACAGGTCAGTATAGAATTCTTCCGCTGCTTTTACTGTCATCGAAATTGCTGATGATATTAACATGCTTATCTTTCAGTGCATACATCTTTCCTTGTCCTATGCCAAGCTTTCTTCTTACTGATTTAATACTGCGTCCATATTTTACGGCTTCCTCAATCTTCCCCAAGTTATAATTTCGAATATGCCTTTGTTGATCAATTTTGATAGTTCAGCGAGTTCTATCTGATCTCTTAAGTTGGACATTTTCATGTTTTGTCGTTTCTTTATTACATCCTTTGTTTCTCGGGAGAGCTTACCTACTGGTTGCCTTGGTGCCTTACCTCCCACTTCAATTGCTGCTTCTGAGATCAACGTAGTTTTGGTTTCATTCATTACCTCTATGTTGTCTTTATCTTCCTGTTCTAAAGGTGCATATTTGTTTGCGAGCACCAGCCTGAATTGGTCTGCTTTTACCCTTACTGCCTCTAGGTTGGCCTGTTTCCTCTTGACTAATTTTACTCTTTCTCTCTTCAAATTGAGAGAAATCCTAGACCTCACTAACCTATGGTCACTGCACTTTACCTTACCTAACACTTCTACATCCTGCACTATGCTTGGATCGGCAGAGAGTATGAGATCTATTTCATTCCTTGTTTCTCCAATAGGGCTTTTCCAGGTCCACTTCCTGTTGCTGCGCTCCCTGAAGAAGGTATTCATTATTCGGAGCCTATTCCTTTCCGCCAATTCTACTAACATCTCTGCTTGTGCATTCCTAGAATCGATGCCGTAGTTGCCAATTGCTTGCTCACCAACCTGCTTTTGCACACTTTTGCATTGAAGTCGCCCATGACTACGGTATACTGAGTTTGCACCTTTCTCATTGCTAATTCAACATCTTCATAAAACTGTTCTATTTCTTCATCGTCGTGACTAGAGGTTGGGGCGTAGGCTTGTGCACCTTCATTCTATACCTCCTACTCAGCTTTATTACGACGACTGCTACCCTCTCATTAATGCTGTAGAATTCATCAATGTTGCCCGCTATGTTGTTATGGACTAGAAATCCTACCCCGGATTCTCTCTTATCTGGAAGACCTCTGTAGCAGAGGACGTGGCCGTTAGTCACATCTGTTAGTTTTGGCACGTAAAAACCCATAATTCCTTCTTTGACACATAATCAAACATTCAGAAAAGATCATACAAAAAATTCATCGACGATTACGATACACCCTTAATCCGAAATTTGAGCGCAGCTCTATACGTGTTTTCATTTACGATATATGCCAACGGCAACATTATACTAATACATAAGAAGGGAGACGCTCAACGACTGAACAATTATAGACCCATTAGGTTGCTTTCAGCAGTGTGTAAAATATTCACCAAGATAATTTCCAATAGAATCAGGGCAAACCTTGACTTCAGCCAACCAAGAGAACAGGCTGGCTTCAGGAAGGGATATTCTACGATGGATCACATCCATGTCATCAATCAGGTAATCGAGTAATCTGCGGAGTACAATCAACCTCTCAATATGGCTTTCATAGATTATGAAAATGCATTTGACTCAGTAGAGATACCAGCAGTATTATAGGCATTGCCTCATCAAGGAGTACATGAGGCACACGTGAATATCTTGGCAAATATCTTCAAGGATTGCACAGCAACCTTGGTTCTCCACAAGAAAAGTAGAAACTTACCTATAAAGAAAGGGGTCAGGCAAACCGACAAAATCTCTCCAATGCTATTCACTGCATGCTTGGAAGTATTCAAGCTCTTAGACTGGGAAGTCTTAGGAGTGAGGATCAATGGCGAATATCTCAGCAACCTTCGGTTTGCAGCTGACATTGTCTTATTCAGAAACAATGGGGACAAATTAGAACAAATGATTGAGGACCTTAACCGAGAAAGTGTAAGAGTGGGGTTGAAGTATAATATGCAGAAGACAAGGATAATGTTCAATAGCCTGGCAAGGGAACAAGAATTCAGGATCGTCAGTCAACCTCTAGAGTCTGTAAATGAGTACATTTGCCTAGGTAAATTATTCACAGGAGACCCTGATCATGAGAAGAAAGTTTACAGAATAAAATTGGGTTGTAGTGCATACGGTAGGCGTTACCAAATCCTGACTGGGAGCTTACCACTATCGTTCAAAAAAAAATTGTAGAGTTATTCCATTCTACCAGTGCTAACATATGAGGCAGAAACTTGGAGTCTCACAAAGAACCTCGAGAACATGTTAAGGACCGCACAAAGAGCGACGGAACGAAAAATGTTAGGCCTAACGTTAAGAGACAGTAAGAGAGCGGTGTGGATCAGAGAGAAAACGGAGATAGCCGATATTCTAGTTGACATTAAAAGGAAAAAAATGGAGCTGGACAGGCCATGTAATGCGTAGGATAGATAACCGGTGGATCATTAGAGTTACAGAATGGACACCAAGAGAATGGAAGCGCAGTCGAGCACTAGGTGAGGTGATGAAGTTAGGAAATTCACAGGCGCAAATTGGAATCGGCTAGCGCAAGACAGGGGTAATTGAAGATCGCAGGGAGGGCCCTTCTTCCTGCAGTGCACATAAATATAGGCTGATGATGATGATGAAGCACTACCAAGTCATCGCCTGCATTTCCCAGAGTTTATTAATTATTTGTCGATCATCGATTAGCTATTGAGTGGCTATCGATTGGCTGCCGCAATGGGCTAGGCTAAGCACTACCAAGTCATCCCTAGCATTTTACGGACTTTATTGATTACTGATCGATTATCGATTGGCTGTTGATTGGCTATCAATTGCCTATCGTTGACTCACTAAGCTTAAGTAGTCCCAACCATCCTTAGCTAGACATAGCCAGGTTCAGTTGGGCTATAAGCTTCGCTAGTTCACAGGGGTATGTGCCATTGCGCTTGGACCCTTTCTGCACTGCCGCCAGGATCGGCCCACATTTTTGGATTCAGCAGACACATTACGCCTGGCTTATACGGATCCACTGTTACAATGTGGCCAGCTTGACACTAGCGGAACTGGGCGACATTCCTTAGCAACTAGTTGATGTAGGCTTAACGTGGCTTAACTTGGCTTTTTCTAAGCAAGGCTGGGCTATCAGGGCAAGGTTAGGGCCCAGTGTTGCCAGGTCCGACGAGGCAGCGTAGCAGAAAGCTAGAGAAGTTGTAGCCCAAATGTAGCGAAACACAAAAAGTGCCAAAAATTTAGTAGCCAAATATAGCCATTTTTATTTGCAGTTTTATTTGTGTGCACATTTTCACATTCGACTACCGCAATCTTTTTTTGCACAACCCGTCGTAACAAATTGTCTGTGCCGCCGTGACTCTCAGCCCTTCACATCAACAGTGACATCATGCTTGCACGGAACACTTTTTGGTTGGCACCGGAAGCGCTTAAATTCCTGCGAATCCCCGCAGAAGGCGAAATCAGTGCTCTTATTTTATGACAGACAGTATTAAGTTATTATTTTTAGTGACAGACAGTATTAAATTATTATTTTTAGTTATTTAGAGTAGTATTAACTAGTAACTCTGATTTTTAGCAGCCGTGAAAGCAAAATAATATTCCGCATCATCGATCTCTCACGTCATCTCTGCCTACGGCGTAGAAGTTCAGCTGTCCAGCGATCTGCGACGGCGACGTGCTCATGGATTCTTTTATATGAGCTAGCAAGTCTTTTGGGCTATGATATTTCTCGTTATTTGTCTCATCGTCATATCTTGTTTTTTTTTTTCAATTACCTTGGCCCAGATTAGCTAGGACACACACTACCTATAAATTGTCCATTTACATCAACCTGGCCGCCATCTTAGGCCTCTAGCACCCCAAAAACATTCGTTAAGAAAAGTGACAGGCAACAGATGCAACGCACTGTCTGCATCGGTGTAAGCGAAGCTCTAAGAGATTACTGCTCAAAACGGCACACCAGTGTTAGTAGCGCGCAGTCGTTTCGGGCGACGAGCACGTCCCAAACGTAACTCGCTTAAAATGGTAAAAGCCGCGACGGCGCACAACGAGCAAAGGTAAACAACAAATTAATAACAGTGGTAATGCTGTGAAAACAGGTTAATGTCAAAGCGCAGATCATGTTGGTGTGCTTATAAAGATTTAGAATAGGGGCCTCTAAGTTTGGGGCCCCAAAGAGCTTTGCGGGTGTTAGCGTTGGGGTATGCAGGAGTGAAAAGTGTTAGAGTAAGCGTTTCGCGTTTGCGGATAGCGTGTTGCGCTTGCAGCGTCACTACGGTGTCAAAGAAAAGCTGTTATAAATATTAAAATCAAATATCCCAGTTTATGATTATAAGTGATTTCGACTTTCGTGTTTTCGCGTTTATCTACAATTTAGAACTTATTCTATTAGCAGCAATGAACTTGTTGCGCTTAGTTTTGAGTAACCAACTTTACGTACCTCCACCCAGCCAAGTAAATCCGTGTTAGGCCTACGAGCCATGAAATCGACAATTGAATTTGGAGTAAGCGGCGTCAATTGAATCAATCTTCATTACACATGTTAGTTGAGACAAAGCGATAACCACAATCACTCTCCTAGCTTACGAACTTCATGCGTTACCACGAATCAAGACTTAGAGATTGACTCCAACCAAATAAGAAATTTACTAGCCCGACGTTTCGGAACCAATTCGGCTCCTTCTTCAGTGGGTATTCTGTGGAGGTGGCGGTGTGCCGCTTTTAAAAGGTCCGTCGTAACTAAGGAGAGGAAGGGGGAGAGAGCGTAAGGTGCGGAGACACTTGGCAGGGCACCTGTTCTCGACAGACAAAATAGGTGGTGGGGCGGGGGCTTCGGCGTCGCTGGTCGGCTGGGTTGACCGATGCTGCGTGCCCTTTAGTCGCGGGAATGAGTTGACGAGGGACAGGGAGGGGGGGGGGGGGGGGGGGGCGAGTTGTTTTGGTGTTGCTGACCTAGAGCGGGGGGTCCTTTCTTCCCTTCGTCCCGTCTGCAAGGCCATGAACATACAAAGAAGGAAGAATGCCCTTCACGCGGTTTATATTACCCGCCGTGTTCTGAATGTGCCAAGACTCCAGTAGTAGCCTTTTTTGCCAGTTTGTCTCTGTTTGAAGGATTTGGGTTTCTTGGAAAGAAATCTTGTGGTCGGCGTCTTCGGAATGTTCGGCGACGGCGCTGCGTATTCGGTTGAATGTTCTGACGTCGTTTTCATGTTGTCTGATTCTTTCTTTTAGATTTTTGGTTTCCCCGATGTACGACACCGGACAGTCGGAACAGCTGATTTTATAGACGACGCCTTGAGCTTTTTCTTTTGGTGGACGGTCTTTTGGTTTAGGAATGAGGATATTCAAAGTGTTCATCGGTTTACGCGCGACTTTGAGGCCTTCTTTTTTCAATATTCGGCTGAGAGCTTCGCTGGTACCTTTGACGTATGGGATGAACACTCGTTTCTGTGGTCGAGGGGGAGTCAACGGTTGGAGGTCTCGTAGTTTGTTTTTTCTTTTTTGTTGTCGGGTTGTTTTTCGAATGAATTCCGTTGTATAGCCGTTCCTTTTGAGTTTGTTGAGAACCGTTCTCCTTTCTTTCTTTTGATCTGATTCCAATGTGCAATGAGTTTCGACTCTTTTCAATAAAGAATTTACGACCGATGCCTTGTGGTTTGCCGGATGGTTGGATCCGAAGTGTAGGTAGCGGCCTGTGTGGGTTGGTTTTCGGTAGACTGAGAATTTTAGATTGCAGTTGGTTGGTGTAACTTGTACATCTAGGAATGGTAACGATCCGTTTTGTTCGCGCTCCGACGTGAACTGTATATCCGGGTGTATAGAATTTAAATGGGTGTGCAGGTTTTCGACTTGCGACTCGTTTACGATACAGAAGCAATCATCCATGTACCTGAGGAAAACTTTTGGCTTCGGGGAAAAAGTACACAGAGCTCTGTCTTCGATATTTTACATAGTTAGATTAGCCATGGTGACGGAAATTGAGGCCCCCATTGGAGATCCTTTCACCTGCTTGTAGTATCTGCATCGGAAGGTGAAGTAGGTATTTGATAGGCATAGCTCGAGAAGGCGGCAGATCTCGTCTACACTCAAGGGGGTTCTCTCGTCGAGTGTGTCGTCGCGTTCCAGGGCATCCCTTGTTGCGGATACAGCTAACTGAATGGGTACTCTGGTGAACAAAGAGATCCCATCAAAAGAGACCAGGCATTCATCATCTTCGAGGCGTACATTTGATATGATCTTGATGAAGTTTTCGGGGTTGCGCACGTGGGATGATGTCCTTCCGGTGAGTGGTGATATAATCTGGTGAAAGTATGTGGATAGTGATCGAATTGGGGAGCATGAAAACTCTACTATTGGCCGTAAGGGGATTCCGGGTTTATGGAGTTTTGGCAAGCCGTAAAAGGCTGGTGCGGACCCGTTCCTGCACATTAATTTTAGATAAAGATTTCGAGAATTTGAGTGGTTTCGGAAAATTTCGACCAGCGTCTTATTCAGTACTGATTGGGTCCTTGTGGTGGGGTCCTTTTTTAATTTTTCGTAGTCTTGGCTGTTAAGGAGGGTGGACGCCTTTTCCTCGTAACACCGCGAAACGCAGAAGAAAAAACGCTCTTCTTTAAACAAGCAAACCGAAAAACCAGGAGTGTTGGACAGGCACACAGTAACGAATTTATCATCGAGAAAGCTCACAACAGAAGAGACTTCAGTCCCGGCAAAAAGGTCATAAATTCAACGTCACCACAGATAACCTCCCCCTGCCCAAGATTGTCGCCGCCCTCGAGAGCGGCATCCAGCAGCTGGACCCTAAAGTGGGGGAACCGCTAAGAATAAAAGCAATAGGCATAATCAGGTGCAATAACAACCGCCGAAGAGAAAGAAACTGACGAAATAAGAGCGCTGCGATTACTGAAGGAAGATAGGGACATTGTAATTCTACCAGCGGACAAGGGCAACTCAACCGTCGTGTTAAACATGCAGGACTACGAGGAAAAGGCGTCCACCCTCCTTAACAGCCAAGACTACGAAAAATTATAAAAGGACCCCACCACAAGGACCCATTCAGTACTGAATAAGACGCTGGTCGAAATTTTCCGAAACCACCCAAATTCTTGAAATCTTTATCTAAAATTAATGTGCAGGAACGGGTCCGGACCAGCCTTTTACGGCTTGCCAAAACTCCATAAACCCGGAATCCCCTTACGGCCAATCGTAGACTTTTCATGCTCCCCACTTCGATCACTATCCACATACTTTCACCAGGTTATATCACCACTCACCGAAAGGACGCATCCCACGTGCGCAACCCCGAAAACTTCATCAAGCTCATATCAAATGTACGCCTCGAAGATGATAAATGCCTGGTCTCTTTTGATGTGATCTCTTTGTTCACCAGAGTACCCATTCAGTTAGCTATATCCGCAACAAGGGATGCCCTGAAGCGCGACGACACACTCGACGAGATAACCCCCTAGAGTGTAGACGAGATCTGCCGCCTTCTCGACCTATGCCTATCAAATACCTACTTCACCTTCCGAGGCAGATACTACAAGCAGGTGAAAGGAACTCCCATGGGGGCCTCAATTTCCGTCACCATGGCTAACCTAACTATGGAAAATATCGAAGACAGAGCTCTGAGTACTTTTTCCCCGAAGCCAAAAGTTTTCCTCAGGTACATGGATGATTGCTTCTGTATCGTGAAGGAGTCGCAAGACGAAAACCTGCAGAGTCATTTAAATTCCAGATACCCGGATATACAGTTCAAGTCGGAGCGCAAACAAAACGGATCGTTACCATTCCTAGATGTACAAGTTACACGAACCAACGGCAATCTAAAATTCTCAGTCTACCGAAAACCAGCCCACACAGGCCGCTACCTACAATTCGTATCCAACCATCCGGCAAACCACAAGGCATCGGTCGTAAATGCTTTATTGAAAAGAGTCGAAACTCATTGCACATTCGAATGAGATCAAAAGAAAGAAAGGAGAACGGTTCTCAACGAACTGAAAAGGAACGGCTATACAACGAAATTCATTCGAAAAACAACCCGACAACAAAAAAGAAAGAACAAACTACGAGACCTCCAACCGTTGACTCCCCCTCGACCACAAAAACGAGTGTCCATCCCATACGTCAAAGGTACCAGCGAAGCTCTCAGCCGAATATTGAAAAAAGAAGGCCTCAAAGTCGCGCATAAACCAATGAACACTTTGAATATCCTCATTCCTAAACCAAAAGACCGTCCACCAAAAGAAAAAGCTCAAGGCGTCGTCTATAAAATCAGCTGTGCCGACTGTCTGGCGTCGTACATCGGGGAAACTAAAAATCTAAAAGAAAGAATCAGACAACATGAAAACGACGTCAGAACATTCAACCGAATACGCAGCGCCGTCGCCGAACATTCCGAAGACGCCGACCACAAGATTTCTTTCCAAGAAACCCAAATCCTCCAAACAGAGACACACTCGCAAAAAAGGCTACTACTCGAGTCTTGGCACATTCAGAACACGGCGGGTAATATAAACCGCGTGAAGGGCATTCTTCCTTCTTCGTATGCTCATGGCCTTGCAGACGCGACGAAGGGAAGAAAGGACCCCCCGCTCTAGGTCAGCAACACCAAAACAACTCGCCCCCCCCCCCCCCCCCCCCTGTCCCTCGTCAACGCAATCCCGCGACTAAAGGGCGCCCAGCATCGGTCAACCCAGCCGAACAGCGACGCCGAAGCCCACCCCCCCCCCCCACCCCCACCACCTATTTTGTCTGTCTAGAACAGGTGCCCTGCCAAGTGTGTCCGCACCTTCCGCTCTCTCCCCCTTCCTCTCCTTTGTTACGACGGACCTTTTAAAAGCGGCACACCGTCACCTCCGAAGAATACCCCCTGAAGAAGGAGCCGAATTCGTTCCGAAACGTCGGGCTAGTAAATTTCCTTATTTGGTTGGAGTCAATCTCTAAGTCTTAATCAATTTTCCCAACCAGACAGGTAATTCTGTCGAAATGTTTAGCTTCAAGTTACCACGAATCGTTGCTTCGTTAGAGCCGTCGCTTCGATGGGCGCCACCATGTTTGTTGAGGAAAGCTTTTAGGGCAGCTTTTGGGGCTCCCGCTAAATTATGGTGGCTACCATACGCTAAATCGATGAAATAGCGTGCCCGACGCAAAAGCCAAAAACAGTTTCCGCCTTGCGCACGCGCAGTGGCTTCGACACTATTTAATAATTTAATTAATTTTAATTATGGGGTTTTACGTGCCAAAACCACCTGATTATGAGGCACGCCGTAGTAGGGTACTCCGGATTAATTTGAACCACCTGGGGTTCTTCAACGTGCACCTAAAGCTAAGTACACGGGTGTTTTCTGCATTTCGCCCCCGTCAAAATGAGGCCACCATGACCGGGATTTGATCACGCAACCTTGTGCTAAGCAGCCGAACACCATAACCACTGAGCAACAACGGCGGGTTAACGACGCTATTTGGGACCCCTAAACGTTTGAGGCCCCTATTCTAAAAAAAACTCTCTAATAATTGCTGGGGTTTTACGGGCCAAACGACGATATGATTGGGAGGCATGACGCAGTGGGGGACTCCGAATTAATTTTGGCCATCTCGGGTTCTTTAATGCGTACACCTAGATCTAAGTACACGGGTGTTCCTGCATTTCGTCTTGATCGAATTGCGGCCGCCGTGGCCCGGAATCGAACACGCGTCCTCGAGTCAGCAGCGCGACACCTCACCTGCTAAGCTAACACGGTGGGTGAAGTTCATGTGACGTGGTGCACTGATCTCATCCTGGCAAACATGTTTCGATATTAGCACAACGATTATCTGCACCCGTGATGTTACGGGCAAACCATCTAGAAGTAGAAGCATCAGAGCCCACCTTTGGCTCGAACTCTTGCTCCTATCCTTTTTTATACGTTCTCGCATACTTGGCCCACTTCCCCATGTTTGGATTCTCCTCTCTGAGGAAGATCCGATCTTACTTCGAACCTATCGAAATGAATCTCGAATGTAAGTACGAACAAAAATTCATGTAGCAGGAAAAGGAAAATGGCAGTGAAGCTTCGCGCGGGAAACATGGAGTAGGTCGAAAGCTGTGCTCGGCGCGATACTTCACCCAGAAGACATGGCCATGAACACGCTGGAGCGTGTCATCCACCTGTGCTTCCCTTCTTTCATGTCGGTGCCACAATCGCCCGACGGCCTCGACCCTATGTTATTGCTCTCCCTTCCTGAGCATAGCCATGTTAGTACAGTGTACTGTGAAAAACCCACTACTCCCAGGTTCATCCCGATGCCCGGGGATCGGGCAAGGAGGTTGAAAAATTTTCTACCTCCTTGGGATCGGGTGCCTAACGGTGAAGCGGGGTGTAAGGTTAGGGGCATCAAAGATCAAAGCCACCGGCTCAGACAACGGCGCAGAGAAGGAAGGGAGGGGGGGGGGGGTCATTTCGCGCACGCACACACGCACAGACACGTGGCCGGGTCAGCCAGCTAAAACTTAGCCTTCGAGATTTGCTTCTACACGATCAGAGCCACCTCAGGAGCATGGATTAGGGAGCTACTTATAGCCCAAAACAAAGCCAAGTCGCAGATTCTCAGTAGCCTAAGTATAGTCACATAGCCAACTCGTCCAAGTCTATGCCAAAATTGTTTCCTGTAGCCCAATTTGGCTATATACAGCCAAGCCTGGTAACACTGGGCTAGGCTATCTTGGCAAGACTGGGCGTTGACGCATGGCTTGACCCTCGCGTTCTCGGTATTCCGGATCGGCTCGGCAGCGTCGCATATCGGCGGCTTTGTTGGCGAGGTTGGCTGTATCGGCACGAAGACGAGGATTCCTTTCCAGCGTGGCTTGAAGGCGCTTCTCTCGTCGGGCAGCCTCTTCTTCCGCCGTCAAGGCGCGCTTAGGTCGAGCCATATCTCGGTAGAGCAGAGAAATGCCCGGGCGCCGGCGCGCGCGCGCTTTCATTAGCGCGGTCACATGACTCTGCTGAACACGTGCTCAGCGCAGCTATGTCGTCAATGTCCAGGCTCATCTCTCGCGAGCACAGCGCGCGGCGCGTGCTCCTCCTCGCTCAACCAGTTTTAGCGTTGCACACTGCTGTTAAAAGAAACATACGCGACAATCGCAGAAACAGAACGACCACAGCTCGGCTGTTTCGACAGATTTCACTTCGTGGAACTGGCTGCATTTCGTGATGGAGGTACTAGGTAGCCCCGTGAGACCATGGAGTTCCGAAGCGGTCGTTGCCTTGGTACAGAAGAGGCGGGCCTGCGTATATCACGACAGCACCAACCCTAGTCCTCGAGTATCCGAAAGATCCAGGAACGTCCTGTGGCATCGATAACGTCAATGTGGACGATTGGATTGCAATGTATGGGCGTGTGAGTACCCACAACAGATGGGATGCAATTGGAACGTTGGCCAACCTGATGTTCTCCTTGGAAGGCACGGCGAGGATGTGGTTTCAGAATCACGGAGATGAGCTTAGTGACTGGGAAACGTGTAAACAGAAGGTGAAGTATTCGTTTGGCCGTCCATTCAGGTGGGAGAACGCTGATTAGTAAGATATAGCACTCGTTTGCAAACATCCACCGAATTAAACGTCGCTTGCAACCAGGACGTGCTTGCTCTGTGCCGCAAGGCTGATCGTGACACTTGCGAGTCAGACAAGGTAAGGCAAGTTTTGTAGGGCATTGCTGAAGATGCTTTCAACTTGTTATTCTGTAAGAAACAGTAGACGATAATATGAAGGAGTGTCCACGCTTTGAGCAGGCAAAGAGCTGCCGCAATGCCACATCATTCACCCGCTTGCATAATACAGATGCCACTTCCTCATGCGAGGACTGCAATATGCAGCGACCATCGACTTAGGAAGACCTGACATGGGTTGCTTGGCGCGAAATTTGAGCAATGTCACCTGACACCGTTTTTCAATGCATCTGTGATCCAAACAGCTTGCCCGCGGTACCACTTGTTCAAAAAATTGTCTGCGAAGAACTTTGTAACTTCGGAGATTATTCTTGCTGCTCTTTTGCCACTTCACGACTGTCTGATGGACCTTCTCTCACCTAGCCAGCGGTACTTTCCAGGCTATGGAAACCCGGCCACATGGCGAACTGCAGATGACCCACCAATCTGCCTTGCCCGCCGTCGAATTGGTCACTTTGCCTGCCATTGCCGCAACCATATCTCCTCCTTATTTGGATGACCGACCTACGGATACTATCGTTGCTGACTGAACCCACACCGTTTTCATACCTAAATAAACCGGCGGCTGCCTAGCGCTAACGCTACTGCTACATGGAACCATTCCTCACCATCATTCCGCCGTCACCTGTCCCAATCACCATCAAGTCGCCGGCCGTCGTCCCAATCGCCTTGCGCTCGTCGCCCGCCGTCTCCAATGAACCCCCTGCGTTCTTACCCGGAATCCTAACTGCTGCAGCTTCTGGGGGTGATGGTGCAAGACGACTCGACCAAAAAATGCTGTGCTGACTTTACCGACCAGAGAGAACTTCATTGACGTTACAGTGGATGGCGCAAATATTCCGGCGCTGATCGACACTGGCACACAACTATCTGTGGTGAGTGCACAGTTGCGCCGCCGCCTGAACAAAGTTCTCACAGCTGCCGCATCACGAACTCTCCGCTTCGCCGATGGAGCAACGCCCACCGTGCTCGGAATGTGCACTGCTCGCGTCAGCATCGCAGACCACCTTACCACTGTTTCGTACGCGGTTTTGGAAGAGTGCCCTCACGACAGTATATCAAGGTTAGACTTCTTATCGCCTCAGTTCGCCCTCTTTGACTGCGCGTGCGGTTTAATTCAGCTTAAACTGCCTCACACCTGCGAAATTCCACAAGACACACAACCGCGCTTATGTTCCCTCGATGACATCCGCCTGCCGCTTTAAGCCACCAAGTACCGTACTGTGACCTCAATTCCACCTCTTCCTTAAGGCGTCTATGTAGTGTGTTCGAGTGCTCGCGAAATGCTTTAAAGCAAGGTCACCGTTCTGAAGACTCTACTCACTGTTGCAGACAACAGGATCACACACCCCCTCCTCAACTTTAACTAATTAGCGCAGGTTTTCCCAAAAGGCATGTTGCTGCCCGACATCTCACCTATCCATGAGTGCGAGATATCTATACGTTCCCGCATCATCCGCAAGCCAAATTAGTTTTAGTTTATTCAACAATATTTTCACACAATGGTATGTCCAAAGGCAATGATATTGGTTACACAAAAAACAAATAAAATTAAACAATGAAAAAAACGCAAGGACAGGAGTTAAAAGCTGCTCAAATAGCAGCTTGACGGGATTCCTGAACATGATCTGTCCTATCCCGCACCACACAAACTAAGCAAGATGATCGCGCCAGAGGTTCTTCCTGCGCGCGCTGCTGGGATCCGCTGCGTCTTGGGGGCTTATCGCGACATTTTTTTTTTATTTTGATGCTCGTCCCTTAGGCCAAACGTCAGCGGTCACTCACATGTATATATACCGTTGACGCCAATGTCATACAACGACGTCAGTACCACGTTTCACGTGCTGAACGTCAAGTTATACAGCACGAGGTGAATAAAATGTTGACAAAGGCGTCATCAAACATTCTTCTAGTGCGTAGGCGTCCTTAGTGGTGCTTGTTAAGAAGGATGACAGCTGGCTCTTTTGCGTCGATTACCGACATCTTAATAAGATAGCGCGCAAATATGTCTACCCCCTCCCGCGTATTGATGGCACCTAGGTTTGCCCGCATGGATCCAAATTCGTCTCTTACATAGACCTTCACTCAAGGTATCGGCAGACCTCTGTATATTACATAGACCACGAGAACAGCGGACGCGCTTTACCAATTCAAGGTGAAGCCGTTCGGCCATTGTAATGCCCTGGCACCTGCAAGCGAATGATGGACTTTCGGCTTCGCGGCTACAACTGGCCGACTTGTCCGTGTTATGTAGACCTAGTGAAAGTGAAATTTTCGCCCACATTTCCGAGTCAGCTGACGCGTCTGTCTGCCATTCTTGCTGTCATCCGACGAGCCGGCCTGCAACTGAATCCGCCAAAGGGCCGCTTTGAACGTCACCAGATTACTGTTTTTGGCCACCTTTTCAGTGCCGCAGGAGTTAACCCGACCCTCACAAGATTCCTACCGTCCAAAACTTTCCCTTACGTCATCCACAGCAAATGTCAAATGCTTTGTTGGACTAAGCTCCTATTTCCGTCGCTTCATCACGAACTTTGCGACACCACCCGCCGGCGCGCTCAGCGACCTAGGCAAAAAAAGATGTTTCCTGCTCATGGGGCCGTGCTCAAGCCGAAGCCTTCACCGCCCTCATCCGCTTGCTGGCTCACTACGACCCATATGCTGCCACTGAAACTCACACAGATGCCAGTGACCATGGTACAGTATGTTTTATTGTTCAGCAGCAGAACAAACACTTAACGCGTAACTGCATACGCTAGCCGCCTTCTGTCCCCTGAAGAGGAGAGGTTTTATATCAGCGAACGCGAGGGCCTGGCGTTGGTTTGGGCTGCATCCAAATTCCACCCTTACTTATTTGGCCGCCAATTTTTCGTCATCATTTAACACCATGCCCAGCGCTGGCTTTCGGCGGTGAAAGACCAGACTGGACGACTGGGTTAGTGGGTGCTTATGCTACAAGAATGCACTTGTCTGTTCTGAACAAATCGGGGTGTTTACATAAGGACACCAAATCTCTCTCCTGTCATCCGGTCGACAGTTCAGAATTTGATGCCCGCGACACCACTGCTTGAGTCCTAGCCATTTCAGACTTGCGTGACATTTGCAATGAACAATGCCGTGATGACCATTTACGTCCCCTGTGATTGCATAACTTCGCACAGTAACGCATCCAGGATCTCTGCCAGAGGGGGGTTGAATATCTTTTTTTTTCTTTTTTTTTTGGGGGGGGGGGGGAAGCAAGCACTTTGTATTTTATGCCATTTTCTTGATTTAGCCAGAGGAATCCAACCAGCAAAAAATGCCTAATAATTATTATAATTTAATGATACCGAGGATGATGACGATGTTTATTTCTTAGAGTTTTACTCAAAGTAATTTAAAAGTGAATGAATAAATACAAGACAGTAATAGAGTGTTTTTGTTAATCAGGTAAATTCGACCTCAAGCCACCTCCTGAATTGTAATGACAATGTGAACAGAGCACTGAAAGTACACGTCGGACTGGCGGGGCTGGAAGCGTGGGGGGGGGGGGGGGGTTACATCACCCCCCCCCCCTGTAGGTGTGCCACTGGCTTCTTCGCATCCTAGAGCCGCTATCAGCGCATTTCTACTCCGCAACGGCGTTCTGCACAGATGCCCAGAAGTTTTGCTCGTTTTACCTCGACCTACGAGTTCTTGAGAAGCTACGTGGCGCAGCCACCGCCGGCCACCTCCAGTACCTGCGACCGTATTCGATGCCGCTTCTACTGGCCCGTCTTGCATCTCTCTGTGCCTCACTACGTGGGGCCTGTACGCTCTGTCAGCGCCGCAAACGACCTGCTGTATAACCTGCTGGACGTTTAAATACCATCGATGTCTCTTCCGAACCATTCGATCGCGTCGGCATCGATCTCCTAGACCCTTTTCCAACGTCTAAAACCAGCTACAACTGGATCGCGGCCACAGCTGACTACACGACGCGTTACGTCATCTATCGAACATTGCCGACAACCTGCGCTATTGACGCTGCTGATTTTCTTCTGTATGACGTCACACTATACCACGGGGCACCGAGGCAGCTGCTCACTGATGGCGGCCGCACCTTCTTGTCCCGCTTTGTCGAAGATATTCGTTCCTGTTCTGCCTTGGACAAATTTTCCACGCATATTACCCGCACACCAATGAACTAACTGTGCGGCTCAACCGGATGTTGAAGGAGATCAAATCAAGTCTATTTCAGCATTTCTTTTGCACAGAAACAAAGATTGAATCCATGTGCGTTTGCCCGGACAACCGTGACTGGGACGACACATTATCCTACGTAACATTTCCATATAATTTTTGCTTTCTCAAGACCACTGGTATTTATTCGTTTTATCTGCTGTTTAGCCCTTCGCCACACTCCTCCCACCCGCGACAAACACTCCAACTGGATATTCCCGCCACATCTTCGCTGGGGCTTACACAGCTGGCCAGATTGCTCTCACATGGCTCACCGAATCACATGTAACACAAAAGGCGAGGCACGACAGCCGCCACTTTCATTTCTTTCCTGAGTCTCTAGTTCTCCTATGGACACCATGCCGCCGTATCGGCCTATCTGAAAAACTGCTCCCACGATACACAGGGTCTTACAAGATCCTGCGCAAGCTGGGTGTTCTTAACTACGAAGGTTCCCCACTTTACTGTCGCTCATCGGCTGCCCCGGTGCCCACTGACACTGGCCACGTCTGTAAGCTGAATCTTACTTCACCGCGATGTCGCCCCCAGAAACGCGAGCACGGAGATGGTGGCTTCCAGACCAGGCGTGATTTTACGGAGCATTGAGGCGCTGTGTTGAAGATGTGCTGACTATCAACGAAGAAGTACACTTGGCAGGAAGAACGTGCGGCTGCTTTAGGCCGCCCTCTTGCGTACACAGCGTAGACGCAGTTCCCAAATACCCCGTAACGACACCTAATCTTCACTAATTCTGCCCCGTGGCAAAATATTACAGAACAAAGTTTCAAAAAGACCGAGTATGAGCGTAGATATCTCGAGCGCGATACTCACCGTTTCGAAGGAGCGGAGTACCGTCGGTGGCCATTGAGTGGCGAAGCCGCGCTATCGCGTTACGGCGAGCGGGCTTATCGCTGGCACGCCGCGGCGGCCGCGGTATTCAGGATGTGCAGCCGCCGCAGGCAGCTTTGTATGGGGGTCACGCGCAGCTGTAAGGGTACAGCTGGGCTAGAGTGCGCGCTGGCATGCTCCGGTCTGGCCGTGCTCCATGTGCCGGACTGGCTTTGGCCTGCACGGATAGTAGACAAATCCAGATTGTTCAGCTTGTAGCACTCTATATGAAGCTGAATAGGAAACACCTCTAACCCGGAGCAGCCGGGAGTGTGCGCGCGCTGGAGCGCGTCGAGAATGCTTGAGGAAAAAATCACCAGCTCTTCCCCTATCGAGAAAAAGGGAGTAAGCGAACCTTGTGGCAAGACAACGGTGTCGCAGGCGCTCCGCAACGTTTGCCCTAAACTCAGGGCCGACGGCTCTTCGCTGACGTTTGGCCTCAACATCACGCTCCCGCAACTCGGGGTGCGTGGCTCTTCACTGATGTTTCGCCTGGGCTTCGGAAGCCCTCATGCTAGAATCGGCACGTCGACGACGAGCCCTTTCCCGAGCAAGTTCGCGGCGCCGTTGCTCAAACGCAGCCTGTTGCTTGTCGGAACGCACCACGCACAGCCTTCCCACCCGGGCGCCGAAACTGATCTGAGGCGAGGGAAGCCTTCGGAGCGCGCGCCAACCCCCTTGCCTTCCCTTTCTCTCTCCGCGACACACCAAACGACCCTGATTGGTCGCGCGCATGAGGTGATCCGGTGCCGGCGCAGCTTTCCCCGCACCTGCTCTACTCTGGGAGCAGCCGGGTTTCTTAGCGTGACTGACACCAGCACCACCGCCGACACTTGTGAGGCAATAAAAGCTTCGCTTGAAAGTGAGTTCGCGCTCCGCTTGTGAGCCCCACGGACCGCGCACGAGTGCAAAGTTTGGCAGAGATGTTCACAGCAGCGTGTACTATCGGCAGATTTTTTTTCTTTCACGTAGCTCGAGAGGTGGCTCAGGACCTTATTAAGCACAGAAATATCTGCTTTGCGACTACAGCAAAGCAGATTTTTTCAATATCAATGAGGAAATGGTCGAATTTCTCCAACACTTTGAACAATCAGCTCCTAATAGGTCTATTCATGAAAACTGGTCTTCGTATAAAGAAAAAACTATATCTCTAATAGAATCCTATGTACCCTTCGTTTACATTCGCGGTGATGCCGGGAAACCGTGGTTTAAAATTGATTAAGGAAATTATGTAATAATAAAAAGAGTTTGATCAAGGAAGCCAAGAGCTCCGATTCAGCACTAAAAGGAGTGGAGTGGCTGCATAATTATACTAAGTTGCTGAGGAGCACGAAACGGCACTTCTACAACAAGTACTTACTTGACATTCTCCGAAGTAACCCAAAAAACGTTTTGGACTTTGTTAACTCCCAACCGTAGTGGCTAGCATAACATCTCTTTATTATAACAAATCAGGATGGTTCTGTCCTTCTGAAGGAGCTTCGTTCTGACTTTTTGAATGCCTACTTCACGTCCGTTTCCACCCATGAACTAGCTTCTACAATTCCTATACCGCTCAGCTCAAATTTCCCCCAAATGCCACCACTTTGTATCTCGGCAGAAGAAATCTGTAAAATAATTGATAATTGATAATTTAAAGATATCCAGTGCCCCTGGGCCTGACAACATATCTGCTAAAATCCCTAAAGGCACAAAAGTAATATCTCGTCGCGTACTACAAATCATTGTCACGTAGTCTATTTCCAGTGGCCAAATCGCCTCTGAGTGGGACGTAAGCAGAGTTGTGCCGGTTTTCAAGGCAGGAAGCCGCTCCGATCCGCCAAATTATCATCCTATCTCGTCAACATGCATGGCATGCAAACTTATTGAACATATAATTTACTACCACGTGGCTACGCACCCGGATAATAATACATTTTTCTTCTCAAACCAACACGAATTTCGATCTGGCCTTTCGTGCAAATCTCAA
The DNA here is from genome assembly GCF_013339745.2 of Dermacentor silvarum. Taxonomy (NCBI): domain Eukaryota; kingdom Metazoa; phylum Arthropoda; class Arachnida; order Ixodida; family Ixodidae; genus Dermacentor; species Dermacentor silvarum. The sequence continues at coordinate 170,393,489 of NC_051160.1, forward strand.
CTTTCTGAACTTTCTGACCTGCATCTAAACCTAGACTCATTCTTTCAAGCTGACGTCACTTAGCTTTATTTTTCTAAGGCTTTTGACCGTGTTTCCCACCAGCGCCTCATAAGTAAACTTTCTTGCCTTTCACTGGACCCGCAGATGTTTTCTTGGGTTCAGTGTTTTTTAACTAATCGTTCGCAGCTCACCGTCATCGAAAGTCATCCTTCTGCCTCTACTAACGAGTCCCTTAGGGCTCTGTTCTTGGCCCGCTTCGGTTCCTAATCATTATGAATGACCTTCCTGCTGAAATTTCATTATCCATTTGTCTGTTTGCGGATGATTGCGTTCGCTACCGACGTATCTCTACTATCAATGATCAGTCATTCCTGCAGGATGATTTAACCTCAATCGAAAATTGGTGTTCGACCTGGCTCATGCAGTTAAATGTATCAAAATGTAAGTTTATGCACGTGTCTCGTAAAAGATCTAACCTGCACTTCTCATACACGCTAAACACTAACGCGCTATCACACGTAAAATTTTATAGGTATCTAGACATAGAAATAACAAGTAATCTAAGTTGGTCAAGCACATCACGTCGCTTTCTGCAAGCGCTTCTAAATCACTAGGTGTCATCAGACGATCACTCACGTTTGCTTCACCCACAGTTAGACTAATCGCATACGTAACTTTCATCCGTACCAAACTTGTATACGCTTCCCCTTTCTGGAACCCCCATCAACAGTACCTAATCCAGGCCTTTGAGGCAATACAAAATCGAGCTGCTCGTTTTATAGCATCCAAATATGACTCTGGGTTGAGCGTTACTAACATCAAAGCTTCGATTGGTCTAACACCCTTGTCATCCAGTCGTAACATAGCAAGTCTTTGCCTTTTTCATAAGCTATATCATAAATTTCCTCATTTTCTTGAGAGCCTAATTCTGCCGCCCTTGAGATTATCACGACGTCTGTTTAATTGTCACAGTGTTCAACGCATTCACGGTTCAACTAACGCTTTCAATAAATCATCCCTGCCGACTGCTATATCGGATTGGAATATAGTTCCTGATGGTATCGTCAATGAAACAAATTCTGTAAAGTTTAGACAGTTATCATTACAGCAGTGTTGTCCACAGCCCCATAAGTAAGCCCTCTTTATCGGCTTTCGCATTGTCATGTGTTTACTGTGTTTACCTGTTTTTTTCATCCTGTATTAATGTGTTTTATCTTTGTGACCCGTGGTTACCATTTGTTGCTAAGGGTAAATGAATGATGATGATGATGATGATGAATATACTGTACACATAGTTGTAGACAAGCAAACCGTAATAAAAACATTCCAGAGAAAACGTTTTTTTTTTTTTTTCACAACTATGAGGAGCTCAGTCGCCTCGTTCCTGAATATCCGCGTGAATCATTTCGCACAGGGCACATCAAGCGCATATTGGCGGCAATGGGGCTACCAAGCAGTCCTTACAGTTCACTGGACACCAAATTGCCTCAAGCTGGTAAAGTTTTAGCCAATGTGATGCGTAACCTCAACCTGGATATATTGTTCGCTGTGGACTTCGCACCAGGCAGCGGCCCTAGTGCGCCGTATGGAAGGAAGATCGTGGTACGAATAACTTTTTATTCCATTAGCATTCTTGCGGTCCTTGACGCACTTACCGGGAGTTCTATCTGTGTATGTTTGTATCTAACTGTTTTCCCGCCTAACTGGGTCACTGGATAGTTCGTGGTCGAATGGGCAGCACATCGGCTGCTGTGCTGAGGCGGCACGGTTAGAAACCAGCCATCGAAGCAACTTGGATTAGAGCAGTGCACGGGCCGATTTTTTTCAGCCCGGGCCCAGCCCGGGCCCGTTTTTATGTTGGGCTGCCCGCTCGACCCGATCAAAACTTTTATGGCGAAACCCTGGCCCGGCCCGGGCCCGGAAATAATCTACGTTACCCGGCCGGCCCGCCCCCCACCACTTTACCTTAGGCCCGAGCCCGACCCGAGCCCGACTCAAAACCAGCCCGAACTCGGTCCGAGACCAAAAAATAATGTTTTTCAGAATTGAGACGCCCGAGAATAACTCGCTGCACGTTACATGCATACCACCAGAGAGCCCGAGCCCGTCCCGGGCGCGCGTCAAAAAACCCGAGCCCGGCCCGGGCCCGGGCCAAAAAGCACACGCCGTGCCCGAGCCCGTGAAAAAACTGTTCTACCCAGCCCGGCCCGGCCCACGGGAAGGGCCGGGCCCGGGCTTTCGGGTAAGCCCGAGCCCGTGCAGTGCTCTAACTTAGATCACTGAGTATGTGGTAATGTGGACATACGTGCCCCTCTAACGAACCGTCTACAGTGACCCGACACGGGTCACTGTAGACGGGGGACGGAGTAGGTACCGCCATTCAAAGAAACTCTTCGATGCCGACTTGGAATAGTGAGGCTCGGTCTGTGATGGTCTCCAATGAACCTCATTGGGGCCAATTTGGGTAACTGGGTACGTGCCAGTAGCTGTGTGCCTTTATAAACGTCTTTGACGCCAACTTGGGTACCTAGGTATGTGCCGGTGCGAATGCGCCCGCCTCTACAATTAAGAAAACGATCCTTAAATTTATCCGATATTGAGCGGAATCGAACCCACGTCCCAAGGGTTCTTCAATGACGGCAACCCGAAAAACTGGCAGGCTATGGCACAAATGCATTCGGTATATCCCGCTTTTCAATGAACTCCTTTCGCGTCAACGTTGTAGCGAGCTGCGCCATGAATGCACTTGGTTAAAGCCCCTTCGTAAAGTAGCGACACTCTCCTCCTCCGCCTTACCTCCTCCTCGTTTCTCCTCTTTTTCGCACTCCTTCCTCAACCGTGGCGCCGCCTATACCACTTGAGCCTAATAGACGACCTTTCGCCGAGTGAATGCACGCACAGCAATGCCATGCGCTTTAAGCGTTCGTGTTGGCGTTCTAGCTCGGAGTAAATTCGTGTATAGCATAGGATTTCTATACGGAGGGTGATATAGATATATTGACACCTGCACTTTTTTATCTTTCACCGGTGACCGTTTTCACCGGCGAACAAATGTTAAACATTATCGCTCGGCACAGGGCGCGCCTGCATGTATCCGAAGTTTCTCGAACGTTCTCAATGCTGTTGTCCGTTGTCTGTTGTCAATGGAATATCCGTTGTCTGTTGTCACCGATGCTCATGTAATCTGATTTTATGAGCGACGCGAACTGTCTAGTACTTTCTGGAAGACACGCGGGCACCAGGCATTACTCTGGAACCTTCCATGACTCATGTAGAAAAGCCGATGCGTTTCGCCGCTGATCAGACTTTGACGATCACCGACTGTGTTCGCCGCTATCGTTGTGCTTCGAATGCAACTTGCTTTTGTGTGCACAGGTTCGTCCAATAAGAAGTCCGTTTCGTCATTAGCACTTTTGCGACTGTTTTCTTCACCGCAACTACTACGTGATAATATATACAAATTCAGTGACGGCAGATTCTTTTTCCTGTTTTGATAACCATTTTTATAAGTATCTAAACGAGCGCTAATGCCGTACAATGACGATTCCCAATGTATCGCGTGCACTATATTTGTCAAGGGCGTATCGCAAGATCTTGTTGCGAATGGTTGTAAATGCCACGTTTACCATTGAATGCCAATTATCCTGGCCTCCAGCAAACCCTCAGTAAGCTAAATAATCCGCTCCGTTCTTGCCACTTGAATTCGCGGCGCGTAAAGGCTGGCGGAGGGCACGGACGCACAGCCTTAGTACTAAGTCCTACAGCAAGTGCGTCTTAGAGACATAGTGGCCGTACGAACTAGTTGAACGAACAAGCAAGCGAACGACTGCTGAATGTGAACGACGACTAAACCAGCCAGTGAACGAGCGGGCGACCGCATGTTTTCCTTGCGAGTGCTCTACCCCCGCATCGTAACCTTCACACACTTTAAAGCTCACACAAATTAGCACGTACGTCTCCGAGACCTATGATGCGATCGTTTGGCGACGAACGCACCCCGTAACTCGGTTTCGAGGGAGGACGCACGCTTTTCATCGGTGCCTTTGTATCGCAAGTCCACCTGGCGGCAGCCAACGACGAACAAGAAGAAAAGAGGCAAACAAAACTATTCGCTCTAAAGATCGAAAGCTAGTAACCACACAAGGCCCAGTTGCTTTCCTAAGATGAGTTTTCATTCTCCTGCCTCAAATGTCAAAAGTGTTGAGTTTAATCGCAAAAGTTTCGTAATCACGTTTTCACACGCAGTTTCGCGTGCACACTAAACATTTTCTCACCCTTAAGGGTGTTAAAATGGGTGTTTTCCGCATTTCCACCCCCATGCACACTCTTTTAGCACTCATTTTGTAAAAAAACACCCTATCATAAGGGTGTATATCACACATAAGGTGTGAAGTTGCTCAAAGAAGGGTGTTAAATCGACGTCTGAAGGGTGTTGAACACAAGGATGCATGCATAAATCTGGGCATAAGAACGCGTATACGTCCGCGCAATGAGCCATGTGTCTATTTATATCATTTTTTCTAAGATACTGATCTTACTGGTATGACGGGCACTCCAAAATGTATTACCTAGAAAAGTACACACATTCACTTTCAATTTTGTTAAATATCATTAGGTTTAGTGCTCACTGTGATACTGTACAGTGCAATTAGACACTTTTAATACAAACTGTAGTAGTTGAATAAAAACGCGCAGGCAACTTGCAAAATTTTGCAGGAATTTAGCGGTGCCCTTAACAGCCCAACAAAAAGTGGCGAACCCCGGTGAGATGTCTCTTTAAACGATTCGAGGTAATAATTAGACACGCAGGCATAAAAATTAGGCTAATTCACTTGTCAACCAACGAAGCCAGACGATCCTGATTACTTAAATGAAGATCCCGGCCACGGCGGCCGCATTTCGAGGGGGGCGAAATGCGAAAACACCCGTGTACTTAGATTTAGGTGCACGTTAAAGAACCCCAGGTGGTCAAAATTTCCGGAGTCCCCCACTACGGCGTGCCTCATAATCAAATCGTGGTTTTGGCACGTAAAACCCCATAATTTAATTTTTTTTTTACTTAAATGAAGCCCATCATCGATATAGTTCATAAATGGTTCTTTGAATGTCAAGAACTGCTGCCGCTTATTGCTTCAGTGTAATGAATTCCGGACTATGGAAAAAAATGGAAACCGAAACATGTACTGCGGAAGAGCACAACTGTCACTCCTTTGGCAGACGCCCACGAGTGATGTGAATGCTTGCGCCTCACACGTGGCATGACCAATAATGTAGCGCCCTTATCGAGCCACGATCTCGCAGAAACTTTATGTTGTGACCTGGCATGGTCTCCTTGATCGGACGAAGCCGGTATTTTGATCGTACCTGTAGAAGCGCGCTGATCGGCTCGCTCACGGTCACGATTTGTGCGCTGCACTCACAGTGATGCAGCCCAGACATCGTCGAAAAAAAAAAACGTAACGCTCGACACGAAACGTATTCGCAACTCCCAGCTCACCGCTACATCTAGAGACCACAGCGAAGTGGCAACAAGCAGGCGGCCACGCCAACAAGCAAAGCTGAGAGAATAAACGGGCACCGGCAGATAATTTTTGTAGTTCGACTGAGTTCGGCGCAGCGCGATTTGCGCTGCTGCGCCCTCCCGAATGAAAAAAATCACAGCATATCCACGGGGTGAATGATGATGAGTGGGCGAAGCTCCGGAGGGAATCATCGGATCTCCCGCTTAAGGGGACGCTAGCACAAACGCGTTCGAAACGTGCAGTACTCTCTAGTAAGGGGGAGCGGCCACAGCGTCTTACGCAGCCATTTACACATGCCGGAACGTGCACCGCGTTTGCCGACGCCATCACATGACTGCTGAGAGAGTATACTCCCCGTATTCATAAACGCTCCTCGACTTCAACTTGACTTGCCACCGCTTTGGGCAGCGCGTTCGAAACGCGTTGAAGGTAAGGCGGAGAGGCCACAGCGTCTTACACCAGCTTCTTACAGGGGCCGTAACGCGCTAGCACAAACGCGTTAGAAACGCGCTAGAAACGCGGCCTTTCGTTAATGTTGGGTATTTATTGCCATCGTGGTGCGGGTGTGCATGTCCGCTTCGTGGCGTAGTGGGCTAACGCCGCGCGCTCGGAAGCGAGGGGTCCCTGGTTCGATTCCGCGCTACGGACACAACTTCGGAATTTTTTTTCTCATTTTTCTCAGACTGGTTACACACTACTGGCACGGCCGCTCGATGAAAAACACACGGTGCGGCCTGCCGCGTCGCGGCGCAGGCAATGGGCGATGGAGATTTACAAGAATGAGAAGAAAGAAATTAGAAGGGAAAATCTGTACGATAACACAAAGGGCAGTGCCTTGCTATTTGAGGCTCGAGCCGGTTGCCTAAGGACGAAAACATATCGGAACAAATATTCGGAACTAGATGAGACATGTGTATGCTGCAGTAAAGATCCAGAGACCACTCAGCACATCCTAATGGAATGCGACGGGATCCACCCAGCGAGAACCGTAGGTAACGTGCAACTCCCAGAAGCGCTTGGGTTTAAAGTGGAAGGAAACATAAACAGATCAGCCGTAGAGATCAGCAAGAGACGATTAGAGTACTGCTGGAAAAAAAGCAGGGAAAAGATGGATACGACCTGATCTCTTAAAATCATAGGCAGCGGTACAAGCTAAATTTTTGAAAAAGGTATACAAAAATGCGAGATAAAGAACATGTGTAGTATACCTGATTAAATCAAGCAGGCTAGGTGACTATTCGTCGCCACCCCGTTTCAAAGGGGATGCCAATAAATCATCATCATCATCATCATCAGCGTGAAAGCGCAGTTGACAGTTGTCGCCGCATTTCGCTAGGAGGGCGCCAGTAGTAGGGGAGGGCTAGGGAGGGCTCCACGCGACGCGCGGGTGGGAAGGCGCGCGCGTTCAGCGGGTAGGTCGAGATAGTGGTTGTTTTTCTCCACATGAATCGCTCGCACTGAGTGTCACGCAAGAGAGTTTGCGCATGTGTGATATTTTATGCGTTAGGGAAAATGCCGCGCAACTGTGGTGTGCCGTTGTGTCCCACGAATGCATCGAAGGACCCGCAAATACGCTACCACGAGTTTTCCATTAACGCAGAACGCAGGGCAGCATGGCTGCGAAACATTTCTCGTGAAGGACCCGGCGGGAAGGGAACAGTATGGCAGCCGAATGAGAGGTGCCTGGTGTGCGCCTTGCATTTTACGGAGCAGGACTACAAGAAGACCGAGAAGTTGAGGATACTTTTGCCAACAGCTGTGCCGACAGTGTTCCCCGATTATCCAAGCTACATGAGCACGAGGAGCACGCCTGCTCCGAGGAAAAAGCGGCCACGCTTGGAAATAGAAGACGACAATGCGCAGTCGCGTGCCTAGTGCTCGGGCAATGCTGCTTCAAAAGACAGGCCTGTCATTAGCCAAAACGGCTCGTCAAGTGACAGCACTGAAGCCACGACGGCCAACAACTCCGAACTAGGGAATTAAACGTGTGTGGAAAATGCATCATTTTCAGATGCATCATGTCAAACTACATTCGACCTTGTTAAACTGACAGAAGAAGCTAAAAAAAAACGCGCTGCTTCCAAGCGAAGATCGCTCGTATGAAAGGAGCAGTGCACGCGCTTCAAGAAAGAGTGGATGAGGCTGAGGAGCGCGCACTGTTTTATGAAAATAACACGGACATTGCCTGTTTTATGAAGGTGCTCAATGGTGCTGCGCAAGGTGACAAGACTGCCGAGTTCGTTAGAAACCAAGTCCGCAGTTTCTCGACGAAGCCCCACTAGAGTGACGTCATTCTAAGGGAATGTGTAATTTGGAAGGCATGCTCCAACAAAGGTTATGAGCATGCAAGCTCCAGAAATCTCCCTTGTCGCTCCCTTGTCGCTCAACGCCCCAGAAATATGTAGGCCATTCAACAGGTGAAATCGGCGTCACTTCGTTGATAAAGGAGCGGCTGTGCATTAAATTCAAGGGTCTCACTGGTCTCACTCTTACGAGCGCTTCTTGTCAACCTAGCAGGAAATGTTAACATGTCTGTTGAGCGTCTCATACGCTTGGCTCAAAAACCTCTGGCCAGCAAAGTGCTGCGCCTGTGATTCCAATAACATAGTGATCCTTTTTTCACGCACGTGCAATAAAGCAATTATGACTGCCCTGATGTTCACAATGCTTTTGTTTCTAAGGTGTGAGCAACAATCATTCCGGAAATACAACCGCACCTGTCAATGAGTGACTCTCCTGTTGCAAAAATAACTGTAGCACAAACATACATTATCGAGGGTGAACAGCGCAACGGCAACAAAAGAGAAAACATGACGCGAAAAATCGCAACTCGCACGAGCAACCACTTCAGATAAAACTAACACTTGCTATATTTAGGTTGAAGCATCGCCGACGCACATTCGGTAGGATGATTACCAATATAGTTAACGCTATAACAAGTTTATTGTAACCCTTTAAAAACTAACAAGCGCATCGCAGCTGCGCTGTCAAGCCGCGATGCGCCGCAATAATTCCGGCGCTCTCGCTTTCGGTCTCCACAGAGGCTCCCCTACTGGTGGCGCCGCGGCGGCAGCTCGGAGCACTAGGCGGGCCACGCAGTATCCGCTCCACGCGGCAGGCCACACCGTGTGTTTTTCATCGAGCGGCCGTGCTACTGGTTACACACTACTACTACGACGACGGGGACGGAACGGGTGCCGCTATAAGGAGCTTCGCCACTAAAACGACCGGAACTGACGCTACGACGCTGTACCGTTGCCTAGAGAACCCGGCGCGCGGCAGGGCGGGAAGGCGGAAGCGGCTTCGTCACCTCATTTGCTCTTGCTTCAAAAGATGCGTTGTCTCTTTTTGTAGCGTTAGCTACACTGGCCTAGCCAAGCCCGTTTCGCGCGGCACATCAAGTGCCGTGCTGCGCATGCGCAAGGATCAGTGATGTCACACGGCTTGCGCACCGCAGCCACCGGAGCCGGCACCTCTCGCACACTCCGCCGCCGCCGGTCTGCGCATTCCAGAGGAGTGACGTCGTAGCCGTGGTAGACGCACTGGCGCCGGCGCGCGTTCGCTGTGCAGTCGCCGTCTGACACTGCGCTGGAGCCGCTGCGCTTCTGACTGGCGTTTGCCAGTGTGGTATAGCCATGGAGAAGGAGAGCGCAAATGCTGCTCAACAGCCCAGAAGAACGGAGAAGCTTGACTCATCGGATCCCGAAGTAGTTGCCTGGCAATTAGCGGTTGAGCGTAGGAGGAATGAATACATGTGCCACATAATACGTATACCGCGTGTGTGTCATTGGAGCAGCAGTAAGCATGACAATCAAGCTAATCCTTGACAATCTAGACAACCAGGAAAGCTAAGAATAATCAGCTGAACCTTTGCTAACGCTACGTATATCCTGGCATAGCCGAGCTAAGCCACTGCAACTTTTTTTTCTTTGTTCGCGTCTCGCGCTCTGGGAAATAATTTTAAACGTGATTGGTTTTATGTGCGGTCTAATCAGAGACGTGGTCCGTGCGTTGTGTATTAATCGGGCCCCACCTCAACTCAAAGCCTTGGCAGGCGCTGGAAGATGGATGCACGGAGGCAGATACGAGCAGTTGCAACGTGCCTGGTGTCGGCAGACGGCATACTACTGTCAGTATGGAAAGTTTCAGGCAAGTGTCCGTTCATTTGGTGTTTCTTTACTTGATTACGTGTTATTGTTCGCTGTAGAAGTATCTTATTGTGATCCCATAGCTTAATTCACAAAATGTAAGCGCAAAAGCAGTTGCACGCAGTACTACGGCAGGATGGCTACCTCGATTGCCCCCGTGTGACCAACGTTTCTGTGGCCACGTCGCGTGTGGTGCGCCTGCATAATCCCGCTTTGTTTCTGAGCGCTTCAACTATCGGAAATGTGGTGTTCTTGCTAGTTCAGCGCGGCTTATAACACGGTGGTTCGTCTTGTATCGCGTAGAAAAAGAAGTAACGACTGGCTTCGCCTTTCTTAAGTACCGGCGCAATATTGGCTTTCCCTGGCGCGCTCGCGTACTGCTGCTGCTGCTTGCCGGACGCCTTCCTTCAGCGTGTTTTGGGCTATCTTTCTCTGTTTGTGTGTGTGAGAGCGCGCGCATACGTATTTTGTAAGCGCTTTACGTGTGCGGGCGTGCGTCCGTGCGTTTTTTGAGCGCTTTGTATGTGCGTGCGTGCATGTTTTAGAGTGTTTTGTATGTGTGCGCGCGTACTTGTATGTGGGTCTGTGTGCTTGCGCGTGCGTGCGTTCGTGCGTGTTTTGTGAGCGCTTTGTATGTGCGCGCGTGCCTGTTGTTTTAGTGCTTTGCATGCGCGCGTGCGCGTTGCTGTTTTGCGAGCGTTTTGTGTGTGCGCGCGTGCTTGTATGCGGGTGTCTATGTGCTTGCGCGTGGGTGCGTTCGTGCGTGTTTTGTGAACGCTTTGTATGTGCATGCGTGCGCGGGCGTACATGTTTTGCGAGCGCTCTGCGTGCGCGCGCGTATGCGGGTCTCTGTGCGCGCGCGCGCGTGCGTACATCCGTGCGTGTTCTGTGAAAGCTTTGTCTGTGTGCGTGCGTGCGCGTGTATGCGGGTCTCTGTGTGCGCGCGCGCGTGCGTACGTCCGTGCGTGTTCTGTGAGAGCTTTGTCTGTGTGCGTGCGTGCGCGCGCGCATACGTGTTTTGTGAGCTTTTTGCGTGGGCGCGCGTGCTTGTGTGTGTGTGTGTGTGTGTGTGTGTATTGCAAAAGGTCGGTAGTTTTACACGCAATAAACATCTTCAAAATTGGTGCAGCGGCTGTCCCCGCCCTGAAAACCGAGTTTGGCATCGAGCCTCCCTGGAAGCCACCCTGGGTTATATGGAGGCGCCGGAGGACCAGTGGAAGGTGTCACTTTCCTCCTTTTTTCCCTCATCTACACTGATGAATCCACTTCCTTGATTTTTATTGTGAAATAAACGTTTCATCAACAGCATAAATACATGAATCAGAAACCCGGAATGTGTGTTTCACGATTACGCTAATTTTGATCGTGAAACGTATACTTTGGGTTAGCCCACATTTCCTTGAAGTAGGCAACTACTTATGGAGGTGGCGGCGGGTGAAATGCTGCCGCCGCTTCTCGCCCGCACAAAAAAAACGTTTTGCCTACAAATGCAAAAACGGCCGTGTCCCGTGCATTGGGGGCACGTTGAAAAGCCCGTGGGGGTCAGAATCAATCCAGAATCACCCGCTATCGCGTGCCCCTCAATCATATTATTGTTTTGACACGTAACACTCCCGAATTCAAGCAGGCAACTGCTTAAATTGTGAATAGCTGGCTATTTGCGATGTTCCGCGTATGTAGCAATTGGTTTCAGCAACTCTTAATAATTTGAAGATATGAAGTGCTAAGCTTTAGGTCTCTCTGGGTGGTTCGCATGCCCTTCGAACATTGTCCCCTATAGCCCAATTATATTGCGTAAAAATAAAATTTATAAGGCATGCCCTGGCACTCGAGAATGTGTTTGAGCTGGAGGTTTAGATTGAGAAGGTTACAGTGGGTCCCATAAAAGTTTTTTTAATGCTTTATCAGTAGGAGTGTCAAAGTGTAAAAAAAGCATATGTGTGTGTAAATTGTTGAAAGCGAGTCATGTGGTGCAGGTGTGCGTGTGCGTGTAAGACTTGACTCCTCGAAAGGGCAGGACTTGAGTAAAGTGACCTGTTGAACAACAGTTTGCAATGTGGTGAACATGGTTTCAATAACAGATTTGAGCCCTGCAAGAAGTTGCGACATTCTAACGCATCCCTCTTGCATTTACCACGGTGTTGCCACTGAATTGTATGACTCTCTGGTGCTGTTTGGCCAGAATTGGCAACGAAACACAATTAATCAAATTTGTTTCATTCACACTATTTATAGTCAGCATAGTAGTGCAAGTCACTAGTGTGATCGAGTATAGATTTGCAATGTGGCACTAAGATTAGTCATTACATTCAACTTAAGAAATCTTGCAGCCACTTTCATAGCTGGTAATAAACTTAGAGAGCACTAAAAGAAATATTAAACAATGGAAATACCGCTGGCACAGCCCTGGCAACAGTGTATGAGCAGGCAAGCGTATATGTGTGTGGAAATTTCAATGCAATGAACGTTCACTGCAACATCTGTGGTATGAGGCTTGTTTTTTTTTCAGTAAGCTGTGCCGAGTCCATACTTTGATTTTTCTCTTGCAAACCGAAATCAGCTTTATTGCCAGTGATCTTGTCTCTCGTTCTGGTAGCATTTGTTTATGTGGAACTTAAAATGTCATTTCTTGCAGGTCATCCAGATGACAGCCTCACAATTCCCAGCCTTTGTGCTCTCGCATCAGAAACCCATCAGGGGCAAGCCACTTATGTTTGCCTTCAGACAAGACAACATTGTAAGTAGACATTAGCGTGTAGTCTAATATTCTGAGCCAAGTTTCCGTTTAATACTGTGAGGCTCCTTTGGCAACCATAGGTTGATATTTTGTGCAGTTGTGTGTGTGCAGTTTTTAGATATTGCTTATGGTACAGTGCACATTGCAGATGTGACTGGTATTCTGAAGTATATACTTGCAATTTCATCATTGCCTTTCATAATGAAGTTTTTCTTTAGTGCAAAGATATTCACAGATTGGGGCATTTCAGCATCATATTCTGTATTGTGCATTGAGTGGTCATTTCAAATTACCCTCCTCCTATCAATTTATTTGCGGGAAAGGAATATTCGTTTACCCTCTGCAATGCGCTGCTTATTTGCTCATTGCATCAAACTCCTCTACCTTTAATTCTCACATAATTATCACAACCTTAAAATTTCGGCTGTTCTTACTGCTTTGAAAACAGTATCAAAATCAAAATGTGCTTGATTTCTATCTAGACTGCAAGGCAATTCAAGAAATTGCAAGAAACCGTGGCTTCCTATGGTAGTTGAAAACCTCTATTCAGCAAACCATGTGCCTATTTCGTTTACTGAGCTGCTCATGAAAATCGCAAGCATGTTTGATTTAACACAGCCGTTACCGGAGGAGAAAAAAAGATTAACAGGAGCACTTTTCACGTGGATGCAATGCTTTTGGATATTCTCCAGGTGGCAATATGTACATTTAGGAGCGAGAGTGACCTTGTATCAGGGAGGGTGGGGCGGGGAGCCAATTTGCAGCCATTGTGACTCATGCATGTAATGGCAACACAGGATTGGAAATTGTTGTGGCACTGCGGTCTAGTAAATAGGTCAGCATTTAAATAAACTCCCCCACAGTGAGGGGGAAACGTAGAATATGTTATCTAATAAAGATGGTGCTTTTAAGAGAGGGCAGAAAATTTTAGGCTCTAGTTGAGCAGCTACAACATGAAGGACCACGTAAATTGTAGGAAGCCAACATAAACTGAGTAGAAGGACGCACGTCATTGTTCAGAGCATGAAGTAGAAATTCGGAGCATCAGGAAGGATTGTAAGTATAAATAAGGGAATAGTACTTGTCAGCGTATTGCCGAGCTAACACATGTGAACAAGGGCGAAAAATAGGTGACAGGACGTTCTATATTTTCCAGGGAAATGTGCTGAAACACTGATTCCTACTCAGTCAGTAAAGAAATACACAACAATAAATAAAAATAATTAAGTATACAGAAAAGCCCTTATAGACTGCAGTGGAGAGTTGGACACTGTTGGGCTGGATGCAAGTACTGCTTTGCTACTGTAATGCAGGGCAGGTGAGAATGCAGTTGAGGGTTTCTTCATTTTCGTCTGTTGTGCACTCTCTCTGTACAATAGTACTCTTCATCTCGTAGTGTACAAATGTTGCGATAAAAACAATTATTTTCTCATGCCTTGAGCATAGCAGTCTTATTGTGTCTTCTCCCATGAAGTCTTCTGCTGTAGTGCTTCTGAAGTGTAATGCACAACTACATTGCAGATTTTATATTGTGAGTTTTATATTGTGAGTCACATCCATGCTCCTGGAGAGATGCCCATTGCTGAGAGATGTATTTGGTAGTGTCTTTACATTTTATGTTCTTACTTTTCCATGGTGAAAAGGCTACTGTATATTTAGTTTTGCTTCTATGCCGTTTTGTATTCACGATGACTTAGTGATCGCGGTTTCTAAATTTTAAAACTGGAAATTTTGCCTACCTTTCATTTGTCATGCCCAATTAAGCTGTGCTTTGTGTTCGGTCACAATAATTAGGAGTGTTGTTTTCAGAAGCTTGTTGCCTTATCAAATTCCCTGCAGTGTATAGGACCGTAATGAAATGTAGAGTGAACTCTCATGATTCTGTTCTTATTTTGCTAATGCAGAAAGCAGGATTCCAGCACTGCCATCTCCTGCACTTATGGTCAAGATGCTCAGACAATGGAGTCCCTGTTCCTTGTGGCTAAACGTGAACAGTATTCTCGCTTTTATGAAAGCTAAAGGTGATTTCCTGCATAAATTACAATTTTGCAGCTCAAATGTATACACTTTATTCTAATTTGAATCAACTAATGCATGCTGTTTAATATTTTTATGCTGTCTGATACAATCATTTCTTGTTGGAGAATATTAAGCGTGATGTTTAACATTTATTTATGCATGATGACCTGTGTTGAATGAATGTGAACTCACATATTTGAAGCTTCATTCAGTAAGCAGAGTATGGCTGATTTATTAAACATTATTTGCTCATTTATGTACTCACGTGCTACAAGCCATAATCTTCCATTATCGCACCAAGTACAAATAATTTAGAAATTGGCAATGTATATTAACTTTATCCGCATGTGGCCACTAGAGTATCTTAATGGAGAGCGGTTTGTTTTTATAAGGCCCCCATTGATACATCACTTGGCACCTTAAGAGTAATAAATGTGGCATATTTAGGCTTTTGTCTTGCCGTAGAAAAAAAAACATTTTCAAGCAACATATTTTATAACAGACCATGCAGTGCCTTCGCATTATAAAAATTTAGAGAAACCAGAATTGTAATTGGAAAGTCTGCTGCACAATATTTTTAGCTCAGAGAAGTCTATTTACATTTGAGAAAAAAATCATTTAGGCGGGAAAAAAATTTCTTGCTCAAGGAACCTTGTTGAGAAGCGAAAATTCATCATGATGCTCCAGGATCAGACCTTATTTAAAGCAAGTTCATGTGTGGAGCATACTTTGTTTCAGTATATCAAAAATGTTGGCCAGTCAAGCTTTATATCGACTTTCCAAATCAACTTTTCACAATGGCTTGCCATGATATTGGTGTACAAAATAACAGGTGTGTGTCTTGTGTGTTAGCTCTGCATTTCATGTACTTCCCTAATTGACCTTTGCAATATAGATATTTTTCTCAAGGCCACCAAAACTAGAATTTTTGTACCTGAAATTTAATATTGAAAATTAATTCCGTTAAGTGGCACCAAACTCAGGCTGTTTTAGTGTTACCATATATACAGATTGCTTCAGTTAACTTAAGCCAAACTTTAAATATATGCAAATGCTACGTAGCTGGACAGAACCTAGGTAATGTTGTTTGCCGGTTCTTGGAGATACTCAGACTATTCTTTGTATTCCGCCTAATTGGATAATTACTCTATTATTTATTCAACTTCTGAATTATTATAATTAGATGAAAAGTGTCAAAGAGTAAATTGTAGAGCAACATGAGGAACTCCCAATACAGCTTTCTGTTGTTCAATACGTGCAACATAAAATGGTTTTTCCGAGCGTGAAAGAAGCCCGCGAATACAAGCAAAATGGTCGTGCGACTGGCCGCTCGAGGCACTTTACGTGAATTCGCGGGCATCTTTCACGCTCGGAAAAACACTTTTGTGTTGCACATATAGAGCAGCAGAAAGCTGTATCGGGGTTTCTCATGTTGCTCTCTACAATTGTCAAATTGACACTTGTCATCTAATTATAATAATTGAGAAGTTGAATAAATAATTAAGTCTAATTATCTAATTAGGCAGAATACAAAAAATAGTCTGAGTATCCCCAAGCGACGGCAAACATTACCTTGGTTCTGTCCACCTACGGAACATTTGCATATTTTTAAGGTTTGTGCCAAGTTAGCTGAAACGCCCTGTATATAGGACAGGTTTGATCAGTTATATGTAAAAAAAACACTTTTGTAGGAAATGTAAATTTTCTTGTATTTACAAATGTATTTGGTGATTGCGAGTTTTAGGTTGTTATTTATGTATATGTAGTTATGTATTCTAGCATGGAATAAATATATTTACTTTCCTTGAAAATACAGTATCATATGTCTTGCTTGTCTGTATTACATTTTATATGGATATGTAAATCGTAATAACTATTGATGTACATATACACGCTCAGAAGTTATAATTTGCTAGGTTGCATTTGTGCAGTGAAGACAGGTTTGGCCCTGAATTACTAATATTTATTGTGATCCACACGTATAAATGTTGTGTATGCCCATTGAAGCTTCAAGCTTGGCTATCAGACACCGTGTTTGGTAGCTGAACTTGAACCTTCTGGCACGCATGAGTTATGCGTGGATCGGTCTATATAGTTGTAATTCAAGGCATGTACAGCTGAGCCTGCCTTCCGTCTACTGTAGAAATAAAAGGGTGTACACCCTTTCAACATCTATGAAAATGGGTGTTAATGAGAACTAACACCCTAACACCCTTCATAATTTTTGCTGGACACCCTTCTTCTAGGGTGCTATAATAGCACCCCACCTGTGGGGTGTAGGAAACAGCACCCTTAGGGTGTCCGTCTGGCGACAAACTGATTTACACCCTTAAGGGTGTTAAAATGTTTAGTGTGTGCCAGCGAATTCAAGCCTGTTGGCGTACGTAACGATTGACATGACCTGACAAGAACTTTTTATTTGAGTCCTGAGGAACTGAGATCTAGGCGAGCCGAAGGCTCCCCTAGATTAAGTTGGTGGCTCCGCTCATGATGGGACCGGGAGACCAAGTCCCGTCGCGATGTCGTGGGCCCTCTGGACAGCCTGGAGTTTAATTTGAAGATTGCTGCTCTTGAGGGATTCCTCCCATTGCTCTTTCGTGATGGGTGGAGAGGCGTTAGGGCTAGTCACAACCAGAGCATGTGATCAAAAGAGCATGAGTGATGACCACATTTGGAGCACGAATGTCAGTGGTCCGGGTCTATCCTACACAGTAAAAGTTTTTACACCCAGAAGGGTGTAAATAGGCTTGTCGCAGAGACGACACCCTAAGGGTGTAAGTTAGCACCTATTTTACAAGGTGCCTTTTTGGCACACCCTAAAACAAGGGTGCCCATGTAAAGAAACTGTAGGGTGTTGTGACAACACCCCAACCGAAGGGTGGCAGCTACACCCTTCATTTATTTTTCCTTATTTAACACCCACTGTGGAGGGTGCCAGATGGGTGTACAGCCCCAGTACCAGATGTCAAATAGCTTGAACCGAACTTTAAAGTGGAACACTTTATAGATGAATGAGACCTATTGTATATTGCTTACAGTTGCCTGAACTTAAATGTTTTTTTAAGTTAAATTATAGTTAAACAATATATATGTATAATGCATGTGGAGATTTAGAATATTATTCCATGAGCCGTGCTTTGAAAAGTGCATGTTGTCTCATGCAGGAGTTCAATATGCATCATGGTCTCAGTCATCGGAGATGTATCACTTTTTTTAAAAATCTGCTCAAGCTATACAATTCAAACACAAGTTATACGTATCGTACACATGCACTATACACACACAAAAACATCACATTTAGCATGTCTTAGATCTCTGGCTAATATGTATTCTGCTTCACTCCATGGACATGCAAAAGAAGTCACTGCTGCATTCGTACAAGAACGCAAAGCTTAACTAAATGGTGAAGCATATATATGAGACCTATATGTAACAATTTGAAAAGAAAATGTGAATGAACTTTATTGTATTTCATACAAGGAGCAATAAAATACAAACATTATTTGTAAAGTATCACTGCAGTTAACAATATACAGTTTGCAACTGATCACAGTAATTCACATGGATCACAGTATATCTGTGGTATAATATACGTGTATACTGAGTACAAGTGAGAGAGTACGAGTGAGTAAAAGCAGAGCAGCCATTTGCAAAAAAAACTGTGTGGTGGCCTTCACACAAAAAATTATAGTACATTAACAGAGGTGACACCACGTATATATCTGCTCTTTATCTGTGCATATTTCACCTGAGTACACAATAAGATTTGTTGAACAGTAATATCACAACTCTGTAAGGGTGTTTCTTTCAAACACATTGCTGATATGTAAAAACAGCCGTTCTGAAATAAAACAACGGTTCCTTTAGAGACATGCCACCAGCAGTGTCGACCACGAGGTTATGGGTGATACATGGTAATTAGTTGCTAAATAACAAAAATAAAATACATTTTATTTTTAGTTTGAGTGGACTCATCGTAATTGGGAAATTGAAGCAAGCTCTCTGCACAACACATATAGACTTTAGAATCTGGAAAAAATGCAATTACCCACACAACTGCAGCACGATGAACTTTGGCTATCACAGCATGCAAAATTGTACCCGAGGCTGCAGTGAGCACAAAGACGCGCCCTTCGAGGGGACGTTCTGCTCACATCACCCAACAGTGGGCAGCAATAGGGATTCGTGCAGTGTGCTGGTAGCCCGCTTCTGGGCGACGTAAGCAAAATGTTGCCTTGAGTTTCAGCAGCATCTCAGTTTCAGTTTCGCGTGCTCAGACAGCCTAAATTCATCACGCCACAGTTCTGCGAGTAATTGTATTTTTCCAGATCCAAAAGTTCACATGTCTTGTGCACAGAGCTTGCTTTAATTTCCTGGTTACAATGAGTCTGCTGAAACTAAAAGTAAGATATATTAGATTGTTAATTAGCAACTAATTACCAGATATCAGCCATCCACCCATGGTCGGCACCACTGACAGCATTGCTGTCTTCTAACGAGCCGTCCTTGTACTTCAGAACGGCTATTTTTAAATATTACGTAAATTCTTTGTAGAAACACCAGTATATGTAGTATATAGGCGACTAGCTTTCACTCGGATGAGGCATTGGCAACACATGTACAAAAAATAAACGAGCTAAAGATACTACAGCCTGCCAGCAGATTCATAAAGGTTAAGCAAAGGCTGCCGGTATTCATTACAATGTAACAGTACTTCAGCCTGATAATTGTTCCACGCAACATTGTTTTACAATCCAAAACTTGTAAAAACCTTGTAAAACCTTATAAAAATTGGATACTCTGTTGCGTTTTGACTAGTATGTCAGGCCTCAGCTGCTAAGTTATACATAATAAACATAAAACATAGTTCATAAAAGGACAGTCAAACCACAAAAACTTTCACTTGTATCGGAAAGGTTACACAATGTAACACATGCGCAAAATATAAAATATTGACCAAGCAGCATGTTACGAAAAGTTGAGCACTGGCTGCCAGTGTTGATGTGCCCTATAAGGGAATACAAACGTTAACAGTTGTATCATGCAGTACTTATAAGCTGGGACATTGAAACCTGGCTGGCAAATAGGTTTCATAAACAAACTATGTTAAGGAAGAGCAAGCAAGCTATAATCTTTGTATAAAACTGCTGACAATTGTTTCACACACATTAATGTTAAGGCAGACCTCATTAGAACTAGACGTATTGAAATCTTCTTTTCAGCACATAGCAACACCCAGCAACGTTTTCGATAAGTACGTGCAGACTACAGTACACCACGTTTGTTTTTTGCTGACCTACACTTAGGCACTATTACATTGTCTGTCAAGTCATCAGAACAAAAAAAGGTGCAGTCTATAGGTGGTTGGCACAAGCAGCGGAAGAAGTTACTGCATCATGCTATGATCGCGATCAAAAAGAAAGAAAATGATACATTAAAAATTGCACAAAACTATTGCTCAAGCTATTGCACAAAATTGTCAGGCTAGCATTCGTATGGTAACGTACATGAACCTCGGTGTCGCATTGCCCGCACAACTCTGTTCACAAAGTTTGTAACAACCACTTGGCATTATTACATTCAAACCAAAAAACAATCGTTCCAGTACTGCACTGGTGCTGAAGTATTTAGGCCCATATACTATGTTCAATACAAAAAATGCACTCATGATTGCGATGACCCCTTCCTCCGCATTTTTGACCATGAACAGCCGCTCCTTGTCGACACAGAGGTGGAGAAACTCTGCCTGTTCCAGGTTGTGGCCAGAATACACCCCACAGGGGGTGAGTGGAACCCTCTCGTCCTGCAATGACAACAAAGAAAGCTTACTGATCATGAAAGTATAATAATGCTTTTGTGTAAGCACAATATAAAGGGGTTGCTATGCTTGTCACGGAGCGGCATATTTTCGAGAGATTTCGAGTGGTTTTGACGCCAATTAACGGCCGCCAAAAAAACGTGTCCTCACTGTGCGGCGTATAATTTCGAGAAGGCGACAGGCCGATTAACGGGCGTCAAAAATGTCGTGGCCCCACGGGGTGGCATCTCGTTTCGAGACATCGACACGCCGATTAACGGACCTAGAGGTGTGCGTCCATGTGGTGCATGCAGTGCCGGGGCTCGACCTTGGAGAGAGAGCAATCTACCATCCTTCGTCCATGCTGAAAGGGGCACAGCCAAGACTTTTGGGGGGAGTCATGAATTAATTAGGTGAACTCTGCATACCGGCAGTTCCCCTACATAGGGAACTAGAGAAAGGAGAGGCTATTTAAGTGCACGTTTTGGTCCCAGCTAATTAGTCTAGAAGCTGAACCTATGTGCTGCTGAGAAGCCATCAGGGGGCTAGTGCCATCCAGTATCTCCTGGGCTGCCTGGCCACATCGGAATTCCGAGGAACTAGTTGACGAACGAGACTACAAACCAACGTCTGCAACAAAGCTCACAGTAGATCGCCTTAAGTTAGCTCAACCTGCTTAAGAGAAGACGTCAAATCTAGACTCCCGGGAAATCCAGCCCAGCAATTGCAGCCACCTCAGCAAGATCGGCCCGCCAGCATTCTTCCGGAAAGCTACGCGCGCCGACTTCACGGTTTATGGTCTTGCTGCTGCCTGGCCACGAGTATGACATCGTTGTTTTCTTTTGAACATTATTTTAGTGAAATGCTGTTATGTGTTATTCTTGTATATTTGATCCGCGCCCTGTTTCATATGTATATGTATTGTTAATTGCTCATCACATTTCTCCGTCATCATTGTGTTTCAGGGGCGCTATAACGTAAAAAGATTCCAAACTGTTTTGATTCCAATTTCTGCAATCAGCCTCCACGATTGGTCAAAACATTTTCAAGCCACTCCCAACTTCGCCTGTCTGTCACGTCACGTCACGAAAACCGCGACAGCTCCCCATCTGATATAACGTGTACACACTGATTATGCATGATTAAACCGCAAAAAAGAAAAATAATCATTCCTGATTCGACGCCTTTTCACCATTAGCCCTCTGCTATTATCCAATGTTTTCTAGATACGCCCACTTCGCCTATCTGTCACGCGACCTCACAAAACTGCGAAAACTCACCACGTCAAAGTGACGTGTATGCGAAAAAAAATGAATTATACCGAATAAAACGGAAATTTTCTCTTAATAGCCACAGACTGCCCCATTCCGAAAGGAATAAAAGATGGCTGCCCGCGGATCACTCAGGCTCTCGCTACTCGTACCTGCCGGTGAGCATGTAATTATTTGCGCATGATAAACATTTTTGTGTATGAGTAAAACGTTATCGAGCCTTTTCGCCATGCATACAACATCGCTCTGCCAACTCTTCCTTGCTGAGGATCCGTTTTAGCGGCATTCTTATTCTTCCATTGCACGCTGCTGCGATTTTCGACCAGCCACCGCAAGCTAAGTAAGGCGAAGCGGACCAATCGGAGAAGCTGGCACGACCCTCTTCATGCGGTTATCTGCTTTCACTGTGCTGGCTCGGCCCCATCGAAACCCTCTACACTAGAGCGTGCTCCTCTTGTCAGCCAATTAGATAAGAAAAACCGCTGAGTATAAGCAATGTTATTGGTTTTCAAAGCGAACAAAGGTGACCTCCTATAAACGAGGAGAGTGCTTGATTGAGTTGTTCAGACAACGCCGCGGGTCAACGCCCGATGCTTGCATCGGTGGTTATGTAAATTTGACATCAGGAGTTTGCAATCAAAACTGTTTGGAATCATTTTATGTTATAGCGCCCCAGGTGTGTTTGTATTGTGTCTTTTTTATTATTTTATTTTATTAATTGTGTATACTTATCTGGCGATAAATATCTGTTTTTTTTTTGTTTACTCCCGACTCTTGACTCTTTCACTCTATTCGCTTGAGTACGGAAGACCAACCGGCTTGTATACCCCATCGACTGACTTCGCGCCGACGATGAACGGGTGACAGCTATGGCACTTAAGCAAGCAAGTATAATGCCATGCAGCCTTAAGTGCAAACAATGTAGGCTGTAGAGAAGCTTAACACAACCCAGCATTATTCGAATAACCTGTGTAATCCAAGCAAGGTCATTTTTGTAGCATAGATGCGCCTCACATCGAGTGCAAGAGCAGTTCAAAATTGTTCGTTTGTTCATCCTTACGTTTTGTATATTGACTTATGATTTAATTGCCGTTTTTTTATTATTTATACATGTATTGTTGTTGTTCTTCCTAACATGTACAGCACTTATTAATGATTATATCGACCCCCCCCATGTAATACACTCTCTGTGAGGGCCTTTACCGGTAGCATGAATAAATAAAAATGAATAAATAGCTGGTGAAATTAGGTAGCATGTCAGTTCACATTAAAAAAAACCATCTGGATCTTTATACAGGTGCCAAACTGTTTCTACGATTGAAGCCATTTGAGGAATTACAGCATTGTTTAGATCCGATTTCATTAACAAAAATGTGAAGGAACTTACGTCCTCATGTACAAATAGCGCTGGCACTGCTGGTTGTTCCTTCCCATTTGAAGCAATTGTCCTCAGAGTTGCAACAGCAAGGAGGTCTGTAAACAGATGGCAATTCGTGTTAGCTTCAATGGTCGCACGGACATATGCAATACAATTGCACAAAATTCTTGTTCTTTTTTACTTGTAAAACCTGTTTACCTTTGATTCAACAATACATTTGTTTGATAAAAGTGCTGAATATAGCAATCACAAAGCCAGAGGTTATAATCGTCACACAGAAAATTTCGATCGCGATCGAGGGGACCGCACTACCATGTAGATCAAACGTACGTAGTAAATTCCTCGTTGGCGTAACCTATTCTCCGCGCACAGGCGCGGTATTTCGGACAGCCATTCCCGCGCCTGCGGGTCAGCCATGCCAGATTATACCTTTCTCACGCCTTACAGCGCTCTACCTTCAAAATACCATCACTTATTTTCCTGGGGGAGCAGTTTAGGCATTTTCTTTGAGTTAATATGTTTTGAAAAGTCACGGAGAGCATACGGAACGACCAACCGGTTTGTATACCCCGTCGATTGACTTCGCGCCGACGACGAACGGGTGACAGCTGTGACACTTATGCAAGCAAGTATAATGTCATGCAGCCTTAACTGCAAACAATGTAGGCTGTAGAGAAGCTTAACACAACCCAGCATTATTCGAATAACCCGTGTAATCCAAGCATGGTCATTTTTGCAGCATAGATGCTCCTCACATCGAGTGCAAGAGCAGTTCAAAATTGTTCATTTGTTCATCCTTACGTTTTGTATATTGACTTATGATTTAATTGCTGTTTTTTTATTATTTATACATGCATTGTTGTTGTTCTTCCTAATATGTACAGCACTTATTAATGATTATATCGACCCCCCCATGTAATACACTCTCTGTGAGGGCCTTTACCGGTAGCATGAATAAATAAAAATGAATAAATAGGTGGTGAAATTAGGTAGCATGTTCACATTAAAAAAAAAGCATCTGGATCTTTATACAGTTGCCAAACTGTTTCTACGATTGAAGCCATTTGAGGAATTACAGCATTGTTTAGATCCGATTTCATTAACAAAAATGTGAAGGAACATACGTCTTCATGGACAAATAGCGCTGGCAGTGCTGGTTGTTCCTTCCCATTTGAAGCAATTGTCCTCAGAGTTGCAACAGCAAGGAGGTCTGTAAACAGATGACAATTCGTGTTAGCTTCAATGATCACACAGATATGTGTAATACAATTGCACAAAATTCTTGTTCTTTTTTACTTGTAAAACCTCTGTTTACCCTTTGATTCAACAATATCTTTGTTTTATAAAAGTGCTGAATATAGCAATCACAAACCAAGAGGTTATAATCGTCACACAGAAAATTTCGATCGCGATCGAGGGGACCGCACTACCATGTAGATCAAACGTGGTAAATTCCTCGTTGGCATAACCTATTATCCGCGCACAGGCGCGGTATTTCGGACAGCCATTCCCGCGCCTGCGGGCAGCCATGCCAGATTATACCTTTCTCACACCTCACAGCGCTCTACCTTCAAAATACCATCACTGATTTTCCTGGGGGAGCAGTTTAGGCATTTTCTTTGAGTTAATATGTTTTGAAAAGTCACGGAGAGCATACAGAACGACCAACCGGCTTGTATACCCCGTCGATTGACTTCGCGCCGTCGACGAACGGGTGACAGCTGTGACACTTATGCAAGCAAGTATAATGTCATGCAGCCTTAACTGCAAACAATGTAGGCTGTAGAGGAGCTTAACACAACCCAGCATTATTCGAATAACCCGTGTAATCCAACCAAGGTCATTTTTTGCAGCATAGATGCTCCTCACATCGAGTGCAAGAGCAGTTCAAAATTGTTCGTTTGTTCATCCTTACGTTTTGTATATTGACTTATTTAATTGCTGTTTTTTTATTATTTATACATGTATTGTTGTTGTTCTTCCTAATATGTACAGCACTTATTAATGATTATATCGACCCCCCCCCCCATGTAATGCACTCTCTGTGAGGGCCTTTACCGGTAGCATGAATAAATAAAAATGAATAAATAGGTGGTGAAATTAGGTAGCATGTTCACATTAAAAAAAAGCATCTGGATCTTTATACAGTTGCCAAACTGTTTCTACGATTGAAGCCATTTGAGGAATTACAGCATTGTTTAGATCCGATTTCATTAACAAAAATGTGAAGGAACATACGTCCTCATGTACAAATAGTGCTGGCAGTGCTGGTTGTTCCTTCCCATTTGAAGCAATTGTCCTCAGAGTTGCAACAGCAAGGAGGTCTGTAAACAGATGGCAATTCGTGTTAGCTTCAATGGTCGCACGGACATATGCAATACAATTGCACAAAATTCTTGTTCTTTTTTACTTGTAAAACCTCTGTTTACCCTTTGATTCAACAATATCTTTATTTTATAAAAGTGCTGAATATAGCAATCACAAACCAAGAGGTTATAATCGTCACACAGAAAATTTCGATCGCGATCGAGGGGACCGCACTACCATGTAGATCAAACGTGCTAAATTCCTCGTTGGCGTAACCTATTCTCCGCGCACAGGCGCGGTATTTCGGACAGCCATTCCCGCGCCTGCGGGTCAGCCATGCCAGATCAGTGGCGCACCGACGGGGGGGGATTCGGGGGTTGTAACCCCCCCCCCCCCTGAGGCCGACTTAACTCCCCCTTTTGTTTAACCCCTTTTCTTTCCTTACGCATTTGAGTACTGCAACTAAGATGTAAGACGCGCAATCGTCTGCACACTCGCAAAAAGCGCATTTTTTCGACAATTTCCCGTGAAGAAATCGAAATTAGTGCTGTTTAGATGGTATTGGCAAACTGTCAACCCCCCCCCCCCCCCCCCCCCCTGGCAGAGATCCTGGGTGCGCTACTGTGCCAGATTATACCTTTCTCACGCCTTACAGCGCTCTACCTTAAAAACACCATCACTTATTTTCCCTGGGGAGCAGTTTAGGCATTTTCTTTGAGTTAATATGTTTTGAAAAGTCACGGAGAGCATACGGAACGACCAACCGGCTTGTATACCCCGTCGATTGACTTCGCGCCAACGACGAACGGGTGACAGCTGTGACACTTATGCAAGCAAGTATAATGTCATGCAGAGTTAACTGCAAACAATTTAGGCTGCAGAGAAGCTTAACACATACGAAAAGGCTGGCATGAGCGAAAATACTGCTCCAGGACAGTAGCCCCGGTCTCCACTACGGCCCCTACTGCTCCCCCGGGAAAATCAGTGATGTTATTTTGAAGGTAGAGGCGCGAGAAAGCTATATAATCCGGCATGACTGATACAGCACGAGCGCCGCATGCGTGAGTATGTCCATCCGAGGTAACGCGCCCGTGCGAGAATAGGTGACGCCAACGAATAATCTACCCCGAACGTAATCCTTTTTCCCATTCACACGTCCTTCTTGCCGTAAGACGCCGTTTACTGGCATTTTCTAAACAATATTTCTGATCGCGACGCCGGCTTACCACATACAAACAAGATGACAACGGGCTTACCTCGTGAGCAAATTACGAGCACGTAGACTGTTGAACATCCGTTGAGGGGGTAGCGCTGAGCCAACAAGGCTGAGCTTAGCGCTACCGTTGAGGGCAGGCTTTCCGTATCCAAGCATGCACATACGTGCACCTGAACACACGACTTCTTCGATGCCATTGCGTACAGAGTTTTGTAGACGAAGTGAAACACATTCAGCACCAATATCCCCGCGCTATGACGGCACACCACAACCACACACGCGCACGTCACAGCGACAAATTCGGAACTTCGCCATTTTGAACATGCCGAGAGTCAACCAGCGTAACCATCCATCGCTTCTGTTCTTCGCTCCCGTTGCGTCAATCTCTGTTCCTTGGGGCCTTGCTCCACTCTTGAGTACAAATCAAGACATATTTACGGTGAACTAACAATCTGCACAACATAAAACGATAAAAGCCGACTGACTACACATTCGCAGCTGCATCAACCGCTTGTTAGATCCTTCGAGACCGGAGGCGCAGCGCACGGTGCCACCTGGTGCCGCGCTCTGTGAGCACGGAGAACAAATCAGATTCGGTTTCGTTTTCCAGTTTATGCTGTAGTTGCTGGAACTGTAAAATTATTGCTCGACAAATTATTTAACTCTGAAAGAGGATAACGCTTCCTCTTCGACAAGGTAGTGCAGTTTGTTCAAAGAGATAGAAAAAGCAAGGAGAGCAAAGGCAAGCAAGTCAACCAGACAAGCGTCCGATTTCCTACTGGGGATGGCAAACCCCAGTGCCTCTGTGTTGCAATGCAGTGTACTGCAATCTATCTAGTGTAGTGCTAATTTGGGGTGGTTGGTGCATGTAATGAACGGGTAAATAATGAGTTGTGTCATAACTTTTTATCAATGTTAGAACGTATATTTTACGAGGACTGATATCCATAAAAATACTTTTTTATTAATATTTTGATAGGTCATATTGTTTTTTAAATATTGAAGCGAGACAATATGTGAAGTTTAGCCATTTGACAGGAATGCTGTCAGCGGCACCAGCCTCGCAAAATATACACCTGAATAGTGTCGCATAATGCACTGGTGTTCCACATATATGCACCAAAAAGCTTTTCTCGAAAAATAGAAAGGAGAACGTCATGCAAGCACTTTTCGAAGGAATATCTTAAAAACTTGATTCGCTCACCAAGTTCGCACTTACTGGGTGCATTTTGCGTACAGGCTGACTTGAATTTTGTAATTACCGCATGCTCTTTAAATTGAAAATGAAAGCTAGCCGATTGCAATAAGTACATATGGATTTTAATACTTTACGATAGATACACATAACATGAATTGCCTTGAACACTGTATTACCGAATAAAGCGCCTTTATTATCACCAATGCTCTGGGCATGTTATATATAGCCTTTGTCGAAGACGTATGCGCACACATGTGTGTACGCATACATATTTGTGCGTCACTTACACCCTTCTTGAGCATAAAGAAACACCCTTGGTGCCAATCGGAGGGTGCAAAAGATGTACGCACCCTATATATAGGGTGTAGTATTGTAAAATAATGACAAAAGGGCGTGAAAGGGTGTAAGCAAGGGTGTTAAAATTAAAATACACCCTTTTTACACCCTTTTGGGTGTAAAAACTTTTACTGTGTATTAAGGGACCGGGGAGTGGGATACAAACGGGTTTGCAGAAGTCTTAATGTGCTAGCCTGAGGTTTGTTCAATTTGGGGGGGGGGGGGGGGGTGGAAATGTCCATTATGGAAAGTACATAATGGATCTTTGTGGATGTTGACCTCGTTCCTAGCCTTGCTACCCCCGACAACGCGGTACGTGAAATCATGCGCTATCCGGTGGGCCTGCTCGTTAGGATTACATCCGAGCGGGTTAACTGAGGCATCTATATGGGCTGGGAACCACGAGATGTGGTATCCTCCTTCGCTGCTCTCCCGAGTACTTTGAAGTGCTTTGTTCACAATATTGTTCGCCTGTTCAGACACGAGTGCGGCCGAGAAGGATCTAACTGCTGTGCGTGAGTCCGAGAAGATGATAGGGGGAACTTTTGCGCTGGGAAAAGCCAGAGCGATTGCCGCTTCCTCTGCCACATGTGCAAACTTACTATAGACAGAAGCTGCATTAAGCAGGTTGCCCTCCGCGTCTACAACCGAGACAGCGAACTTATCCCCATTGTCATATCTGGCAGCATCCACAAAGAGGGCCCCTAGTTTGTGCTGATTGATCTTTTTAGGATCGACTTGGCTCTCCTGAATCTTGTACCCTCGTTATGCACTGAGCGGATGTTTCGCGGGACGGGGTCAAACATGATGCGAGTTCTGGCTTGCTGGGTCAGGGTAATTTTGGTCCCCGGTTCATGTCTGGGCTGGATACACGCTTCTTCTAAAATCTTGATCCCTGGCTTAGAGGACGACAGTCTCTAAGCCACTGTGTGAGCTTATTATTATTTGAGCCACTGTGTGAGCTTCTATTAGCTCATTGATAGTGTTGTGGAGTCCTAGCTCCAGCAGCTTCTCGGTGCTCAGAACGATTAAGCTTCTTGCCTTTGCTGAAGGCGCAGCAGGTCATGGTGATGGAAATTGCCGTGAAGTGACGTCGCACTTGCCGCAAAACATAGTTCCAGGCGTTCGCAAACCAAAGCAACACGGAAGAGCAACGGCGCCAACATGTGCTCCTCGCCAGTCGGTAGACGCTTATCAGGCGAAAATGGCGATGGAGCGCGATCGTAAACAAACGCAGCCAGCGCCCGGCGGCGCGACGGCCACGTGGTGCCATTAGGCCAATACCGACGCGGCCTCGGACAGGGCGTGCGAGGAGGAGGCAGAATTCTTCAAAGCGTGTCGCTACTTTTACATTGAGGGGCTTTACACTGGGTATGTGCCACTCTCCAATGAACCTCTCGCCGACTTGGGTCACTGAGCGTGTGCCACTAGGTGTGCGGCAAGCGAGGGTTCTCGGCGTTCGCAGGCACCGCCGCGCTTCTCGTCTCGGAGGCCACGTGTAGACCTTCGCCATAGTCACTAGATGGCGCAGTCTGTCCAGAAACCCTGTTGCTGCATCGCGCGTTTCTCAGTGTTCGCGCGCACGGCCGCGCCATGCATTTCTGAGGTAACGCGCAGGCCTCGCGATGGAGGGTTTAGATGGAGACGAGTGTTCGTAGGCAAGCGCGAAAGAGGAATCCCACTGCAGTAGGCGCCTAATATGTAGCTCGTTTCAACGGTGGCAATACGTTGTGTTGCTATATTTATTCAATGCTAATGCATTACTGTCGGCAGTCATTGTGAGAACAGTTCTGCCGCAGTTCATGTATTTTGTCTTATTACACAATGTGTGAGTTATACATAAGTAACCGGTCAAATTATATAATCATAGAAAAACTGTCAATCAAAAAAGTGTAAACTATCATGAACACTTTCCGTTAGATATTTCGGATATTTCCGTTGCTCAATAGGTGGCACATAAATG